>NW_020799105.1:22342298-22387154 GCF_003259725.1 Athene cunicularia
AAAAAAAAAAAAAAAAAAAAAAAAAAAAAAAGCTTGAGAGTAAGTAAAATTCATGGGTTTGAATGAAGAGGCAGGGGTAGTGTACGTACTCGGTGCACACAGAACGGTGGGGTTTTTTTTTGTTTGTTGGTTTGGTTTTGTCTGGGGGCTTGGGGGTGGGGTAGGTTTGTGAGGGTTTGTTTTGATGTTGCATTTTTTTTAATAATCTTGGTCATTTTTCAACATCAGGTTAAATGACCGAAAGAGGCAATGTCACAAACCAAACAACATCATTGCTTCTGAAGTATTACAGAATTTTTTTCACTTCAGCTGCACAAATAAGATTAGGAAGGCAAACACAATACATCTGTATTCATTACTCTACACCTGGAAAAGAAATGCAAAGAGAATACCGGTCATATAAAAACAAGGCAACAGTGGACATTCTTTATAATTGAGAATTTTGTAAGGAAATCATGGCACATATAGAAAGTTTTTAAAAGAACCAGCTCAATTTACTGGCACGAGAAAATGTTGCTGTTTTCCCAATATTTCCAAGCTAGGAATTTATTTACCATATTTTAATTTTCTCACTCCCTACAGTTACAAAGGTTCAAAACTACTCCCAAAGGAAAATGTATACTAATCAGTCGTACACTTGAGTAGCAACCAGTAGCACGCTTTTTCAGAGGCAGCCTGCCAATTAAAATACAAATGGGACTACATCCAGTCTTGTACATTTGCAGTATAGATGGAATACAGAGGGTCACGAGGGGAGATAAATCAGCGTAATGTATTAAGTCACACACCACATCCCATTAACTGTGCTTGCCTGTAAGGAACAAGCCTTCTCTTTGCATTTGTTGAGATGTAGAAGAAAAACACCACAGGTGGCCAGATCCTTGTCCCACTGGCCCTAAATGCAAAACCACCTTTAGGGGTTTAAATTCCCCCGTTTTTTGGTTTGGTTTTTTTTTTTTTGAAAGTCCTAAGAAAATCAGCTTCTGCCAATAATAGGAAGGCTGATGTAAATTCAGATTTTCCTCTGAAATGGCATCTTCTGCCTTAAAGTCACATTCCCTGTGGTGGAGAAGGGGACCTCTGCATGCCGTCATGCATTCAGAGTACCTGGAAAACCAGCAGAATGCACAGGGCTTCTGACCAGGGAGCTCAGTATCTTTAAATCCCAGATATTTCTACAGATACAGACCAGCAGAAGAACATCCAACGTACTAAATCTTCTCAAAAGCTGCAGATTTCTACACATGTGCAGCACAGGAGGTCTGATGCTTCCAGGAAGCAGATGGATGTGTTGCACATGCTTGAATCAACAGCCGGTCTGTTTACAGTAAGCACGGTGCTTCCTGGAACTGAAGAGTTTAATATGTACATGGTGTTCAGTTTATTCATGTAGACACCCAAACCTAAAGCTTTCAGGGAAATCCATCACAGAAACATGACAGCTAAAGCAAAGCCTTGTGCTAGAAGGAGTTTTGGGGAATGTCATCTGCTTTGTGTTGTTACCCGATGACAGAAAGATCCCTCTCATTAGGTTTGGGATTTGCAGACATCAATTTCGGAATCTTTTTGGGGCCCATCAACATTGAACAATAAAGCTATCTAGGGAAAGCTGAAAGCAAGCTATAAAGCTTTATAGTACTTAGGATGTCCCTGCCACTGTTTTAGAAAGGCTCTTCTGAATAAAATCTCCCCGGATTTACTGTGATACTCCTCAGATATATGTTGGGTTTGTAGAGTCAAGTAGACATAATTCAGGGAAAGACCTATGCCAGCATTCAGAAAAGAGTGCATTAGCAAGCTCTCTCTTGGCAGGAAGCTAGGGACTACACAAGTGATTGTATGGCAGTATCTTCAAAAGTATTCAAGGTTACCTACCTCTAGTTCATCATGCTCTAGCACAAAGTGCTGCTTACGTGATTCCTCACAAATTTCATCAGTGCTAGAAAAGGATCGGAACATACAGATTCAACAGGAATCATTTGGATTCAGGTGCTTCGCATTAAACATCCTCCTTAAAATTTATGGCAGCTTTACCTCTTCAGGAGAAACCTATCTGAAAAATCTCAGTGTCCACTGCCAACATTAATCAATTCATTTCACAGAAAGTAAATGCAAAAATCAAAATACAATTCAAATTCACTTAATGTGGTGGATTTAAAAAAATATATTATTAATTAGTTGGGTTTTCTCTGTAATGCATTAGCTTTATGTAAGGCTTATTTGAACATCTTCAACTTTAAATTCAGTTTCTTGTGATGCGTGGAAATGTTCAGCTCATTCCTGTCCATCCAAAAAAAAAAAGACAAGCTGAGGGATTAAGTGACTTGCCCAGGGACACAGAGGAAACCTGAATCAAAGTAGAGAATTAAAAGCAGATCTCCTACAGTCTTGGCAGGTTCCTGTGCAGAGAATCAGCTTTCCTTATCTAACCACATCATCAGGCTACTGAGCATAAGACAAGACATCATGACAGCACCAGAACAGCAAAACATCTTTCTGCCTTGCCTTCCCCAGTATAATTCGCTTGTTTTTCTTCACTTGTATCAGACACACAGATGAATCTCAACTCAGCACAACACACAGCAATTACTAAATGAGAAGCAGTGGAGGGGTGCCAGACTTTTGGCTGCCCAGCCTCTAGCAGGCGAGTACATCAGCTGAGACTTCTGACTATTTGGGTACAGTTTTATTTGTTTGTGGACAGCATCTGCTGCATGTAATATTTTAAGGCCAAGCTTCTCAATTATGGAAACCTGAATAAGCAACAGGTGAAATAAATCCGATACTTTTTATCCTAGTCTCTAAGGATGCTTTTCCAAATCAGTAAAGCCCCACATGATTTGAGATAAATGAGAAAGGTTGACAGGTGCTGGTCAGCAGAAGTTCAAGCCCACAGTGGCAGAGATGCTGGGGATGAGACCAGCAAACATTGGCAGAGTTCACACTAGTATCATCTACCATAGACCCCGCTCCAGCTGACCATATTATTCTTCTGCTGTCACGATAATCTGGTTTATCTGCATTACAAAACCCTAAAATTAATAGAAAAATAGAACCAGACAGGCACACAGATGTGTATCCTTCAATAATGTATAAATTGACAAGCCAAAATACTTGAAATAGCAAAACCTCTATACACACACACACAAAAATGTTAGGCAAACCTTAGATTAAACTGTACTTATGCAACAGAATCAGCATGCTGGCAATTAAATGGCTTTCTGCTTGAAAAAGTAATTTGTCATCTCATGCAATTAAATGCAAAACCATTAATATTAATATTCTATAACAATATTTATGCTGATAAAATTTTAAATCATCCACTGCCCAAGAGTTTCAAAAACAAGCTAAATCAGAAAATGCTCAGGCTAACCACAGGTAGCCCAGCAAGTTTTACAAACTAATTAAAATAAACATGATTTAAGAGATGGAGCTTGACTAGCAAGCAAGGGTATTTTTTTTTAAATAATTGAAATCTTTTAATGTTTAATTTTTAAAATTGCTTCTAGCTGACTTAAATGAATATACTGCTGTGAAATCCAGCTCTTCGGAGACCCTACAAAGGAAAGTGCAGGGCCGGAATTTCACTTCCTCAGAATGAATTAAGTACAGATTTTTCAAAGCTCTTTTCTCAGTGAGGAAGAGTTGGGTTTGCAAATGCATCTCCCACACAATGGCTGCCACTTACAGCCAAGATTTTAATCTCCAATTTTCTGACCTTTCAAGAAAATCTGGTGCTAGCTGTGGGTGTTTCCTTTTGTTGTACATTCGGATAGTAACACCCGAAGGTGCCAGGTGTCCTGCATGGGGTCAAAGATGTCCTCTGCCCCAAAGGTTTTATGGTCTTAACACCTATGATTTTGGGCTGTTCTTTATAAAAAGATCTGTATGTGTTTGAAATTCTTCCTACACCAGACTTTCCCCATTCATATCTTATATATCTGCTAAACATGTCCAAGCTATGATTCCTTTTCTTCTAAACCTCCTTTTGTGACATTTTTATTTTTCCATTCTTGTTTGTGTCTATCACACCTTTGTAAAACAGGCACATATTTGAGAAGAAGAAAAATCTGAACTATATAGTCACTGCCTCGCTATGTCTTTTTCTCTCCTTCCTATGAATATTAAAGTAATGGAAAATGAAAAGCTCTGACAGTAACCAGCAAATACTGCCATTTGTGTGCACAGCTGTGAGCATATTTAAAGTAATGCAGAAGGGGCTCACAGCTACCAAGTGCACACAAAGATGTGGCCAAGTGCCACTTGGTGCTCGCAGAAGGGATACACTGGGCATGGGTGAGGGGAAAGGAGCAGCTGCCTGATGTCCCCTAGGTATTCCCTCCCCCCCTCAATCATTCTCATCGCAATGAGTCATGATGAACATGCAAAATATACAAATCAAGGCTGTGATTAATAAGTGTGAGTAATCTGTTGCAGCAGATGCCTGTATTCATTTGATGGATCCTTTTCCTCAAGGCTTCAGTTCATTTGGTTTCCAACTGCCCATCGTAGTCCCTGCCACGGAGGTTAAAAATCTTCCCTTCTTCTTAAGATCCCCAGTGAGGCTCACGGTGCAAAGCAGGTTCTCTCCACCCACCACCACCCTTTTTGCAGTGCGAAGGGGTGGTTAACCAGGCAGGAGCCCTCCTCCCGGGGATGGCAGTGACCTGCTCCCTCCCAGCCCCGCAGTGACTCACCGAGTCCTTGGCTAAAGAGCTGTAACTGGAGCAAGAGCACCATGACCGATCATCCCCGCGACAAAACAGCATCAGTTCTGACAATTTTGTTAAAGAAACTTGTGAAAGTATAAATACATTTCTGGGTGTGCCGTCAGAACTCCACCTACCCGGGATCATCTGAGATGGTCACAAACCCATCCGGGAGCGGATGGCAAGCGTAGGGGATGAACGCTGTACGAAAATCCTGTGTGGGGCACACAGAGGTGGAAAATGAACGTGGCACAGGGACTGAAGTAAAGCAAATAGATGGAGCGCACTCGATGAAGCTGCCAAAGGCTGACTCTCAGTGCTGCAACAATTGAAAGCCCATGAGATGGCTCCACCAAGCCGGAGTGAATGGAAAATATAACTTAATAGGAAAGCTACTCATAGACATTAGTATAATATGTAACTGGTGACATTAATATATGAAGGGAGCTTTTTCTACGCTGAATTCAGGTTGTTTTAGAACTCCTATCAATACATTTGATACGATTTCAGTGGATTCAGAACAATTTCCCTCTACGAGAGTCTGACTTTGGGGAAGCTGTAATAATTTCTGCAGTCCTGTCACCCAGTCAGGGCAAATAACAGTTTGCACTGATTCGATGCACCATAACAATTCATGACAGTACAGAGCAGCTGCTTATTTTATTACACAACGTGGATAAAACATCAATACATTTTCACTGAATTTGCTGAAGTTTCATAAGGGTGTGTTTTCACAGCCTCTGTGTGGAGGTAGGAGATAGTGCTTTGAAAGTATTTTCATTGTTCTTGCGAGCTGGACAGGATTTAGAGTTTATTCTACTATGGTTTCTAAAGCAGCATTATTCTGTTGTATTTTGCCCCCTCTTCCTGTGTACAGTGCAAAAGTCTGTTTTCTTATATATCTGTAAAAACAATTCAAATACCTGTGAGTAACCACTGCACTGTCCCAAATGCTACCACAGCTACACTGAAAGGATTATTGCTGCTATTTATACTCTTATTATTGGAACACTGAAGATACTGATGTGATTATCTCTTCATGAAGACAACCTTACTACTAAGACCATGGTCTTAAGACCATGAATGGCTGATAAACTGGGGAGGAAGCAAGGAATTTTTACCCTCTTGCAAGCAAAGAAGTTCACCATCCTTGCAATCCTCACATACAGACTGTCCATAAAAGCAAATCTCAGCTCCTGAGGAATTGCCAGTGAGTGTAGCAATAACTTAACATTTGGAGCAACACATTCATTTTGTGACTAAAGAAAGAGCAGAATGCTGTACTGCCAAAATTAGAAGCAAGTAAACTGCACTGACCTAAATTTATCCTCAACTATATCTCTGGAAGGTACCCAGCTTGCTAAGACCTACAGTTCCCTAAGGGTAGTTTGTCAAAAGGGATGTTGGGGGATCACAAAGGGCTATGCCACACACGGAGAAGACTGGGTATACTATTAAAAAAAAAAAAAAAAAAAAAAAATTACTCCCCTATTCAATTACAAATATATTGTTTTTAGCAAAAGCATCATCAGACACAAAATCAAATCTGCTGGGTATTTATTTGCTATCCCTATAAAGTAGCATAATGAAATCACCCAAGTGAGAGAGTGAGCACGTAATGGTGTCTACACTAGCTTCTAGTTAACGCACAGTTTCAGTGATGAATAAAAGTGACCGGTTTAAAACTGTGTTAGTTTAGAAGCAAGAGATATAAGACATTGTAATTATTCCTTCTAGCCAGCAACACCAATTATTTGTTGCCTCCTCCAACCAACCTTTTTAAGCACTGTTGCAGGTTTGCAAGGCATGTAGACTACACTCTACCCAAAGAAGACTTTGAAAATTGCCACCCCCTCATTTTTATTTTTTTTCATAAAGACAAATATCTTGCATAAAAGTAAAAATTCCTCAATATGTTCATGAGGCTGAAAAGTCTTAAAGGAAACATACTTGGAATTAAGTCTATTTTGATTAAAAACAAAAAACAAAAAACAAACAAAAAAACCAAACAAACAAACAAAAAAACCAACAAAACTTTCCAAATTCTGCTCTGGAATTTGAGCATTCTGCATGGATTATTTCATCCATGCTTTTTCTTCTTGTCATTCTGTTATTTCATGACAAGCAGTGGTAGTGCATGATTTAACATGGTTTAAAGGTTAATCTGAAGAAAAATTACAAATAAGTCTTACTGAATACATTAAGGAAAGTTACAAATACATCTTACTGAAATGTTGCATCCTCTTCTAAAAATCAAAACATCCTCTGCGTTGAAACAGTCTGAAGCTTTATATCACAGTCAGTAGACACTGACTCTACTTAGATATGTGGGTTTTTCTCTCGATACAAATGATGGTGCTGAATTATCAGAAGATAGTTTGGGTTGTGGGAAACATGTTTCCTATGTTTTTTTTAGATTCTTGCCAAACTGCTAAGAGTGATTAATGTTTTCTTTCCCTCTGTCAAGAGAATGCATATTTTAAACTATCACATCATTGCTCTAAATATATGGCACAATTCCACAGTGATGCTTCCAGTGTCCCACTCAATTACCTCGAATAGTTGTTTAAGGATACTTGGTTCATAAAACTGACAGATGTATTGGCAGAAATATAAAGAAGTACATACTGTATTTCTCTCACAGATATTCAGCCATATACCCCCTTGTAGTCCAGCTATGGCACCATCCACATCCCAGAGGAGATGTCACGTGCTTTTCTAAAGAGTCACATTCACTCACACAACTTTCTCTAGCCTGAGAAAACAAACAAAAAAGCTCTGCGAAGAGGTGTCGCCAATGTCCACTGATTACTGGGTATTGATAGTGAAACAGTGTGGTAACTGCCCAGAGACACTGATGTCCAGATGTTCTCGGTTCGTACAAAGGAATGGATATTCTGTCCAGTCTCAGGGTGTTAGCTTTTATTCATATCAGCCAACACTTGTGGCACTTCTAAGTTTTGGATAACTTCAGTGTAAAAATCAAAAAGAAATCCTGGTTCTTGCAGCTGAGCCCCACTTGATCTGTGAAATTCCACACCTGCAGATCTTCTGGATAATCTAAGCAGAGTTTCTAATTTCCAATGGTAAAAGAGCTCTTTGCCGTGATTTCGGCTTTCCCAAGAATGACTGAGGTGCTGAACAGCAACAGCCCTTGAGTACGCATGCTTGCCTTGACTGGTTCTTGAGGAAGAGCTCCTCAAATTCAGAAGTTTTTGTTCAAAGCCTGGTTTTGCTTGTTACAGGAGGAAAAAAAGAAAAGCAGAAAGATTTGATTCTATGTGACTATCATGGCATTCACAGCCAGGCAGTTTGAGCACAAAATTTGACTCGGAAAGGTTTTTCCTTAAAGGGAAGTGATTGAACAATTCAAGTATTCTTACTAACCAAGCATGGTTTCCTTCTTTCTTTAGTTAGGTCATCTGTGCTTTCAAGAGCTGTTTCTGCACCTTGGCCTCTCCCTCTTCAAGGCTCTCATATCTCAAACACAAGAGCCCTAGACAGGCAAGCAGAGCCACAGCCCCATGGGGGAAGACAGACAAGAAATAGCAACTTTTCAGGTGAAACTGGGAGAAGAATAACTGAGGTGAAGCAGTTCCTGCCAAGATGAAGTGACAACCCCATACATTTTTGTGGTCTTTGCATTGTGTCAAGTGTAACCTTCAATTCAACATTGCCTATAAAGCTCAAAAAAAACCAACAAAAAAAGCAAAGACGGATGCAAATAGACTGTCTCTGGGTGGAGGGGGCCATCAGCAAAACCAGACTGCAGTTGCCAGTGGTGCTCTAAAGGAGTAAAGGGTTGCTTCCACCACCAGTATATGAGCTCTGGCTACAGCATCAGACATACAAGCAGAATCAAGGGCCAGACTGCCAATAACTCGGATGTTGCAGCCCTGCAATGGGGGGCAAAGTTATTTGATACAAGATTCAGCAGGGTGTCCTTGCCTTGACCTCCCTTGTCACTTTACATGTCCTCATTAAGTCAGCAGCAGGAAGCTAAAAGGGACCAGGACAGGCACAAATCTGATCTAGGCAGAAGCTCAGAGAGGACTTTCAGTTAAGTAATTTTCTCCACTTTGTTAAAGTTTCTTATTCAATACAAAGAGGGGGAAAAATGTTGCTTTTCTGATTCTTTATCACTATCACATAATAGCATTAGTGAACTTAGCATATATTCTAGTGTCTTGATATTATTATTTTTTTGTATAATGCTGGGAAAGTGGCCAAGGCTTAAATAAAAATCTTACCTTGGCTCTCAAGCTTAGAAGGCTTTTGAATTAATACAACACAGATAAGAGGGGTGGTTTTTGGCTCTCCTACCTGAAATCAAGCTTAAACTCCAACATATGTTTCTATTAGTTGCAAAAGCACTATAGTCTTGTCACATAACTTCATGAAGTCAGGCAGGTGCCTCAGGTAACAGAATGGCATCTTTTTGTACAAACTTTCATATCATAAACAGCCATTTTTGATACCATCACAGTCCATAGCTAAGTATAAGAGAAGGAAGCTAATGAGTCTCCTTTGCTTCTAGTGCCCATTATAGCAAAACAGTCAGAACAGAACCTGCCCACACCAGTAAAAGTTCTTCCAGCCAGTTTCTCCTGGACTTGGCTACAAAATACAATTCGCTGCCTGCGACCCCTACGACTACCATCAGGTCACTGTCTCCTGAGTTTCCCACAAGTACCAAAGCTTCCACCAGTGCCTCCGAACCCCATCCCAAGGCAACTTCTGCTCCAAGCTCAGGGTCTACTGTTGTCTGGATTCAATTTCCCTTTGCATAGCTCTTCTACACACCAGGATTTCATGGTTTTTTTCCCCTTTCTCTCACTTTCTTGAGTGCTGGAGGAATTGAGGCAGAAAGCCATATTGAGACGATCACCTTTCAAATGCAACAATATGAGTAATTCAGAAAGCAGCGTCTCCTATCTTGCTGGGTATGATGTTCCCAGGTGCCGAGTCCCTGGAAGCCGCAGGAACACCACTCTTGGCCCAGATGAGGGCTGCATGTATCAGCCTAAACTATTTTGAAAACATAAACACCTACTTTGGTACCTCAGGAAGTACCAACTTAATTTTAAAATCTAAGGATTTACACACGCAGGAGCAGAGCACACAAACGTCAACTACATTGATTTAATCTGCTCAATCTGATGAGGGGAGAGAGAAAATGAGCTGGACTTGAGGGAAGGCAATCCCACAGCCAAGGCTGTATCAAGACACACCAAGCGAGATGAAGACCCTCACACTCTGACTAGAAAAGCCACCTCCACGGCAGCCCCTTGTGTGTGAACTGGAGGTAGGGAAGGAGGTCACTCCTTCCTGGGACTGTTTCTTCCCACTCCCCTGGCCTCTCCATGGGGCAGAGCTCGATCTTACAAGACTTGTTTTCCAGGAGACATTAGCCTGTCCCACAGTGCAGCTGGTCCAGTTGAAACCATCTTTGCTCCTATGAAGCAGAAATGTGCCCGTTTCTCTGCAAATCTGTGTAAAAATCTATGAGGAACTTGTACTTGCTCTCCCAGCATCAACCCTGCTCCTACTGCAGACCCTCGGGGATCTGCCCACCAACTCTTTGTGGCAGAAGAGGGCAAAACCAGGATCCGGTAATTTATAAACCAGACCAAAAAACCCCAACTGTGAATACCAACTACAAATAGAGTGTCAAGTCCTGCTGTAAGCTCACAATATAGCCAAACTAAAAATAGCAATACGACAAGACAAAGCAGTGCAGCACTGGTGTCGATATGAACAGCAATGTCAAGAGTATGAATATAGAAAAGAATGAGACTTTGCCACAGTAATTATCTACCTAACACAGAACAATGTGTAATAAATATAGAAACCTTATTGCCAAAAAGGCTCCTATTCCCACAGCCACATTAAAAGAAATGTAAAAAACCCCAGAGAAATTAAACTATAGAAGGAAAAATATACTTTTTCTTTTCTTTTTTTTTTTTTTTTTCACAGATATAGCGGTATTTTTCTGGTTTGCCTCCTATTATATGGCACATTCATTTTCTCGAGAGGTCTGATCAGAATGCATCTAAGGCTGCCCATCTCCTGCATATGTGGTCAAAAGGTATAGCAGCACAAGCGGGATTATTTGCTCACATAACGCAATGGGACTCAACAAGAACTTAAGAGACTGAACAAACACTGTAAAGATCAGGAAAAAATAAACCATCACCTCCTGCTCATGCCGGCTGATTGCTGTATTCCTCATACACAATTCCCACCTCATTCTTACTGGCTTTATTATAGAGCAATCTGGGGACCTACACTTAGGAGTAGGTCACAAATGAGTAAATTCACCCAAACCTGAGCAAAACGGTTATCTCCCAGTGCCGGATACTCCTTCTGTAACAGCCAGTAACCAGAGAATGCTTTCAGCATTGGAAGTGGGCAGCACTATCAGACCAAACCTGAGTTCCTGGGCTACACATGGCTGGATCGCCTCCCTAGACCAGTGCAGCAAGGCAGGTGCCTTATTCGTGGCAAGCACTCCTTTCTAAATCTTTTTAGCAGGCAGGCTTGAACGACGTGAAGCATCCATAAACACAACTCAACATGCTTGGTACCAAACACTGCAGCCCTGGCCAACACATACGGTGTGGGTTTTGGTTATATTATAAATTCCTCTATAGAACAAAAAAAAGTATAGATCTAAAATCTGCTTTAACTGCTCACTTAAAAATCATGCTGGTTTGGAATTTCACCAGTTATTTGGTGGCTGCCTGTGTATTAGGAAATCTCAGAGATAACTGGTTATTCTTTTAGATGATAAACCGATCAAGTTAAATATTGAAAAATAATTGAGAAGTTAAACACAAACAGATTTGACAAGGTGTAGATAAAGATGTATAATCCGAGGGAACCATGGTGCTTCCTTTGCCAGATGCAGATAATGACTATAAATGTTTGCTACCTTTAAACTTGTATTTTACACCATACAAAAGGACTTTGTCTTATTTTTTCTTCATTCAATTACTTGATGTCACACGGCATTTCTTTCTTTTTTTTTTTCTTGAAGAACCAAGACACAACACAACGTGAATTCCTCTGTCTGAAAGCTCAGAATCTCACGGAGAAAAATAAGCATTTACTTACGACCAGAGAGAGTTTCTTCCTTGTGTGATGACTCCAGTGAATTTTGTTAGCCTTCGAGCATCTACTTCAATCCATTGATATGGGTCATTTCTTCCCGCACACCAAGCACCATCATAAAAATCATTTTCGTTAACACCTGCCTGAAAAGAAGGCAAAACTGTCTTCATAAATCAGAACCAAGATATTGAAGGTCTTTCATGGGAAAAAGAAAAGAAAACATGAAGTCATTATTCATTCCACTTACTCCTTTGGCTCTCTTTTAAGACCCTTGAGACTGTCATTCCCAACAGCTATATGGAGCAACCAAAATATTTTCTTACTGAAGGCAGGGAGGGAAATTGTGCAGAGTCCCTTCAAAAAACTAAGAACTGTTACATATAAAACTTACGTTAGAGTGAGCGAGCACCAACAGAGCTTCAGTTCAGTCCACCTGTCTGTGACCTGATAGAACCTTTTTCCAGAACAAATTATCCACAAGTTTTTCAGAGTTATGGAAGTCCTAAAAAGCCATCCCCAACCCATGTAAGTAATGATCAGTGCTGGAGCAATCTTCCTTCTCCTGGAAGCAGTAAAGGAGAGTGTAGGGCATCTGGAACCTGCAATACCATTTCCCACCAATTTTCAATCCCAGAACTCTCAGTATTCATCACTAGGGATATTCAAGCCGTAAGCAAATTAATATCAAAGGTCAAAAATTTAGGAATGCCCAGCTGCACTCCTACTCGTGTACCAATCTATATCCCAGTTTATGTTGGCAAGAACACCACAAACAACCTTCTCAACATTTCAGAGAAATAGCTGCAAGGCATTTTGAGCAAGCTGTATTCTAAATACATCTGAAATAGCATTTAAAGAAACATAGCATTCCAGGTCTTCAGATATTTATCTTGTCACTAAAGCCCAGGAAATGTTTGGCACCAAGCTGGCTACTGCCATAAAGAGCACAGAAGCTTTTCCATATCGTCCTCTGAGGCCATGTGTATTTTTATGATATTTCATCTGTATTTAATGTGGATTTACCATTGTCATCCATGCAATTCCAAGAATGAATATCCTTAAATATTTCACAAATATAAATGAAAAGTCTAGAAAACTGTAAGTTTACATTAAAGACAGATCTTAAAAGCTCTGGTACACAGCTATTACCTGTTTGGTGGTATATTTTTGATTGGTTGTGTGTATATACAAAATGTCAGTGAAGGACCCAAGAATACAACTCCCAGCTAAATTTCCTGAATTATCCCTCAGGTTCCCACTGAGCAGTATTAGCAGATATTACAGTCGTAGCTGGGTTACAGTGGCAGAGATTGACAGGTCTGTCTAGCTTCATTTTTACAGAAGGTTTCTACCAAAATGACACTGGCTGGGTCTAGTGCACAAACAGAAGACGCAGTTGTTAATCCTTTTTCCCGGTGCGACTCTGGTGGCACCTGAAGGAAGTGCTGCACAACAACTTAATTTATTCCTAAATTTAATTGGTAAAACTTCTTGTTTTCTCGGGTGTTCAAATGTGGGAGAGGGCCGCTTAAAATTACTTGTTTTCCTGCAACTACCAAATTTACATTAAGCCACCTACTTCTGTGTATTAACTCTGGTATTTTAAAGTGAAGTTTGTATAAAAATCAAGTTACAAGATACAGAGAAAGACTATTAACAATGGAAGATAAATTCTTCAAGGACAATTGAACGATGGGAAAACGTAAGAATATAAATATGATCACTGACCTGAGTTATAACCTTTTACAAGAAAAGGTTGCAATGCATTTTAAAATAAGATGGAATTTGAAGTAGCCTTAGGGTTTAAAACCAATGCTTGACAGGAAGCGTTAAGATCTCCAGAGCACCTTGAACCAGCATCATGCTAATCCCCTTCACACTGATGAAATTCCACCAATTTCTGCAGATCAAGGACCCAGATCTTTCATTACTTCAGCAGACACCTTTGGTCCTCATTCAGACTGAGGATATTTCCCACTGGTGCGATGCTCATCAGGGTGTAAAGCTCTCCTCTACGTTACAGTGAGAAGAGGGAAGCAGAGAAAAAGGAGCTTATTTGAAAAAAAAAACCAAACCAAAACACCAACCTAAATTACATAATGCTCCATGGTTTCAACTGGACTAAGCAAGTGTTTGAGTTGTATAGCAAATATGGGGGGTCTAAAGGACATGTTTACAGTTACACACAAAATACTATTGCCTTAAATAGGGACAAAGAGAACATAACAGAAAAAAAAAAACGTGCTGTTATTTCTTCCTGCTTTCTTATTTTCTGACATCAGTTTCTCTGAAGCAAAAAGAATATTTTTACCAGGTAAAAAGAAGCAGATGTCTGCATATAACTACCACAGAGTACTACCTGGGGGGGAAAAAAAAAAAAAAAAAAGTTTAATCAATTAGAAGTTCTTATTAGAAATATTTCAAAGGAAAAGACTTCCAATAAGTTTACACTGAAATGTCTCTTTTCAAGCTTCAAGTCTGTATTTTTGCTTGAGGCACTTGAGGTTTTGAATTTGCCCTATAGCCACTTCAAAATATTGTTTCTATGAAAAACCTTTATAAACTTAATCAAATATTTAGTAGTTAAAATTACAATCCAGGAACGAAAATTTTTCCCAAGAAAATGAAGGATGGGAACAATTATTGTCAGATATTCAATCAAATAATAGAGATCAAGACACCTTTTCTCAGTAAGATGTTTACTTGAATTAAAAAACTTTATATTGAATTAACAGATATAATTCATTCAAGTTATAACATACATAACTTTAAGCTATATATTTTAAACACATTGTCTTCATAAGTAGAAGAGTGAAGCTGCTAATGAAAACTGAAAGGACTAGGTCTTAAGAAAACCCTTTTTTCCTTCACTGAATTTTTAGAACAACTCAAAGTGTAACCCAGTTCATATTTCACTTGCGGCCAAATGCAAAAATATTTCTCAACATGTAGTGTCTTACAAAGAAATACCTTTTTGATGCCTTTTTTTCCTGTGACTCCTGAATAAGTTATCTATAGATGGGAGTGTTTAAAATTGTAATTCAAATAAAAGAAATCAACGGCTTATTATGTACCCAGAAACTAAAATGAAGGGAAACCAACAGGTTACGGTTCCTTTACAAACAATATGACTTGTGATTTTAATTCATGTTTCTCTTTTGAGTAAAGAGATGTATAACGCAGAATAAACACTTTCTCACATTACCACTGTTGCAAAAGTCTTATTCTATAATGAGGAGAAAGATATTACTGCTAAATGAATTCAAATGAAGGAAGAAATTTCAGCCTTCTGCCACAAGTCAGCTGGAGCAGCAGTAAAAATATACCTAATATCAAACCACTTCTCCTTAAATTCTTTTCCATTCCTCGTAGGGTGATCGCAAACATTATTTTAACATTGGAAGTTTGGGAGGGGAGAAAAAAAAAAAAAAAGCAGCATTACTCATCACAGATATTTATAGCAACCACTGCCAGTAGAGAAGAATTAAGCAAACAGGTTAAAAGCAGAACTTTAATAATTTTGTCTTTTGCTTGTGTTTTGATAACGGAGCTTTTCAAAAGGAACTAGTGAAACAAAGAACTGAAAAGACAAAAAGCAATACATCCTGCTTGTTTGCATACACGATTGCATTACTTGGTTAATCTTCAGTGTTGTTTGGAATTCTCCAACCAGGAAAATGAGGAAGCAGAAGAACCATAACCTGACTAATTATTTCAGGTTTTAACCACTGTTAATTATTGTACAAGTGACAAATACTAATGACTTTTACCCCTGAAGGCAGAGCGCCTCAGTGAATATTGTTTTATGCTATGATTTTCCTGATGAGGTTGAATTACTACTGGTTGTGGCACTATTGCAATTGCAAGCTAGATCTCCAATATACAGGGCTCTAGTAGCATTGCTCCTGCCCTCGAGAGGTCCCAGGACTGGGTCGTACAGGAGGTCATACAGGACTGGGAGCAAAATCAGGTCCTGCACAGCCCAAGGTCACAAGAGAAGCAGATTCTAGAAGGTCTTATCCAGTCCTGCTAAGCCTGTCCTTCTTTGGAATAAAGCATATACCGACTTATTTCATACGCTTCAAGTGATCTAAAAAGAAAATAAAATAACCCTCAGAAGCCTTTGAAAACCTTCATTATTCTGCAAATTCCCTGTGAATTGAAGCAGTGCCAGTTACCTGGGGTGAGCTCTAAGCTTCTCGGCTAACTTTGCATCAGATGATGAGGTTGAGCAGAATGTAGATTTTTGTCTTATTTGGCGGAGGAAAACGATAGTCACATGAATACTGTGATGGCATTGCGGTGATACCCAGACCATGCCACAGGGGCAGCAGCCCATAAGATTGCTCATCACCATACATATAGCATAGTGTTCTGGTGAAACTTCAGCAGCAACATCAGAGTCTCTCTGACTTGGGCCAAGGGGTTTTCTTCCTGCGCAGTACTAAACAGCATGAAAACACAGCCGCATAAATACCACTGCCTTTTGCCTTCCCCCAGCATGCTGCAACCTAACGGCTGGACTAGATGATCTTCAAGGTCCTTTCCAACCTAGTTGATCTGTATGATTCTGTGAGCCTGCCCTCTTGAGCAGCAAAGAGAAATCACCAGGGTCCTCGTTACCCATCTCAAGGGAAACCTGATCACTCTTTACAACTCCTGAAAGGAGGTTGTAGCAACGTGGGTGTTGGTCTCTTCTCCCAAGTAACAAGAGATAGGACTAGAGAAAATGGCATCAGGTTGCTCCAGAGAAGGTTTAAATGGAGTTATTAGGAAAAATTTCTTCACAGGAAGGGTTGTCAAGCATTGCAACAGGCTGCCCAGGGAAGCGGTGGAGTCACCATCCCTGTAGGTATCTAAAAGACATGCAGATGTGATGCTTAAAGGACATGGTTCAGTGGTGGACTTGTCAGTGCTAGCTTAATAGTTGGACTAAATGACCTTAAAGGTCTTTTCCAACCTAAATGATTCTATGATCTGACACGTCAGTCCCCCGTAGTACCTACTCTTTGTTATAAGCATATATATTTTAAAAGCTACTGAAATTCAGAAGTCTTCATGCAAATTAAAATTAACCACCAAAGCCAAGTGACAGGGAAGAGATCTGCAAATTCTAAGTGGCTTTGATAAATTTGAAAGTGCTACTAATTTTAAACTAATCCCAAAGAAACCGCATCTAAAGAAAAATAAGTGCACGCCCATACTTTTCATGCTGCCAGTCATCGTGGTAACACTAAGTGGTCAGGTGTCTTGGGGAATTACTGCATCTATATTATACAGATAAGCTTTCAGTAGGGGTAAAAGCTTTTGATTTGAGGGTTACTATTTATCTTTATTAGAGGTAAAGGAGTAGCAGAGAAACAGGCCTACATTTAAACAAGAAAAGTAAGCCAGAGAAGTCACTTTACTATAAGCCAGATATTGGTTTATTTGTATATGAACATCCCCCAGTCCTGGGGTCAGGTAAGTCCTTATAGCAGAAAAGAGGGAAAAAAAGCTTTCGGATAATTATGAGAATCAATCCATGCAGAATTTTTAAAGCTCAGGAACACTAAAATATTATCAAGCAAAAAAAAAAAAAAAAAAAAAAAAAGGCACCATTTTTGAATGAAGAAGAGCAAAAACCCAAATTGTGCTGAACAGAAGGTCTGTTCACCTGAGTCTCCGTGCAGCACTCCAGGGAGGGCACAACCACCCCTGTGCCGCAGAGGTGGGGAGTTTATTCTCACAATAAATACAAGGGCATGGTGGGATGGGAGAAGTGCTGGCTCCAAGGTCCTACAAGACAGGACACGGCAAAAAACAAACGTGGTGTCACCCGAGCCACAGGAGCTTTCAAGAAGGAAAAGCTGAGTGGCACCTCACTTCTCCTTACTTCCCAGAAAAGATTGTCTCCTTAGCTTCTGCTGGAAGCTCTGGACTGTGCTTAGGGGAAACATCCATAGGTAAGGCTCTTACACTTCTCTATTTATTTTAATGCAGTGTTACTGGTGATGACAGGACATCTCGTTTAGAGCAGGAGTCTGTCCTTGATTTTAAATAAACTGGACTTCAACACCAGCATGAAAGATGAGGAACCACAACCAACAGAGAATTCACAGTCCTTGGTCTAATGCCACCGTATAAACAAATCTGCGGTAAAATAATTAAACATTCCTATAAAACCTATCTGAATATCATCTGCATGCCATTTTTGTGTTCATGTGTTGGTTTTGGTTTTTTTTTCCTAGCAGAGAAAAATGAAGAAGCAAACTACCTCAGATTAAAAAAAGAAATGAAAGATGAAGGCTGCAGGTGACACTCAGATCTCAAAACAAATTCAGTATGAAGGCTGTAGATAAGGCCTCACATTGCACCCAGCCTGCTGCACCTGCACACGAGTTTGGAGGAGACCATTCCTACCTCTGTGCTGTGTCTTGCTATTCACCTCCAGCTGGCTCTGCTCTTTATGTAGCTGCATAGCAAAGTGGTTTACTGAGCAAAGGGGAAAAAAAAAAAAAAAAAAAGGTGTTTGGTTCACAGAGCTGTTTGTACAGAAACACTGGAAGAATCTAAAGTAAAGGGGGGCAGTGGGATTTTAACCTAAGAGTTGTCTCTCCTTCCTGCAGCTGCCCACCATTACACTGCAGTGGACACCATCTGAAATTGCACTGCTGATTAGAGCTCAGTCTTCCTAGTCCCAAATTTTAGTTCATTAATTAACAAACCCCTTCAGCTGGAGGAAAAAAAAAATATCTAAGGGAGGGTCTAATAATAAAAGGTAACTAATAAATAAACTTTAGAGATTTTTCACTGTTGACTTGGTGTTAATATCCTGTTTATGAGTTTGAGTTGTACTCTATTATGCAAAAGTAGTATTTTGTTCATGGAATAGACTGTAATTCAGAAAACAGCACTGATAAAGCAGAAAATACAAAGAATGGGAAAACAGAATTTGGTCCTGCAAAGCACCTAAGCACATCTTTAATATTAAAGAAATAAAGCTAAACCAGATTGTGGGCTAGTGACTTCTGAATGAAAGCATTTTTTGGTGGTATAATCATTGCCTCTGAAAAACTGCCTTGGGGCAAGTGCTTTACTTGAAACCACATTTCTAATTAACCATTGTCATTAACTACAGGCAAACAACAACAACAAAAAAGCAAGTTGCTGTGTGAGCTTCCTTCCAGGCTGATTGTTAAGGGAGCTGGGACGGGAGCAGCTCTGGGCTGCTCCTACCTTTGCTTCCTCATAGAAGTCTGTTTGGATTTGAACCCTCAGCACACTAAATCTGGATATTATTTTTTTTTTTTCCTAACTAAGCCTCACAAATGTAAAGGTTATCCATCAACCTCACTCACATCTGTAATTCCAGTGTTTTCCCTTCATTTGAATTACATGGGCTGACAAAGTAGTCAGAACTGATAACCATCCATTGGGTCTCTTTGTACAACAACCTTAAGCCATTCTCTCACTTAGGAGAAAAATTGATGTTACCTGAATATTAAGCCTTCCTCTGTGGGCCCCAAGGCCATATCGCTTTGCTGTAGAGGCATGGAGCTGGAAGTCAGTAATTTTTAATGTCTCTAGACCAAGTGGAGGACAATCTACAAAACAAAAGATTGGTTAAAATTAATTAAGGGAAAAAAAAAAAACAAAACAAAACACACAAAACAAACAAGTATTCAAAGCTCCTGGATTTCAATTTGTGCCAAATTAACCGGGGTCCTCAGCTGGTGCAAATGAGCACAGCATCACTGAAGTCAATGAGAAATGGCAGCTCTCAAATCAGTGAAGGAATGCTGATTTACTCCAGCTGAGGATCTTTTTGAGGGTCTCAGTTATTATTACTGCTTGCTATACACTTCAGTTTTTCACAGATATGCACAGTATTTCCTGTCAAGTGCTTTTCAGTACAAAAAGCCAGTAAAATGGCCTTTTATTTTTCTCTTTTTTTGGCATTTTCTTTTTCATTTCTTGTTT
The DNA here is from genome assembly GCF_003259725.1 of Athene cunicularia. NCBI lineage: Eukaryota > Metazoa > Chordata > Aves > Strigiformes > Strigidae > Athene > Athene cunicularia. Next base: position 22,362,083 of record NW_020799105.1, read on the forward strand.
TGATTTTTTCCTCTCCCTGTACTCATTCCAAGCTACTGTATGAAGTTATGTTTCTAATTAAAATCTGTTCTGGAAACTTCAATCCCAGTCCCTCGCGTTGCACAATAGCATCTGTTACGGAGGTCTGGGAGGCCGGACATCCATCTCTGCAGACATAATGACTAAGCACAAAAAGGGCAATTTTGAAACAAGGGGCAATCTCTCTAAGCTCCAAAATTGTGCAAAGCCTTGAAGAACGAATAGCAGATGACATTGCTTCAGCAGCCAGCCAGCCAGCAGCACAGCAAACTAAGGCCTGGAGCTCTGGCTTTGGAAGATAAGACGCTGGAAAGAGTCTACTTTGTGATGATTAGAAAAATATATCCTACTCTGAAATGACCCCAACCACCACAGCATTTAAGCCCCTCACAATGCTTAGCATATTTATCCTCAAGATATCATGGTGAGGACCCACTCTCGGGGTTTCACAGGAGGTGAACAAAGCGCCGAGAGACGCTTTGGGAGCACCTAAGTTGTACAACAGAGCACAATTTAGGGACTCTTAAGTCAATGCCAGCTGGAATTGGAAAGTCTGCATGCGGCAAAGGTGGAAAGCAGTGTCATATTATTATTTAGATCAGGTACTTGTAAGGTTAGACTAGGTTTTGCACTGCCGTGGCCATATCACTTCTGCGTTTGGACAGAGGACAGATTTTTTTTCTGCAGTCGAGTGTGGGAGGTTTGCTGTAGCCTGCACAACAAGCTGTGACAGAGACAGGAGACAAGCACCAGCCGTGGAGCACAGGCCACATTTCCAGTCCTCAGGCCACATTTCCAGTCTCCAAACCATCCCTGCTCACCTGACAGCTGGGATCGTGGTCTCACTTGTGCCACAGTTGCTAGAGATTTGTCTAAGAGCTCACTCCTATGCCTGTATCCCACTTACATATATATTTTTTAATCTCTCGCCAAAATGTCATGTGTGTACGTACCTGAGAATCTCATCCTGGCCATGTCTAACTTTCAGGTGTAGTTTTGCATTATTGTGCGCAAACTGGCAAAACGTATGAGACTTCCTTGCTCATCCTTAGCTCTTAACAACCTAAAATCCCTCAGGAAAAATGTTACATGCTGTCAGTTCACACTAGTAGTTCTTTGTTCATCCCTAGGAAAGCTCTCACACAAATCCGGGGCCAAATATCTCCATCAGAGGCAGTGAAGACAAATGTTAAATATTAATGTATTTTCTAAAGTACCAACAGTGATCTTAGTCTTCCACGAGACAAAATGTAGACAGTTCCTCATTTCAAAGAGCTTTCAATCTAATTATCCAAAACAGAGAAGAGACAGGATGTATAAGAGAAGCCAGAAGAAGGAATAGCTCAGAGGATTTTTATTTCATTGGCTGATTGTTTTAATTGCATTTCCTCATAGAGTGTTTCATCCTTCACCATACTCCAACTGAAAGAATTCTTAGGCTCTGACAGATCTCTACTGAGTGGAAATTATATAGCTGGGAACTGTCTGCTTTTCTTTAACATGTTCAGTCCTCAATACAGGTTTGGGAATCAATCTCAGTGTAATCATGCAAATGTTTTTGCTCTTGGGTATATTTTGCTCTGTGAACAGTCTCACCATTCCCAGGCACTCAAAAGCTACCTAGAAGTACCCATGCCAGGTGTGAGCTGAAAATAAAAGCAAGCTGCTTTTTATGTATTCTCTTCATAAAATAACATTTAATTCGGTTTATTCCTAACAAGGCTAAGGGGAAATCTACAGGTACTAGTAGGAGTTAATGAAAAAAGTGGAAAATTTCCTGCAAAGGGAATAGCCACCTCCATCAGCAAGGGATGCACTGAATCTTGGCCTCTTCCAGATTGTGTGTTTCAGCCCGTTCTCCGCGACTGAACAGGGGCAAGGGCTTACGGAGCAGCCCCTGGGGCAGCCAGCGCATCGCTGCTGTGCGGGACACACAGCCACGGGATCTGCAGTCCCCTTCCTCATCACTGCTCTCTCCCGCATGGAGACCTATTTTCATGAAACCTGTAGGAAATGCATTATTTTGGAGCCTGGCAGCTGTCAGACTTGGCTGAAGTTACCTGGAGTGACATACACCTGGCAGTGTCTGTGCGAGAAGTGGGTTTGCTTTTATTCAGCCTGAAATGTCACCAACTTACTGTAAAACTGCAATATTCTTGGGTTGCCTGTGGATTTTAGGGAGGGTTTCTTAGACCACAAGATGGGTATTTAGAGGCTGAAAAAAAATTGCCCGTATATATTTGTATTATCTCTGTTTCTAGAGAAACTAAAGCCTCGTAATAGACTCAAAATCATATGGATGTCAGTTAAACACACCTGACTGCTCTTTATTTTTCAAGGACAAATTATTTGTATTCTCTGTGAATGCATCAGGATAACAGGCCAGTATTATGAAATACTCAATTTAACAGGGGCGTGATTAGGCTCTGAGAGCAGACCTGAGCTCTCTACAGTATGCTGTATAGATACCTTGGATGAAAACTGCAATACACTGTGAACAATACACTGTCCTTTCTCAGCGTGTTCAAGCCTTGCAGTATTTCAAGTGAAATCATTAGGATCCTAACTGTCAACTCAATAATATCCAGGAGTTTATTTTTTACTGCTATTTATATAAATTAGCAGGAGATCACCTAGTGTGCTTTCTCTGGAAGTGATCTAGACTTTAAACTGGGACTTCACTAACGTATCAAACCACGCAAAGATTTTTTTTTTTTTCTTTTAACTTGGTAAGAAAAATCAAGTATTTGGCTCTAATACTTGAGTGCAAATTAATGAAAAGCATTCCTTTCACAGTTGGCCCCTCTTTCTCCAGTGACCATCCCAAACCGGGAACAGAGCAGCAGGATTCTCCATAAAAGACGATTGACCTTTAGATGTTTCCATCTGTGCAGCTCTGCACAGGGATGTTCTTGGAGACCTCAAGCCTATTGTTTGCGGTAGGTTTGATGTATGGAATTTGTGCTATTTTCCACAAGAGAAGACCTTTGATTTTGCTGTTAAGTGAAATTACATCTTCTATTTATAGCCATAACATTCGATTATTAACACTTTAGGAATATTACTTTTTTCCACGAACATATGAATTCCAGCATCAACAAAGGGGTGAAAAGAGCAGCATATTAGACCAAAAAAAATCAGTCTGTAATGTACGGAGATGGTGGGAGCAAATTTTTCAGTATGGCCTCATCGGATTAACTCCAAATTACTCATTATAATGCAACAAAATCCACCTAAAATTATCATTTCACTACTGAAAAAAAATATCCTGAGTCATACTGTGAATTTATTTTTAGATAAATTTTGTTGGTGTGTGTCCCCCCTGCTTCTTAAAGCGACTAATCAAGACAACTTATTTTTGAAAAACATACAGGAAAAGAAACTGATTTATGGCATTCATAAAGACTATACTTTTTAAAGTATTGCTTTAATATATTTTATTTAACTTGAAGAAATCTTCCATGTAACAATGAAAATTGCCACACAATCAATAAGACCGACTTAATGAATCTGGAATTGGGTAGCACAAGTTATCAGAGCGGTTCATACCTTATAGATTCAGCTGGAAATGACCTAGTTATTTCCAGCCATTTCTTTAACTGGTTGGAAAAATATTCATTATAAAACACAGAAAACTCAACTATGGCTTTGGAAGACACTTAAATCCACATACTGTCTACATAACAACTTACTAGTGAAACACAGCTAGATATTTATGTTTGAGTGACTGAAAAGAGGCATTAAGCTTGCAGATGCAAGGAAGAAGCTGAGTTATGGACATTTCTCTCTTCCTGGCCCATATCCAACCATGATTTTGTGTGTGATTTGCAACCATGAATAGGTATTTACTTTAAAAACAAGCCATTAATAAGATACCTGGATCAAATTAATTAATTCCAAGACCTAAAAAGGGACAGGGCTTGGACTCAGACTTAATAATGTCTGCATTTTGAACAGTGTTCTTGTGAGGTTTCCATTTCGAAATGGCTTTCCTGTTAGCTATATCTCAGTGTCCATTATTTTCAGTTATGCTCCTACTTGCCAGACAAATGATTCGATCTCAGCTGAGGGCACCAAGGCATTTCTGATACTTCGACACCCTCAGCAATCACCTGTCCCCTGAAGTCAGGAGGGGGAAACACTTGAGAATTATTTCAGCCACAACCTCATCTCCTGAAATCTGAATTTACCAGTTATAATTCGGGGCTTGCCTATACTGTGAGCAGTACCTGAAGGAGCTACTGAGCTCCCTTCACAAACCAGCATCAAGTCAACTTGCAATCTCAGCTGGCTCTGTGCTTGGATATTAGCCCAGATTTGAAAACAGTTTCAGTCTCATGAGAGCTGTGCCCTTGTTTTACCAACTATCATGCCTAGCATAAAGGACACAGCCAGCATAAAGATGAACCAATAACCAAATTGTATTTGATACACAAGGGTCAGTCCATGGGTGAGCGCTGGGGGTACAAACCAGTCAGATTATACACAATCGACATCAATCCCACTGACCCCAACAACGACACCGCACGACCAGCAATGGGTGGGATAACTGGTGACATGCATCTCCCACAGAAGGGACGGGAGACAACTGAGTCAACAAGCCAAACACATCAGCCCAAGGAAGCCACACACTGAATCTCTGCACAGCCCGCGTTTACAAAAGCCAGACCTACCTGGAGCCCAGTCCCAGGGAGGCGGGAGGTCCTTCCCCAACAGGGAACTCTGCCCAGGGCACCCCCCTCACAGACAGACACTGCCCCTCCTGCAATGGTCCCAGCTGTTACCCCGCAGTGGGACCCCTGACCTTGGGTTACTCACTGCGGGACCCCTGGGGCTCCTTTACCCAACGGCTCTGTCTGCAAGGCCCCACCCTGAAGGGAAGCCTAAAGGGGAACTCACCCCCCTTTGGGAAGGGCTGTGGGAATCACCCAGATGTCAACCTTGATTTGGGGCTTGGGGTTGAAACCCCAGCATTTCAGCCCTACACTTGCAGCACCTTCCACTGAAACTCTAGCCAAAAAAAACACTTTCTGCAGAGCCAGCTTGGTTGTCTTTACACCTGCAGCATGCTCTGCTGCAACACTAGCTGTCCTGTATGATAAAACTGTATTAATAGGGACTCTTAGAAACATTAATTCCCGAAGTAGAAGATATACGTATGAGCAGGGCAAGGAAAACACTTCTGTTCATCTTTATTGCCTAAATTATTCATTTATTTTATTTTTTTCTGGTCTAAATAAAGATTGTCAGATAAGCACAGATTGCCTTTATAGCTCTTGTATCTAATAAGGATGCATTTAGGAAATCATTCTGTACTGTTCTTTTGGAGGCACAGCAGACAAACGATTGCTTTATTTAAAGAATATTTTCCATCAATTTAGGAATATGTTCAGTTTTTCAAATGGAAAGAAAAAAAAAAAAGCATCATGTTTCCTCTTCACTTATATTTTTAATATATTATAAGCCATACCTATAATCCCTTTCAATTCCCACAAGTCTGTTCTTGTCTAACTCATCATGCACAGTGATACTCAGATCTGGAAATGGAGAAATATCAGCATTGAGCAGTCTGATGGTCTCCTTGACATTTGGAGGCAGAATGTACTCTGGCTATTTATTTTTTATGATTCTAAATGTGTTTAAGCTCCAGGAGTTTTGTCATTTTTAAATACGTAAGAATCCCTTTGCACTTCAAAACGTTTGTTACACTACAGAGATAGAGAAGTTCAGAGAAGACAAGAGGAGGTCAAGGCAGTGCTGATGGTGAGTTAACACAGAATTTTCTCTATGCAAAGAATAGTTTAGTGCCAGGATTTTTTGGTTTTGCTGTTGGTATCTGTAGCTTTGCATTTGGGGCTTGAGCTTCCACCAACAAAGTCAATAGACATCACTGTGATAAATAAGAAGACCTCATCACCCTTCCATTGTATCTGATTTCTTTAAGTTCTGCGTTTTCCACCAAAAGATATAATTTTCAGTAACGCAGGACATCCCAAGTTACCACTGTGTTTGACAACTGACACTGAAGTATCTTTAAAAATTACACTGGTCAGTTTAGAGGGTCAAAACCACGTTGAACATCTTGGCCTTCGTGTGGCCAGAGCTTGCCCAAGTCAGGGGAGGACAGTGGCCAGCAGGTACCCGCAGAGGTGATCTGCCACTGTTGGAAGGGAAGCAGGCATGGTGCCAGTGCAATGTGCTCTGGGATGCTATTTCTATTTTCTCTAACAACCTAGCAATGTGATTAATACCAGTTTCTTCCTTCTGTAAACACATTTGCCTACCAGACTTGGCTACAGACTCATCCTTTCTCTGGAGACCTCGTTCTCCGGGCACTCCACACACATCTTGCCAAAGCGGTATGGTCAGGTATCTCATGGCAAAATCCCATGTAGTAAGACAGATTTAGTGTTAGGTTTTGATTCTCTGTTTCTTTTTCTGGTCCATCCCAGGGTAGATGCAGAGTTTAGGCCTTGTTTAAGCAAAACGCTTAAACATATAGTTAATGAAGAAACTGCAGATCTGTGAAGCTACTGATGTAGGTAAGTTAAGCACACAATAAAGCATATATTTTGGGGAATTAAGAATTTGCACTTATAATACTGATCATAATATTCTTAGATCTTTATGGTCTTGCACTAAAATTCTCAATGAGGTCAATATAATAAATTTTACCCTAACTGCTAACTTTAGAGCTTTTCCTATGTAAAGTGTCGGTAATTCATCTTTCAAAAGCAGAAACTTTTAATGGAAACTCCGGCAGTCTAATTCCTGTCTCAGATAATACTTAGGTCACAGGTATGCGAAGTATTAGTACTGCAGTGCACCTGAAAGGTGAAATTGCAGTAAAAGCAGATTTCTGCTGACCTGCTACTTGCTGAAAATTCCTTTTGATTGCTTTTCTGTGATGGACAGCCTTTGTGGGGGCTGATTTAAACAGAACAAGGTTCGCCGTTTTCTAAATAATTTGTTATATTTACAGTCTTAGGACATTTGTGGGGGAATGTGGTCTAGCTAAATTTTGCTGTTTTGATGATGTGATCGTGTAAGTGTGAAATTTCCACAGATGTTCATGAGTCACACTCTATACTTGGTATGGCCCAGCTTTTCCCTGGAAACAGGTCCAAGGATTTCAGTCTGAGCAGTTTTCTGACTTTGTTCACATCCAAAGCATTGTTAGCAATACATACTAGTTTATTTTCTGGCCTGAATTCAGGCCACCAGCCCCTCTGCACCCCACATTAATTGAAGCAGTACAGGCAGATGAAGGTTCTTCAGGCACACACAGTTTGGTTTTATTTGCTTTTCCTTACAAACCCATTCCCAGAACACTAAAAGAACAAAGCAAGCAATGTGCACTTACAACAGATCCCTTATATAGTGGTTAAAATACTGAATTACAGTCCCAGATCAAAGATCAAATAAAGGATTAAAATGATGCCAAAATTTTCTATCACTAAGACAACATTAATTGTTCTCTAATGTTGCATCAAAGCTGTATATTTTTCTAGGACAAGCAACAAATACTTCACAGGGGTTTAAGATGTCAGGGACTGCTCTAAGAAGGAAAGGACAATATTTATCACAGCACTGCAACACACATTTATCCTTATGGTTGCTATTGAAGATTAAAAAAAAAAAAAAAAAAAAAAAAAAAAAGTCACCAACACTTTTGGTTAGAAGCCACAAAACCCAACTCTCTTAGGGGGTCTGACCCAAAGCTTCCTTAAATCAGGAGGAACATTTTCCTAGGCTCCGAGTGAGGGTGAAATCTGCATGAGGTTCCCACAAATGTTACCCATCTGGTATCTCAGAGCTGGTTTGGATGATCAGATATGCCTCTTCGTTGTACCCATCATCTCCAGGGGCTGTCTCTGGGCCAAGGAGCTGTGTTTGACAGCCTCCTAGACTGCAGGGGAGGGAGATGCTTTTTAATCCAAGCTTCCTCTCAAGGCACCGCTTTGTCTTCCAGGTAAACACACTCCTTTCCCTGCTAGAAGTCTCACCCGAAGATTTGCTGCAATGGTCTTTCATGTTTCTGGCACTACCCGTGCTTCAAATCTGAAGCAGCTCTTTGGGAAGGGAGGTAGTTACAGAGAGGTTGCCAATAGCTCCTGTCGGAGAGCACAAAGCCAGTCCTGGTCAGGGGAGGTGTCGGCTGGAGTCAGAGGCAGCACACAGGTGTGAAAGCTCCGAGATGGTTTCAAGGCCACCGAAGTTCTGTCCTCACCACAGTTAGTGACACACCGAGCGCTGCCTGGTGCAGACACTGTACACTTCCATCCTTTTACACCACCTAAAGACTGTGCACCAGCTGGCAGGATTGGGCACTACAATTACTTGAAAAGTTGCAGGGTACAGACTCTGTGCAAAGGGTAAAAGTGTCTCTTCTGCTTCCAAAGTTGAGGGAAAATTCAGCAGTTAAAGGCAAATAAAAAATAAGAATTATCTTGATCCTTTCGATCAGGTCTGACATGAAACCAAACGTTTCTGAGATTCAGAATGTTCACTTACTTCTTTTTTTTTTTTTTTTTGCTTTCATTACTTTTCACATTTTTGCTCCCTCCCAAACTCAGGTTGTGGCTTGTTCTAGATGCAACAAAACCACACATTTAGCAGAAAGAGCTTCTATTATTCCTGCCACAGCTGGAAGCAGGAATTTTCAGAAAGCCCGTTTTCTGGGAGTTTTCTGCCCAAGCTTTCCCACTCAGGAGACTCATCTAAACTCTAGATACCATAAACATTCCCTAAACTACCGACCGCTGCCATCATACAGCTTGCCTAGGAGATGGTGTGATTTATGACGTAGGCAGTGCAGGAGCCTGACCCCACATGCCCGAAGTCAGCATGCTTGGGCGCGAGAAGCATTTCCCATTTTTATCTCCTGGCTCTGTTTCTTGCTGCCTGTGGTTCTTCTGCTTAGGGGGGGAAGAAGCCACCATACCCATGCATGCCTGCAGGCAGCAGCCTCCTCTAGGTGGGTAGGTGTAGAAACACTGTCCATAGCTCCTCAGTGTCTTTAACTGGCTTTATCTCTCTTTCCCCACATGGATTTAGGAGAAAAGAAAGGCAAAGGAAAAGGAGTTGCAGATGGGCACCCCAGAGTTTCTGCCTCGCTGCCCATGGGAACACCACCTTGCTGACCTGACATGAGAAAGGATGAGGGTAGGAATCATGTTGCAAACCTGGTCATGGTGTCCAGGCTGTTAACAAAAGAAACTATGCAAGAGGACAAGGTGCATTCAGACCATCAGCATACAGAGGCATTAAGTATTGCTGTAGGCATAGCCGGGAAAAGGTTTCCAGATGCTCATTTGTATCCAAAGCTGACAAGTCCTCCACTTTCTCTACAAAGGAATATGTGTATTTAGTCTCTCTGAAAAAGAAATTATTACCTTTAATTGCAAAAAAAACCTGAGCCTGAAAAATATCATATCAATTCCTAACTTTTTATTATGAGCTTTGATGAAAGCTGAATCCTGTTCTATTAATTTTAAAATGTCTCCTCTGATGTTTCTCTGAAGCACAGGATGAAGACTTTCTGTAATTCCAGCTAAAGCCACAAAACTTGAGTACAGCCATCAAAAATGAGAACCATCCTTCTTCTTTTTTCCAGAGCCAAACAAATAGACTTAGCCAAACAATGGAGAAAAACACTGAGACAGACTGCTCTCACAATGGCTGGGTATAGGAGTAAAATTACCCCTAAAAACATGTATCTGTCCAGCGTCTTCATGCCAGAAATAACTAAAAAATATCACATCACTGAGGTATACTGCAAGACCAAAGATTCTACAATAAGAGCATTAACTGTAGCCATTAAAAATAAATGTTGAAACTTGGAATACCATTAACAAGTACAAAATAAAGACAGAAAATAGCTACTACCTGAAGATACAACCCTGGCTCAGTAAATAACACACTTTAAAAGTGCTAAAGTTTAACCACTTCGACAATTCCATTTGAGTGTATTTTACCAAAAATAGTACAACTGCACAAAACCAGTAGTATGAGTATAAAATTGGCTTATGGTGCAATTATTTTCCTCCCCCCCGCTATGAAAGCTGTAGGAGCAACTTTCTACAGAAGTAAATATATCCATAGTTGGTAGAGCACGATCACTACGCAGTCGTACAGAGTGACAGAATAGTCAGGAAATTCCTTAAACATAAATAACCTGGAAAATGTCCCTAACTTTGGGTCCTGGAAATATACATCTGCCATCTTTAAGGATTTTTCAGCAGAGCCATGCATTTGGAGCAGAATGGGAATCTCAGGCAGCACAAGGGAAGTATCCACGTGGGAGGACATAGGGAAGGGGCTCTATGTGCTCCATGATCAGAATTGCACGCCTGGGGCTATAGTAGACAGTGATGAAATACAGCTTCAGGGGTTCTCTAAAAACACCTGATTTCACTGAAATAGGTGGCACTATTGTCTTACTCTCCCTAGCACACACATGAAGCCCACACATGTAGAGCAAGACCAACTGGAGAGACTGTAAAGGAGATCCCATTAGTAGCGAGACGTTAAATTTTATCACCACTACTATAGTTACCTCCACTCGAAAATACTAAATTTACACCTGAGAAAGACTGAAATCAGACACTTTCTGGTCAGGACTACTTAATGTTTTTCAGCTTTTATTCAAGTTAACCTCTAGTATACACCAAACTATTTCTTCTACTTTTCTAGAAGGAGGAAAATGTGCTGAAAATGAACTGATAGAGATGCATTAGCTTCTTTTGACGAAGCAGCCCAAAGCCTAGCACAAGGAAGTCAAGGATGAAGATAGACTCACTTTGTTGTTCAGTTTGGGGTTTCATACTAAGCTGTTTTCTACTAGTTTAGCTTTCTGACTTGGCTCTCAATGGGAGCCAGCAAACTTCTAGCAAAGTAGTATGAGCTATGCCTTTAGGCAGCAGACAGCCATTAGTCATCTTAGCTGTGAGCTGAAATGTCATCTTTCATTTTTTCACGATTAAAACTAAAAATATGCATTTACCAACGGAACGTAGAATAGAAGCAGTCTATAACCGCAGTGAGACCCAGGTGAATAGTGCAGGATCATCTTTCTGAGAGTCATTCCTCCCCTGCTGGCTTGTGAAAAACTAATCCTTGTCAATTTGCTAATCAGAAGTGACATTAAAATTCGCCTCCTCTGCAATGTAGACAAACACATAGTTGCAAACACACCTCCACACATAAGCAAGAAGACCCTCAAAGGAGGGCTGATCACTTCAGCAGAGATTGCCATGCCAACCATCATACCCTGGCATCCAACTGTGCTTATACCCCTTGCAATTAATAACCCTCCCCTCTAGCAGCAGCATTTGTGCTGCCCACTGTGGGGAAGCATCACTGAGGGGGTGGGAGCAACGGCTCAAGCCTCAGAGTTTATTTGTGAGTCGTCACCCTGCACAGGCTGCTCTCAGTTGCTGCCTATCCCTCCTCCAGGTTGCACATCTGGGCTAAATACTCGACCTATATAGAGAGCCTGTGACAGGAAATACCTAAAATCAATCCAACTTGGTTTTAAAACCTTTTATAAAGCGCAAGTCTTGGTTTTATGGAGACCTGGTGAGTCTGCTCTAGCAGCAAGTTTAGACATTTATACGGGTTTGGTTTGTTTTGGTTTTTTTTTTTTTTTTTCTTCCTAACATCACATCTGTTGTTATTATTTCATATGAAATAATAAGAGGAATGAATAAAAACAAACATGTCTCATAAAGCACAGAAGTCACTGTAGTGCCGGGAGCTATTGCTCAGACAATGATTTCAGAAGTTGTGTGGATGCAATTAACCTGAATTCAAACTTTGTGCTCCTTCCCAGCCCTGAAAATGAATCAGTTTGCATTTTCTAGAGCACAGTAAAAGAAAAAACAAGTTTAGTTGGCTTGTTTGCTTCTCACTTCATTATTCTTTTTGATGGACTTCTTTGTGAATTGCACGGTTGATTCAAGCAGAGCTCTAAGACAATACTACAAACTCAGGAGTGCCTAATACATTTAAAGTCCCAAACAGTGGAACACTGTTTCAGTGGAGGGATAAATATTGGCCAAGTGCACATAGAAAATAACCAGAGGTTCTCTGGATATACCCAGAAGTCCTGAAAATCAAAAGATTATGAACTCATACCACAGAGCTTTCTTCTTTCCTTTAAAGCACCCTATGTCCAAGCTGTTGCACCCTTGAGAAGCACCCCGAAAGCAGAATAATTAAAGGTAGTAATATTCAAGAAAGAATTTAAGCCTCTAAGATTTGATAAAATCAAATCCAGGCCTGAATTTATGGTGTAACTACCCTCATTTGGGAAAAAAAAAAAAAAAAAAAAAAGGAAAAAGGGAAAGCGTAAAGAGCAGAGGAATTGCTGGGGTGCAAGGAGGTGTGCAGGAGGGATGCCTTTGTTGGGAACAGGTCTATGACTGGCATCGGGGCTCCATGTGGGGACACAAACCCCAGGGCAGCACAGGAATCCCACTGGAAAATGCACCATCGATGAAGAAATCTTGTCATTTGGAGTCCAGCTTGCAAAGGTGATGAATGACTCCCTAAAGTAATTTCTGACAAAGGCATAATTTTTAAGCATCTCAGAAAACTGCAGTCAGGCTCTCCCTTTCCCACATTTCACCAGCTGTGCTTCCCATGAGCTTTTGCTCAGATTCCTAAAGGATTTCAGCTTCCAATGACTTATCTTTTACATGCCCATTATAAAAATGACACTTTCCACATATCCTCCATTTCACTTCCCCCTCTCTACCTGCCCTCAAAAAAAAAAAAAAAAAAAAAAAAAGCCTCAAGCCCAAGCAAGTACCAGGATTCTGTGTTTTTAAAAGCTTGGTTACTATCTTTTAAATTTTGAGCACTCAGCATTTTCACAAGTCTCTGAGCTTCCTGCCTGCAGAAAGAGAAAGGCTAAAAATACCATAAGAAAGACACAGCTCCTGATATTTCTGAGCTGATCGGAGGGAAGAACGAGAGGTTCAGCAGGGAAGCCATTATGAAGCTCCAGCTCCACGCTACAGAGCGAAGGATCTGAAACAGTTCAAGCAAGGTTCAGACAAATATCTCAAAGGGTGGGCACCTCTCCAACGCAAATGACTGAGTGTTCAGAGGTCCTTCCTCCCTATTCCAGCTTCCTACGATCTTGCAGCTTTATGCAGCCTGAAAAAGAGTCCCAAAATTCATTCTGTCTAAACATCTTTTCTGCTTTGTTTAACAATTCAGCCCCGGTGCAGCAAAGGCTCATAATCCCAGGCTAAACATTTAGCACATAGGCTTCACTGATTCAAAACTCAGTGTGTCAGAAGTTTCAAGTGACATGAAATGTGAGTTATTAGTGAGTTGAAAACTGCATGCACGCACGTCTGCTTGCTCAAGGCTGAAAGCCCAAAAATCCAAGCTGAAGGCTTGGGGACCCAATGAGGACTGCTCAGGAAAGCATTAAGACAAACCCTAATTTATACTCTTTGCCCAGTGAGGTTTGACGTCCTTTCCCTGGAGAAAAGTGTCGTGCTAGCAATAGCCCTTGTTGTCGTTACCACGAAAGCCCTTGTCTTCACTGCAAAAAGCGAATGTGCTACTGCGAAAAGTGCAGGCTGTGATTTGGGACTTATCATTAACCTAACTTTAGAGATCCCATCCTCCTTCCCACCCACAGGAGCTGGGAAGTATTTACTAAGCACAGGTATTCTGCTCTTGAAAAGCCATGGAATAGAGAAAGCTTCGAGGCAAGCTTGCCTGAGCGTAAAACTCCACCATTTTTCGACGTTCGAATTAGGAGGAAAAAAATCTGATCCAGGATTAATGAACAGGAATATGGAACGGTTCTGCAGAAGAATAGTTCTGTGCTATTTTCTCTCCACTTTTTCAAAGAGCTCTATGGCACTTTAACTGCCTAACTCCATACTAGCATTTCCTTATGTTTTTAAGTTTCCCATTCTATTCTTATTGTAGAAGTGTATGGGCTCTAAATGTATGATTGCCATTTGATTAACATTCAAGCATCAAAAAAAAACCAAGTACATATTTGCTGTTTGCATATTAGCAATATCAACCCAATTCAGATGTGGCTGCAATATTTTTTATTCCACATGCAACTAGCCTTCACAGTGATTTGGATTATTTAGAAAGTAGACCTACAAGACTTCTTTTCCACCCATTTCATTTAATAGTTTAAAATAACACTGAATGTTTTCAGCTTCTTGTTGAGAGCTCTGCTCTTTGTTCATCTTTTTTTTTTTTTTTTTTTGGTAGAAATGTTTTCAGACCCTAAGCAACAAGCAGTAGTTTTGCAGAAAAATTGGATCGTGTATATTCCCCCTCATATTTTCTCCTCTTTAAAAAAAAAAAAGAATTCAGTCATTCAGGCAGAGAACAGATGCTATACCTTGTGATTTCAGTCACCAGATACCTCAACTCTCATTCCTCCTGGGCTGCATGTTTGGCACCTGAGAAATTTATTCATTTTCTTCCCTGAGTCTTATGCATCTCATCCATCTCTGGGCCTCTTCAGTACCTGGGCTCACTTTGTCATGATTTTCAAAGGTTTCCAAGAAGACTCATAGCTTTCTGCCTCTATATATGATCCCCCAATCATCTGTTCCACTGCAAGATGGAAACAAGATTTCTTGGGGGCCCTTTTTGTCACTTACATGTATCTGCTGAAATACGTGATGCAAAGGAACCGGACCAGATGCGATACACTCATCTGAGGAGCCTACAAGAGTTTTGGACCACAGTCATCTGCTGGGATCCAAAAGCATCCAGAGGAGCCTGAGGAAAAAAAATATCTGCCAAAAGAGCTGTAAGATATTTTTCTTTTTGTCTTAGCTGGGGTGTGTGCTGGACCACGGCTATGACTAACCCTGGATACTCTTCCTCTCCTCTCCTCAGGCCTCCATTCACCAGCAGCATAAGAGCTGTTTCCTCACCTTGGGGAAAGGCTCCTGCTCCAGTGACGTGCACTGCAGACTGGGACACATCCCCATGCTCTTGGGCCACCTGAACCCTGGAGTGAATCCAAGTCCAGATTTACTATGGGAAATTCCAGCCTTCCCTACTGTATATATAGGCCATATATAACCCAGACATAATTTTGGCAGAGTTCTCCATGGAATTTTTGCTTGGAATTTGAAGTGCATAAAGAAAATGCAGTTTAAATACTCTGTGGGATAAAACTGTGGTCTATCCCTTGGGTTAGGGTACTTGTCATCTAGCTCGTGATGGCAAATATAATTCTAACTTGATGAAATGTTTTCTGTAACTTCTCAGAACATAAGCAATTGAGGGGAAAAAGAAAAAAACATGTTGTCAAAGGCTGAAGTTTTAAGCTCTACTTTTAGGCTGTTTGGCTGAAGTTGAAGCTTCTGTTCTAAGTCAGTGAAACATCTTTGGGAGGGTTGAAACCTGGTCCTGTGTTCAGACATCCTCTGTTATGTGTATGGGGGCAAACTCATTACACTATTGAAAATTATCTTGGGGGAAAAAAAAAAAAAAAAAAAGGTGGGTTAAAGCCAGATCTGGCATAAGGGGTGGTTGTAATGGTGGTGGTAGGGAGTGCTTACATCCAGATTTGAGATCAGTTCTAAGATACTTTGAACTTTTCCCTTCATTTGACAGATGTTTTAGGAGGACCCTGAAACTAGAGAGGAGCCATAAACCTGTCACCATAAAACAGTGTATCTCTGAAGAGGAGAACATAAAAATACTTTAATTTCTGGGAAAGAATGAGAAAGATGGTTTTCAGTTGCTCCCATTACAAACAACACTGTCTTCTAGCACACCACAATGATTAATGCGCCTGAGCAGTTTACAGTAAATCTTGGATGTGTTAGAGGAAGGAGATACTTGGCCTCTCTCGTCAAACATAACTCACCTTGAAATGGGAGACTGTTTTGCTTTTTAAAGTTCATATGAGGAAACAGGTAAAAGGCAAATCTGTGGGCAACAGAGACCACAGACCTCCTGAGCCCCTCCATAAGTGAAAGAAAACTCTGGAAGTCAAGCAGGAACATTTAGGGTTCCCCCACAGGTTCCCTTTTAGGTCCCAGCCAGGAGAACCAAACCTGTAGAGTCAAAACACGGGAAATGACTAAAATTTGTGATGCATGAGAGTGTGAGGAAGAGTTCACCTACAGGAAGCACTCAAGCCCCATAATCGGAACAAAAAAATCAGATTTAGGAAGCTCCGGTAGCTATTGTCTGGATGAACTATTGAGGTCCAAAAGAAAGAAGAACAACCTGAATACGAGGCTCTGGTGCTAAGCCAACTGAGTCCCACTATAGAACAGGTGAATGCTGAACCTAACAAATCCAGTAGTGTCTCTTTCTGGATGTTGAAGATCTGCCTGCCAGGTAGTAGGACTCAAAACTGAGCATTTGTCTGTCCATCTTTCCTGAATGGATCAGTACACTCCAAACCTGTCCAACACAGCAAGCTCTGGGAGAAATATGGTCACCACACAAGGCAATGGGACGGGATGTTTCCCTTTATCTGACTTCAAACAATTGCCCAGATGGCTAAAGCACTCTCACGGCTGTCCTGAATGCACATCTCGCAGGGAAAGCTGCTGAACACCAAGCTACTGAGGCACATAGAGTAGATACCCTGTGTAGCAGAAAGAACTAGAAAGACATGTAAAATGCCAGCACATGAACTATGTTTAACTTATGTATACAACATTCATCACCTTCTTAGTTTGGACTGTTGGATGCAATAACACTTTGGGGAACACAGCATCCTGCTAATGCTTGTGTGGAAGTGGGAGCAGAACTATATTATTTACAGATGTGTACATTTACAGGATTCCCATACTGTAAATGACCACAAGTAAACAGAAGAATAATCCCGTATCTGGATGTTTTCGCTATTAAATTAGATACTCAGCTTCACCCATGAGCAATAGGTACTGGAAGTCACTATGGTCCGCTGAAGCTTGCCAACTTTTTTGGTGATTCTCTGAAATACCAAATGCCAGCAAACAAACTGCGACGCAGCCCCACACAGATGCAGTGAGGGTTTGGGGCTCACTCCTGTCAGAATAGGAAATCATTCAGTCTTCCTAATCCGAGAGTAAAAAGTTTTTCTCCAGCTCTGACACAGTAATAGCATCTCATATATTTTTTTACAAGCCATTCTTGTAATATACACTTTACAGTGTATTGGGTCTGATTCCCATTTATAAGGCAGATCCTTTAAACACCCCTTCAGAATCAGTAAGTCACTTTAAAGCCTCTTTTGTGTTTAGAAAATTATGTAGATCACTGTGGAAACATGGAATGAAACCCTTATCTTTCCTCATCTCCATTTAACCTATAATAACATGGTACAAACCCTTGCCTGCCAATACCAGTATGTTACCGACCAGAAGGGAAGTATTTTATGTCCAAAAGAGGACTTAAGATGTCTATCAGCAGACTCACCAGACTATTCTCCATAATTTAATTCAAAAAGGGCTAGAGAGATTAACAGCTAAACCCAAGTACTCAAAAGATGCTTTAAATGATCCCCACATACTTCCTCTGATGTCTTCATAGGCACTCTGACTCTCAGAGACACCATCTGGCATCTCTTCATTCCCCCTCTTGTTTTTCTCACCTTTTTTTTGTTGCCATTTTTAGCTATGGGTAGAAAAGAGAAACGGTTTTACTTTTACTCCTGTCAAGTTGATTTAGCACTGCCTGGTGACTGCACGAAGAATAAAATGCCTTGCTCCTCTCGGATGGTGCTCCATCCCTTCCAGCATGCAGCAGACACCCTGAATACCCTGTTCTTCCCCACACCCGGGTGAAATCACAGGGAAATGAAATCACAAATGTTCCTTGTGTGCTACAAGGAAATTAGAAATGGGTTTGCATCAGAAGTAATACATTGACATTGCAGTGTAGTTTACTAATGGTTTAATGTAGGAGTTTTTCATTGCTTGGTGAAAACTCCACCAGCCACCTTTTGTAGTCAACAGAAACAGCCAGAGGAAGGCTTCCAGAGGAGCAAGGTTACCCCCTCAAAGAGGGAGATGTGCTCAGTGATCAGCATCATCTGTGGAAAAGAAGTCCCCATCAGGAAAATAATCAGACAGCAGCAGTGTTAGAGTCCGATCTTGGGGCTGGCCACAGTGTCCTCTAAACACCCTTATTCCGTTGTTCATGCACTTTATTCTTGTCTTGGCATGGATAGCGTGATCAGGCAGGTCGCTGAGTATTAAGTTCCACACTGGAGATGTAACTGCACAGATATGATGGCCATGGCCATCCCCGAATGAAATCCCACGCAAGATTGAAAGAAACCCGAATGCTCTCTTTGATTCATGGCCTCTTGAATTAAGGAGGCCCAAACTGTCCAGTAAGGTAGCTCCCAGGGACAGGAAGATTAAAGGTGATTGTCTCTTTCTAACATGAGTGATTATTCCTATCACCTCTGTTTTCTCTTGGTGAATGATCGTTTGAGTAAAGGCTATGGAGTGTTTTGCATGTGTAATCACTGGATTTTAAAAGGGAAATAAATTTGGATATGTCAGAGCTTTGCTTGTTCCCGTTTTCCTTGAGTGCCCCCAAACCCTAGTGTTAAAGGCACATATTTATACGTTCATTTCAAAAAGCCTTCCTTTATAAAACAAGCAGTACCACAAGCCATAACCCTACCGGAGGCCTGACAAGAAGACCAGATCTAATACGTCCTTTACATAACACTAACACCAGCACAAGCACCCACTATGTGTGAATATGACAATCAAATCTCAGCTCTGTACCTGGAGAACAAATCTTTTGGTCGTCTGCTTTTTACATGGACAATGAATTGAGCAAGAGTCAAAAACCCTAGGAAGAAAAGGTTCGGATGTTGAAAATTCAAGAAATTGCTTCTTCTGCACCATACCTTCCACTTCCATTACTTCATCTTTTTGACAGATTCTAGGCTCACGCAGCTGACAGGTTTCATTCCAAAACCAAAAGAAATAAGTGAAATTTGATTGTGAACCATCGGACTGACCTGTCTAGCCAGCTCGCTGAACAGAGAATAACAATAAAAACAAGAATGAATTCAAATAATGAGTGAATTGTAATATGCTGGCATTTCAGGAACAACTCTAGACTCAGGTTCATACTATTAAAATCTATTCAGTGAAACTGTCCCTTTTTTAAAGAGGCGTTTTTCTCACCTTAAAAATTAGTTTGAATTCAGAGAAGGCTGCTAGGAGAATTATCGTAAAATATGTTTTTCTCTCGCATAATCAAATGTGTTTACTCTGGTATTTTTTTTCTCATGTTACATTATTTATTGAAGCCATGGGTAAGGAAAGATGCTAATCAAAAAGGTTTGGCCAGTTTTGAGGGCTTTTCTCATTATTCATTCTTAGTCATCCTTTGTCCTCTTTTGTTGTGCCATTCTCTAACGGACGGGCTCTTAAATGGGCTATGTTACATTTAATTATTCTACATATTTGCAGAACTGCTGAGGAGAAAATAGAAGCTGGTAGATGAAAAAAAGCTCATTAAAAGCCACATGTTTTCATCTTTGCTTGTCACATCTGGCAATTAGGACACGATATTAAAATTCATGGTATATGGTCCTAGGGCCGATGAGTTCATTCTTAAAGGTTGCTAGTACAAGAAGTTTAAGCCAAATCTTTAAAATTTCAATCCATATTCTAGGTCACAGGCGTGCTCCACTTTCTCTGTGTTCTCAGGAATGGAAGCCAAGGTTTAAGAGAGAGGATACCAGTGGGCTACAGAACAGCCGCGCTGATAATTGCCCATCATATGGGTAATTCTAGGCTTATTTCTTCTTAGTTCCTGTATGAGTCATTTATCACTGAATAGCCTTCACTTAAGTACCAGCCTATGTACGCAGCCAGCCCCAAACTTCATCTTACCCTCTGATTCGGATCCCAAACCCAAATACCTGTTTCCTGCTCCCCCTGAATCTCTTTTGTATTTCCTGCTCCTGCCCCAGTTCTTTTCACACCTTTCCCTCCAATCTCCCTGACACGCTGCCGAAAGCTGGCTCTCCTCCCTGCCAGACCCACACCAGTCTCCCGCCCCGTCTGGCTTCCAGCCCTTGCCTTCCACTCAAAGGCACCTTGCCAGTGTTTCTAGTGACTTCTTCCTAACAGAGCTCTGAGGTGTTTCCACACCTTCAACATGCCAGCAAAGTTCAACATGCTGGACTTCACATGTCTTTGGAAAACTTCGCCTTTAGGGCTCGCTTTGCTCCTAGACTTCCTCCTGACTCTCCAGGTACGCCTTCAGCCTGCCTGTTTTCAGTCTTCCCCCTTTTTTTATTTTTGCTCTAGCTAATCCCATCCAAACCCACGATTTTGGCAAGAGATGTTGATTCACAAGCTACCCTTTCCTTCTGTATTTCCTTCTGTTCTCACTGAAAACCTGGAGTATCTTGGTGACCTCTTAAGTGCTTTCAGCTACCAGTTCAATGCCTTATATATCACTCTCTCATGTTTTCTTCCTAGTGAACAAATTCACCATTCAAATGCCAGTAACACCATAAACTTGTCATGTTTTTAACTTCACACCCTCTTCAGGTCTTCATCACCGTTTTGCACCAAAATCTTTCCAGTTTTTCCTGAGTAATGTCTCTATGGTTCAGCTTTTCCTCCTTATTCACTCCTTGATCTCTCTTCAAGCTTTCATTATCTCATATCTTGATAAACACATCAATTTAATGTACTACTCATCTACTTTTATACATTCACATTCTTTCTGCAAGGTAATTTTTGTGGTTGCTTGCATTGGTCATTTTATCCTCTTCTTGCCTTCCCTCACTGACTCCTCCTCAGACATGTGGTTCAATGAGGTCCTGACCCATCCACGAGATTCCTGTGCCCTACATCAATTAAAAAAATCCCACAAACCAAAAAGCTTAAGAATTATATTGTTGAATGGGTGGCAGCATTACAAAAAATTAAACAAATATGGGGCAAGTAAACAGTGATGCATCTGAAGAGCTTCATCGAGCCTGGGGAAAGTCACAGACAAGACAAGATGAAGGAAATCATGATTACAACACAGACACATACGTTGGATTGTGTAGAGATCAAACATTGGAAGACCTGTGAAATACAAAATAAATGTGCACTAAAACCCTTTCTGCACACTGCCATATAAATAAACATTACTCCTTTATTTTCTAAAGGCATTCAGAATTGAGGTATGGCCAGAACTACTATATCAAGTTTTGTAAATAAAATCAAAATAATTGCAGATATAATTGTGGCAGATTTGGGCTCAACAGGGTTGACGGTGGGAACTGTTCAGTCATGACCCATGGCAACATGCAGCACTGATCAGTGGTTGTGGGGACCTGAGCTCCATAAACCTCTCAGTGATGAATTTTTGCCTGGATGCAGACACACCCCCAAACCATCAGTAGGGATCTGCCCCACAGATGGTAGCTGAGACTGTATATATTAAACTCTATTAAAGGCCTCATAAAATAAAAACATTGACGTTAACAAGACTCTTTCCATTGATTTGAAGAGGCTTTGGATAGAGGCCTAAACAAACAAGGATGGAATTAGAAAATGGAAATATGTATATACAGAAACCTGTCAATCCAACTGTTTACCTTCCAAGGATGACCTAGTACCACTTTTATGAGTCATTTAAAGGGCAAGGAGGCAGGCTGATATTTCAATCGTTCTCTGAATCAAGTATTTGCAAATATTGATTCTAATAATACTTTATAAAAAAACCCAACACACTTGCAACCCCACTGGCATCAATAGGATTTCTTTCTACATTAATATTTCACAGACTGAAAATATCTATATTCTCACCAACTTCAGGAATTAACTTAAATAAATTGAGTCTGTGTCATCTGTTTTGTGCCGTGTCCTTCAGACTGCTATGTTTGATTTCAACTTTGATTCAAAGCTAGCGCTGATCAGTACCAGCTGCTCAGCCAAAGGGCAGATCACACGTTCCCATTCCCCTGCTTTCTTCATCCCAGCTCGCAGCCAGGCTATTGTTTGTTACAACTAATTAATCCCGCATGCCCCGGCTGCCAGTGAGCCTCGCAAACCCCAAATTTTTGTATTTACTGCATGTCCAATAAATTAATTCCAGTTCTGGATACGTGTATAAACACATAAATGTACACATCTATACACAAAACACATATTTACACAGTCAGATTTATGGATATTCATGGATATCTCTTTGACAACTGCTATTATTATTTCTAGCTGTTCTTTTAACAGGCCAAATGTGAGAAATTATAGGTATGTATCATTATTTAGGCATCTCTGAGGGGTCAGATTTTCAGATCTTCACTTCAAACTGATCTCTGGTGACATGGTGACATGGCACTAAGCATTGGGAGCCACTGCGCTGGCAGGACCTGGCCCTTGCCTGTCTTTGGGAGAGGAGAAAGGAGAAATTTCAAATATTATAGCCAGAACTTTTAACAGTCTGCAGTTAAAACTGCCTTACACTTCCTGCTAAAAACCTCCTGGTTTCACCTACATCTTTAACAAACGGTAACCATTCGCTTTGTTGGGTGTTTGCCTTGGGGCTTATTATGGCTATTTCAGTTAAAACAGTTCAGTTGCTTCTGAAGAAATACACCGCATTTTCCCGTATTAAAGTAATCTAACAGCCAGTTTGCTGAACTGGTGTCAAGCCTCGAAGCGCTGGAACAAGAACCAAAAATTTGGTGGAGCAGATCAGTTGTTTGTTGTACTTCTGGCTATTTTTTTTAAAAGCTCATAGGCTTTGAAACTTCTTATTGCACATGGCTGGTGAAAGCTTGGAGCTTGTAACTCAGCTGTGTCAAAAGTGTGTGTGCCTGCTGTGGAAGGAGGGATTGAGCTATTTCCAGCTGCTTTGGGTGGTGCATCACGAGCCTCTCCTGTGCTCCCCTTGACCTTGTGCTTGGCCATGCCGAGGAAGTGGAGGAGGCTGAGGAAGGACATCACCTGACTGCAGAAATTAAATGACTCCCTGGACTCAGTCAGGCAAGGTAGAAAGTAAAAAGCTGTAAATTAAAAGATAAAACTTGCACAAGTCAATTGGTTGGCACATAATGGAGTGTTTTCTAGGGAAGGTTTGAGGAGGTCTTTTTTTTCCCTTTCTAATTCCATAATTACCTATATAGAAAAAAATAATATAATTCCATTTGTAGAATCAAACTTTCTTAGGAAATGACCAAATTCAGACTACTTGTAAGACCTCAGTGGACTCCCCTGGTAGGTCAGCTGTGTAGTATATCTTGAATTTTGTACTGCTGTGTCTACAGTGTGTAAGCACAAAGAGGTTTCGAAGGGATGAGTGTTCCACAATGATGGAGGTAGTTACTGGTACAGCTGCAGCCTTCTCCTCAGTGCAGTGGTGGGGAGATAGGGTAGATGCCTCTCTGGAAAGATAAATGAACCTCACAGATTAGATGCTATCCTCATCACTGTTGTGTTTGGCGGAGTATGTGTGAAGCTATGGTGCTGAGGAAAAAAAACACCAACAGGGAAGGGGACAGCAGAGCTGAACTACAGAGCATCCCTCTTCAGGCTGGAAAGCTGTACTGTCCCCACCACGGTGAAGAGGAAAATTCTGGTACCTAATGAGATAGCCTTAAAATCTATGCGTTACCCATGGTTAGATAATAAACTTAGTAAGCCAGTCCTTGAGATGGTCCAGGCAGTATCATCTGCTTGGGAAGCTACTGCCTAGCTGCTGGCCCTGAGGGAGCCATGGGCAGAGATGTCTTGTGTCTCTGCTCCCCTGGACAAGGTATATTTGCTGTCACCCTTGACTTCTGCCCTGAGTTACGCTGGCAATCCCAGCTGCCTGCCCCACAAATGGTTTTCCAGGTTTCAGAAATGATATTTTCTTAGCACTGTTTATTATTCTAAAAGGTCGTCTCTTTGCTAACCAAAGACAAATTAATTTCTGTTAGTGTTAACATTAAACTGAAAATATTTTGTTTACTATCTGCTAGATGTAACTGAGACAAGTTAAAGCCACTCTACAACCCCTGATCTCTGTTTTGCTGTACTGCATATATTAATGGCTCTAAATTGCAGACTTTGTGCCATATGCTCCAGCTGTTAACATTAAAATTTCCTTCTGAAGTGAAGAGCTGTAGGGGAGTGGGATTTGGCTGCAAATTTTCCAACTCTAAAGTTCATGGGCCAATCTCACTCTTAAGTGTCCCAAACCAGTAAAGTACCTTCCCTACACTCAGGAAACAGGAAGAAATTCCTCTTCTTTCAGGGTGGTACAGTTGGGTCTTAATGGGGACAACTGGCTGGTAGAGTTGATCAAGTTTCTGAAAACTTTAATAGTTGCGTAGTTTCATCCAATTAAATGCAGGAAATAGAAAATGGAATTAAGGATTTTTTATTATTATTATTATTATAAGGCATTTTTGTTGCTGTTTAATTTCTTTATTTTACAGGTCAATAATTAACTTAGCTTATTATGGCTTAATCTTTTACAGGAAGATCTTCGTTTACAGATCTTCCTCTGGAGGGCTTTAAAGTGAAATCTCAAAGAAATTCACAGGTTTATAAGTAAAATTAACTCAGGACCACTCTTAGATTAAAATGACAAGGGATAAAGTAAGGTGTAACCATATACAATCAGCTTTTACTATGGAATCTGTCTTTCCTTTTGCTTATAGAACAAGCAGCTTTAACAGCAAGCCAGTTGTCAAATGTAATTAAGGAGAAGTCCATATACTAGCTAGACTGCAGCATAATTAATACATTACCACTCTAAAATCTCTTTACTTGCTGAAGAAAGGGTTAAAAAAAAAAACTATAAAAGTTCTGTAGATCTGTCCTGTGGGATTTTAAAAATTAATGTGTTGTCATCATCATCATCACCATGAGCACATTTATTGTTATTATTACCAAGACTGCCATGAACTGGATATTCATTAATGCTAAAAGTCAGAGGCAGCATGAGATTCAGCAGACTTCAAGCTCTGGAGGAGGAGGTGGAAAGTTACCTGGTGGAGTTTCAAGAATGGATTTTCCTTTTTTGTTGCTTTTCTTCGGTTTTAACTCTTTCCTGCTGGGTTTGAACCCTGGATGCTCCTCTG
>NW_020799105.1:22387204-22459797 GCF_003259725.1 Athene cunicularia
TTCCTGTGTTTTGACCTGTGTCAATAACCAGTTCCCCTATATTTATTTCTCTTACATTTTAATACTTTCTGTGGGTATGGATGTACTGCTGCTCCTTCCCAACCCACCTCTGGTTTTGGGGCGCATGAATCCAGCCAGCTGGAACCACACAAAAGCCTGTCTCTAGGCAGAATTTTGGTCTTCCTCACCGTAAGATGTTTTTACCATTTTTTTTTATCGTCTGGGTCAGCATCCTAGCAACACGCAACTTACAGGAAAGGAGTTGTTTTTGCTTCTTAGAGTGGCACGGGAGTATTAAGTTCACTGAAAGCTCAGATGTTTTTTGGCCTAAGGGCTGTTCCTTGGTTTTGCCTGTGAAGTATCACAATAACTTCTAAAAACTTGTAGTCGATGTGGAAGGAGATAAAGCAAACTAATATTTTTGTAGAACAACTGTAACTAGCGTTATCCTCCCCTCCTGGACCAATGCCAGTGATAATGTGTAAGTCATTCTACACTTTCCTTTAAATCTTTGTCCTGCTGAAGTGAAACATAATGTTTGTTACCTGCAAACGAGGAGGGCTTTCCCCTTCTGTTCCCAAAATGTATTTATTTAAAATATGATGGCTCACCCTCTAAGCTGAGTTAACGCTTCTCAAGCGGTGTATTTTGAGCCAATTGCAACAACCCCCCTGGAACAGGAGGTGCTCCCAGCTCCCCCTCACCCCTAGGTACAGGCAAAAATTTATCTTTAGTCTCCATGTCACCCCCAAGCTGGAGATGCTCAGGTGCCGGCAGCGAGAGGACATGCGTAAACCACCCTTTCCTGCCCTTCTTATGCCTCAGGATGGTGTTTCCCAGCTCTTACTTCACATACACCATTTTGACAATTTATGGCTTTAGTGGAACTAGTGTTTGTGTTTGGGAGAAATAGGCTTTATGTGTCACGGTCTTCCCCTCCCACCTCTGCAGCCTTGCTTCTCCCTGTCTGGTAGGCAACAGCCGTAACTTCATGAAGTTCAGATTCAGGAATGCATTTTTACTGAAGAGAGGTAGAGTTGTATGTGTAACCACTGTCCTGGTTCAAGATCTTCTTTTGTATTTATACTACACAATCCAGGATTGCACCTTTATGCTTAATTCAACTTCAAACTGCTTGGTAACTCCTGCAATTTTGCCTTTGGAATATGTGCTTGCTTTTTTTTTTTTTTTTTAATTGGAGAAAAGCTTTGTGGTTGAAAAGAAAAGATGAAGAAATAGGCATCCCTCTTTCACTGCAATTCCATGGTAACTTTCTGAGGTAGCACATAAGGTTTCTATATGCCTTGGCAACAAAACAACACTAAAAATAACTCCCCTTCTGAACACTAGTAAAGTTTCTGTTCCTTTGTACTTCAGATCTGTAGTAAATCATGGAGCACAGAATGGAGCAAGAAAAGAGAATGATGCTTTTTAAACAGTCATTTTCTTTCGTGCATAAAGCATTTACCCCTGCTGTCAACAAGGTCAAACCATCTCAGAGGAAATGGAAACCTAAAACTGACATTGAGAAATACAAAGTAAACTGCATTCAACATTTATGTGTCTCTTAGGTGCCTGTTTCTTACATATGTAACAGAGACAGATAGTAGCTAGCTGTCCTGCTTACCTTCCTACACTGCGTGCACCCCTGGGGTATCCAGGCATTTAAAAGCCTATTTGCACTTGTTGATAAGGCAGAGCCTAGAAAGAGAGGCTCTCGCTGCAAAAATGACTGGAAGCAAACACAAACTCGCATATGGAGACTTTTTTTTTTTTTCCTCATTTTTGTTAATAAGAGGCGTTCGACTTTAAAGGGAATGTCATTATTTTACCACGTGAAGGATGCCAAAAGTAAGTGGGATCTTAACATTTGTCTCCGAGTGTATCAAATCATAACACAAAATATGAGTAAGTCTGAAGAACAGGCAGTTATGCTCCCCTCCCTCACGAGCAGGCTGCTGTTTTCTTTAGGAAAGCAGATTTTAAAATAAACAGATGACATTAATGAAGGCAATTATTTCCTTTAGCAATTGCTTATTTTAACTTGGCTAGAAATGCAGCATGCATCCTGACTGGGGATATTAGCCGAGCGTATTCTCTCTAACTTTTCTTGTATGAACAACACGACCTTCAGATAATCATTCAGCATATTGCCTTTGTGCTTGTGTCTGAAGAAGAAGCTCAGATTGCCATGGAAACAAAAGTTCCTTGTTCTTTTATACTTCCCTGTGCTATGATATTATTTTCACTATATGAACCCTTTTCTTAGCAAGAAATGGAACTGTGGGATTTTCATGTTTTGAGCATCCCAAAGTCGTCCTCTTAGGTGATGACTCAGTTCATGTCAGAAATGCTTTGAACGTGGAGCAGAGACTGCACCCATCATCATTATTTTTTAGGGATATTTAGCTCAGATGTATCTGCATCAGTACATTTCTGCTGGAGAAATTAAAAATCTCTACATACTCTTTTCCAGAGTTTTCTCTACTTCTTCCTTCTGTGCTGAACAGATGAGAAGAAACCATTTTAAGAAAGACGACGTTAGCCAGTGACATAAACAAAGCAAAAAGAATTTCTGGCATTTTTGCAAAGAATGCAAGAGTCCTCTCTCTCTTTTTTTTTTTTAATTTATGATGAGAGCTACACTTCCTCATGCCCCAGAATGCCCGTAGATTTTGTGTTGACAACACATTGCCCTGGCATTTGGCAGCCACTGCTGGATCAAAGCCAGAAGGATTATCACTAGGAAAGGGACGGAAGAGGCTGCCTTGTGATTAAAAAACTGTAACTCTAGCAATACAAAAAGGAGAACCAATACTATTTTTTTTTCCAACTCTATTCATTTTTGGTTGATTTGTCAGTATTTGAAAGACTGTAGGTCTGCATTAGTCAGTGGTTTAGAAGTTTTTTTGCATTGTTCAAAAATGGGTAAATTGTCTATGCGTTTTATTTTAACCGTAAGACTGAGCCAGAATTAAGACAACAGAGATGACTGGATGACAGGAGTTTCATGGAACAGTTGGAGAAAATGAGACAAAATGCCCCCACTGTGCACACAGCCAGGCTGCCGGTGATGTGCGGCTGGAACGTCCTTTTTTTGCTTTACTTGTATGAAAACAGCCACTTAAAACAAATTCCCATGGACATCACTTACCTGCCAACATTGGAATTTCAAAAAGTAATGACTCTCACATTTCAGTCTGGTATTTCCTGGACCAAAATTTGCTGTACTTGTGCCATGTGGAGTGTGAGCAGTATGTTTAACACATCCCAAGCAGCAGAAGGGAAATGCAATGCGGAGTTTGTCTGCAACCTACTCCAAGACCATTTTTCCCTGAGATTTCTTCAATATCCACAGCATAAGTCATGGACTTAGTCTGGTGGGAGCTGAAGGAGACACGTAAATGTAGTGGCCTTTGTCATGTTAAACGCAACAGAGCTGGTGAATGCAACGTCATCAAAGAGTAGTCCTTAAAATTTCTGTATTTAAGAATTGCATTTTAAAGACAAAACAGCAAGGAATTACTCCTTTCAGATACAAGTAGTATTCATGGCTGTGATTCATTTGGGCGAACAAACACATAAAATAATACTTCCATACGATAACTATGTCTCTGTGTATCTTACGTCCAAATTCAAATGAATTCAATGTAATGGAGTGAAGTTTCATTATTTCTAACTAATGTATTTGTTTGAAGGTGGGAAGAGCTGATTTTGTTTATCTTCATAATCACATATTTCTGACAACATGCTGGAGGTACCTTCCACAATGCATTCACTTACAAAACCAGTGAAAATGCAATAATTTATGGGGGAAAAAAGCCCTCCGAAATGAGTTTTCACTTGTCATACAGAAAGCATCAAAGATTCTTGTCGGAATTACATTAGCAGATATGCCAATATAATTTAACAGCTGTGTAATAAACTTGTTTGAACTTGACTTCTAGCCATTAAAAAAGGGCTTGTGCCAGCATGTTAGATAAAACTGTTTGAAAGGTGAAGTGATAGGCTTAAAGATGCAGTGAAGCTTTAAGGCGATGCAGATGTTTACTAATACGTGGCATAACATAAATTATAAAGTTCCAGATAATTTTTTTTTCCATTTCAAATCACAAATGCCCCACTGTTTGAAGTACACTAATATATTTTTCCACATAGGTCCTTGGCACTTATTCCGCCAAGGAAGTGGGATGATGAAAATTGTCTTGCATTATTAAATTTATCTTAAGTATTTAGTTTATAAAATTTGTAGAATATCTTAAGTTGAAAGCGACCTTTGGGATACTATCATTTCCCTTTTTTAATTCCCTTCTAAACTGTCGGATCTCTAAGACAGGGTTTATTTCCCACAGGGTGGTTGTATATCCCACTCATTAATGGGGTCAACACTCTTAGAGGTATTATTGGCTTCAACAGAGTTATATCATAAGGAGTACCATTAACATCTGGCTTACTGAATTTGGTTTTGGAAATATTGACATTTAGCCAAATACACCCCATAGTGCAGTTCAGATTGGTTTTGCTTGCTGTGTACTCGTTATGGCAAACACAGTCCAAGGAAAATACCTCAACTTCACTTGAGGCCAGATAAACTTGTCAGCTGAGTAGGGAGTAATTTCCAGAAGCATCCATCAGGACTTAAATGGCTTATCTCAGAAATAATTATATTAACAATAATAATATTTTTTTTAAAGGAAATCACTTGCGACTAATAGTAAAAAGAACTGCCGTCTCCTTTGCAACAGTTTCCAGACAAGTGAGTTTCTTATTTTTTTGTTACTGCTATAACTGGATTGATAACGAAATTGGTACAAAGCAATTTCAAAATTCTCCTGACATTTTGAAAGATGCTGTTATGTGCAGTTGTTGCATATGACCTTCTCTTCCTCTCCTGCCCATGGTCCCTACACGCCTGCCTTAGGATGGGCTCCTCTTTGTCCATGACATTGAGTGGCATTGACCACAGCACGTCAGGGGAGAGGCTGAGCCCAGAGCCAGGCCCGTGTTGCTCCTCCAGATGGTGAGGTGTTACCCAGCCAAGCAGAGTCCCCGATTCTTCGGTGTCGCTTTCGCAGATTTTAATACAAATATTGCTGCTGAGACAGGCCTTCGCACTTGTGATTCTGTTCTGCTTCATCGCTTCTTCCAGCTTTGCAGTGGCCAGAGCTTCAGAGCTCCACTTCATGGGAAATCTCAGAGGATCTGCAGTGGTTCTGGAGTGAGATCAGACCTGTAAGGCTGGCGACGCAGGGAATGGGACATCTGCAGGCCTGAGCCTCGAGGTTGGCCTGATATCTATTCGCGTAGGTGTAACATTGCACTGTAATTGCCTTTTGCATCTTGTTTCACAGGTGGTTTGAAGGTGTATTAAATATGATGGGTTTTTCCTGAATATAAACAAGCATTTTCAAATACATTCATCATCCGTATTTTGTTCACTTCGGACAAAATCCTGGCAGAAACTCACAAGAGGCTCCAGATCATTTGCAGGGAACATTACCAAAGGCTTTTCTGACAGCAAATGAGGAAAAACGAAAACTTAGCTCCTCTCTCTCAGGAGAACTCCATCATACACTCACATATTTTGATTATTTAATGCTGAGTGACAGTTTTAGGTTTTAAGGGTGCTTTACATGTATTTTAAATGAGATTACAGTCATATGAGGTCGTGATGTTTAATGAATTGTAGAAGTTGCTTGTAAACACTCATCTAAAAACAGTTATTATGTAAAAATGTCACACCCTTCCTATGCCTCTGGATTATCTCCAACAAATTAAAACTGCCAAAGGTGTTACAGAAGCATCATTTTTCCATCCTTACTCCCTCAAGCCCCATGGAAGATAATTTATTTAGTGGGGTCTTTGAAAACACCTGTCCCGTTGTGTTGCACTGTCACCAAGCTGTCTGTCCGCTTGTCTTCCCAGATGTCTGTCCATCTGCAGTGCCCTCGTCACTAGGGAGACTGGAATCCCTGATGGATTTCATTTGGACTGAATGGGAAAATCAAGATGACAAATAAATTCCCTTCACACAGTGTGAAAATTGGCTGAATAGTGAAAGCGCATCCAAATTAATAACCCCAGAGATGGAAAACGGCACCGTGAACTTAATGATTTTCTGGTTTTAGTGAGCTGATTTCTCAACAGATAGCTTCATACCAACATGAGCATGTGAATCCTCTTGGCAAGATGGCAATTTGGGGGTGTGGAAGGGAGCCAAAGGTACTCGGTCAGGACAGGGGAGCAGGATATGAAGAAAATCTGAAGTCTCTGTGATGAGCAGCCATAGGCATCAAGTTATTAAAGAGCCATATAGGGGACATAGAATGGAGATTCAGAAGAAATTATGCTGTGTCCTTTCAGCCTGCACATGCCACCTGTGCCTCCAGTACTCCCAGGACATTTGCTGCAAGCTTAGATTGTTTGGTTTTTTGTGGGTTATTTTTCTTATTTTTACATCAGCCTCCCTTTTCCCAAAGGCTGCAATGCTCTTCCAATCCCTCCGCCTATGGCCAAAATATTGTGTAATAAGCTCCCCTGGGGGAAAATGCACCATCTGTAGAGGGGAGGTACTGCTGTTCAGGAGACAATGATGGTCCGAAGCTGCCCCTTCTGCACTAACATTTCTGGTGTGTGATTTCCAAACCCCTCGCAAAACTAACAGGCAAGGGAGGAGAGCAGACTGCTGAAAGTTCTTCCCGAGTGAGCTTCCAGACATGTAGGCAGCACATCACCAAACGGAAGGGAGTTTTATAGGCACATTCGATTTAAATCACATATATTCATCTTAAGTGCAGAAGAAAAAGGAAACTTCACTCACAATACCTGTCTTACCAATGAAGTCGCCATATGTGGAATTCAGGTCACTGCTAAGAACTTCTGGTCTTTTTAACAGCTGTGAGTATGCGTCATGATTAGTTTCATAAACTAATATGAATACGGTCTTTGGCAGCAACTATTCTTCCCTGGATTTTTACAATGAGCTGAGCTGTCAGTCTTTCTTTCTTTAATCCTAGACTTGCAATGATTTTGGTTCTTGATTCAGCAGGTGCATTGCTTCAAGACCTTGGTGAGAACCATTTGAGCGGGATGGGAAAGCCCTTCCCTGTCCTAGTTAGCAGCCTGTGAACATGGATGAAGGGCTCCGAGATGTAAGGAGGAGGAAGAGAATGCTCAGGTGGCTCATCAGTGGTCATCTCCCTCACGTGCCTGTAAATCTTCTTGTGTCTCCCAGCAATTCACTGCAAGGCAACGCTCGTTATTCTAGACACTCAAGAATCCACTCAGACAAACTGAGGGTTTTCCAAGTGTCATATTTTCAGATGTGAAATGCTCTATGTCACGAGCCTTCCCCTATCCACAAACATCTACTGCCTCCAGGGCTGCACAGTGAACTGTGTCTAAGCAACGTGAGGGCCAGCACAGCAGGGAAGAAGGATGTGATGTGCCTAGAAAGTTTTCTTCTGTTGTAGCAGATGTATCTTCACCTTGGTAGTGGAAAATTAGCTTTAAAAGGTCGAGTCAGCTGGAGGATCACTTACAGCTACTTTCTACATGGTTCACTTCTAACTGTGATCCATCATGCATACCAGACTAATGGATTACAGTGCAGCAACATTAGCTTCATCTTCCTTTATCTTGGAAAATCTGGGTAACAGTATTAAGTGTATTTTTCCATAAATAATTTATATGAGGAGGCCAACCTTGTAATTGCAATGGAAAATATTTGTTTTTTGTTTTTTCGCCCAATCATGTGCAAATTCCTCCTGCTTACTTGCCTAAGACTGTCACGAAAGAAAAAATACTTAAAAGGCAATGTTGAAAATGCTCTGGAAAACACCAGAAGCTTAAAAGAAAACAGTAGAGTAGGGCAAGGCAAAGCAAGACACATTAAATTTCACACAGACGGCCAAATTCCACATATAATCATTAATCTGGAAAAAAAAAAAAAAATCCTTGCAATTTCTAAGATTATTGGAAGCGGATGTTGGTTGCTGTTGGTTTAAACTTTCTAGTATTTAAATACTTCTGCATAAAGAGCATTGCCATTGTTCAGCTACTGCAGGGACAGCGGGTGAGGTGATCCACATGCCCGGGTTCAGATGCAAACTCATCCCACCCATGTCCGGTGGCTGCAAATCTCGTGCAGACATCACTCCCAGCTCTAAAGTTCAACGATTTTCTTTTCAAAGAGCCCTAATGAGATGGTGTTTACAGACCCTCAGTTGGGAGTGTCAGCGGTGCTGGGGAGCCCGGCAGCCGGTGGTGCAGCCCTGCCCGGCGGGCAGCCCCACGGTGCCAAGGCGTACAGCCAGCTCCAGGCTCCATCGGCCCAAAAAGACTTTCTTCAGGCCACATCAGTTAACAATCCCCTGAATTTCTATCTCAGTTCCCTTTCAGACCACCCAGTTATTTTATAGCTTGGTCCTTAATGCCTGTGCCATCATTTCACGTGGCTCCTTACTCCGTTTATTACAGTGTTGGTGTTCTCAGTGCCTCAAATTTTTCCAATAGCTGCTTTTGCCAAGAAAATAGGATGAAACCAGAAGGTTTTATTATCAGCCCAACAGCAATCTATTGAGGTATACTGCCTTTACAGACAGACATTTCTGCTTGGTCTGTCAGTCTCTTTCATTTCCTTGTCAGCAAATAAATGTCTGTGCTATAAAGGAAGGTTTAAAATGGGACAGTTGTGATTCTGGTCTCTTCAGAGTGGACTGTAATTGTGCTTCTATAAATAAAATATCAAAAGCTATTAATTCTGGAGAATCAGAAGAGCATGTTCATCTCTAAACAGACAAGCAGCGATATTGCACTCTTTCAAAATCAGACATACAACTCGAGAAAGGAAAACTTTTTTTTTTCCTCTAAGTTTCTCCCTTTACCCCAGGCACAGCAGCACTTTTTGCACGTTTTCCCTTTGTCCAGCTTCTTTGAACTAGCAACAACACGTGGTCCAGCCACGAGCACAGAAAACTGAGGCGTGGCAGAGCTGAGGGGTGCTTAAACTTCCTGTAACTCATTTTCTCTGTTTATTCTCCTTGGAAGAAGTTCATTTTAATGCAGCTAATCAGAGCTATTAGCGTTATTCACTTGTACGTTCAGGTGCATTTGTATATTGAACACAGTTTCAGTATTACCAGATAATTTTGGTTTTGAACATTTGTATTAGGAACATTAATTAATAAGTTGACTATAAATGGTGCCACACCATCCTAGCAAGGAGAAGGCGGGAAAAAATCATGACATCTGTTCAAATGGTGTCACCTAGTTGCAGTCTGTTCTCCAAATTATTTCTTGAAGAACTTACAATTTGTAAAGTACCAACCAGTTTTACAGACATCCTGCTTATAAAAAGGATTGTAAGATTCTCCCTCTGGTTAATACGACTTTTGAGGTCGCTTTTAACCATGCTTTTCCTTTGCCACAAAAGGAAAACAAACAAACAAACCAAACAGGTAAGATGCCAGATATTGATTCCTATAAAAGGTTCTTTCCAAAGCAAATCAGGCAAAACTTCATGTTTATACTTTTCACTGAAATTAGGTATTTCCCTAATGCAGAAATTTGGCATGCAAATTTTTTGACTTATGCTCAAAATGTAACTTTTTGCAATATGTAGATTTAAAATTATATATTTTATGCCCTATGTATAATAATACAATTAGGAAATGTATCTGTACTAAATAGTGTGGATGAAGCTGGGAGCACACAGTGTTTGCCAGCAAATCATATTATCAAGGGTGCTGTCAAAAGACAAGCTCTTTGATAGCCCTCAGGAGAGGGAAGGGATGGGTATGAGAAATAAAGGGAAGAGAAAGGAAAAGTTAGTTTTCTGAATGAAAGCTTCGCAGTTCTTGAATGTAGGGTTACTGTCACAGGAGGACCACATTTGTATAAATTGGACTTTCTGTAGGGAGTTGGTTTTGCCACTTCTGATTTCTCGGAGGTGGCTGGCCATGAATCGCTGCTGGTTTGGATGTAAGAGGGATTGCTAAGCCTTTGCCCAGCATCAGGGAGAGGTGTTGCAGCGAGGGCCTGATGGTCCATGTGCCCTGGGCAGCACAGTGCCTCTCTGCTGGGACGGACGGGCTGTGCTGGCTGGATGCGGAGCAGGCTGACCTCCTTTACAAGTGCTGCTAATGAGGGTTTAAAAATGAGGTCAGGGATTCGGTTTTGTCCAGAAAAACACGCAGCTGATAATGATGTGTAACTTCTCCTTTCTCCACACTTATCATTAATTCAAGGCTAATTCTGAAGAATAGGCTCATGATCTGGATGGTAAAAAATTGTTATAATTGGATATTTAACTCCCTTTACAGAAGCTCAGAGGAGCTGAATGCTCTTGGACAAAAGCAGCAGAAACTCTTAAAAATGTCTGTTGACATTCTCGAAGGCTGATGTCATCATGCAGTTTTTTTCTTGATAAAAGGGTGATATGTGTGGGTGACTTCAGTATTAATTAACTCTTCTTTCTGTGTGGCTCTGGATAGTTAGATTAATACTTCTATCACACGATAGTGGTCAGAACGGCTTAGCTCAAATTGCTACTGTAACATCTCTAAATAAATGCAGACCGTAATACCAAATAAACAGCAGCAACAGCCAAGCTAGCCTCTAAATATAACATGCAGATGAGCTCAATACAAATAACGATTCGAGGTCATTAGTAAAAGGGTGTGAGTGTCCCTCCCTCTACGGGTAGATGCTGTTTCAGGGGGTTTCTTGTTTTTTGATTGTTGTTGATACTTTTTTTCTACAAACAATCCCTCCTGTCCAGACCTGTTTGAGTCCCCGGATCCCTCCACCATGTATCCTATGACAAGCCCAGGGCTGATGGATTAATTTCAACTGTAAATGGAATTTTTGGAAGATGCCCAGAAAATGCTTCCGTATCCCACAGACGGGCAGTGAATCAGACCGGCGAAGAGCCTAGAACCCATTTTCATGCAACACTAGCTGCAGGAGTGTGAAACCCTGTCTGCTTTTGGTAGCTTCCCCGAGAGTGCTGTCTGTCCATCACGATGCCAAGTGTTCACCAGGACCTCGGCGTGTGCTTTGGGGCAGATGTGCTGTGGAGAGGCACTGTCCGTTATTTCAAAGCACTACTCCTGACTGTTTCAGAAGCAATTAACGGTGGCAGCTCAGGGTTGGTGTTGCTAAACACGAGGTTGCCATAATTTCCCTCAGAAGTTGTGATACGCTTTTTTTCCCCTTCCCTCTGCTGTTAGTATGTTATTGTATACAGCCCTCTGGGGGTTCACCATGCAGACACTGGTGGGTGGGAGCTCCCCACGTTCATTAGCCTCTCTGATTTTCCCTGAAGTCCATGGGCAATGCTGAGCAGAGCTGCATGTAGGCAGGCACCAAGAAGTAGCTGGATTCCAAAGATCAGGCCAAATATCCGTCTCCAAACCAGAACAGAAACTATGATAGTTTACATTACATAATAAACCATTGCAATAAAAATTATAATTAATAATGTTTTATGGTGACTGAGCTACTTAAAATGGATCACCCCACATAAATTCTCTGCTGTCTGTTAACGAGTCAGTTCAAGCTGGGGGCTGTTCCTTACCCAGAGCATCAATAATCTGCATTTCTTAAAAAGAAGAGTGTGGGAAAAGAAATCAGCAGTAACTTTAAATCTCTGCAGCCTCTATATTCTCTGTCAAAATCCAAAGAGCCAGGCCAACTGGAACAAGAGTTATTAGAAAAAAACATTCTCACAGTATGGATATAAAAGCCTAATTAATTAACAGAACAGGCTAATTAGAGACTCAAACTGGGATTTGGTAAGAACATCTAGAACACTAATAAAATTAATCACATGTTCACAATTAACGTGGTGTGAAGATTTCGGCAATTAGATTATAACTTTGGAGTCTCCTCTGAACATCAGGAAAAGGTGAGGAAGATCTTGTGTCCAGGCCATTGCTCAGCTCAGCTGTTGAACATCAATTAATGCAGGAGGCACTAAAAAGTAACATCCATGGAGATTACTTCAGTGCCACTGGTGAGAGCGAACAGAACCAAAGTCAGCTTGTACGGCTTGAGGGAGACTATTTGATTTGTTCCTTCAACATTTCCTTGAAATTATCTCAAATGTGATGGATCCACTTAAGTGAGATCGTACATAAATGGCCGTTATAATTAATAATGAAAGCAGTTGCAAGGACAACACATGTTCATTTTCCCAACCTGCAGCACGGCTCACACTGAGAACCATCAGTGCTGCCACAGCTACATACCCAGGAATACTGGTTTGAACTGGTCATACAAGACCAAAGCACGTGTAAGTATAAATTTCTGTAAATCTGGTGCAGGAAAAATTAATGTTTCATTCAGGCTGCCTAGGTTTTCTGGAATAGATGACCCAGTCCTGGCTTCCACTAAGTGAATTTACTCTCCAGGCTGTTGGAGGGAAGAAAGAGTGTCCGTAAGGAGGTGTCTGCAGCCAGCTTGCCCTGTCCGCTCCTCATTTCTCGTTCTTGATGTGCCCCTTAATGCTCATGGTGTGCGGAGGGATGTAACAGGCTGTGTCACCCCTTGTGCCTGTCAGAAAGGGTCCTTGTCCCTTCCTCACAAGCTTCACTGTGGGTTGCTCTACACGATTCAGCCCCTGGAAGCCTCCAGAGCGGGATGGAGCAATCAGCTGGGTGAGGCAAGGGAAAGCCCGAGGGGATCCAGGTCCAGCCCTCAGGGTGAGGGTAGCAGCAGCCAGAATAGAAATATTTCTCATAGCTAACATTCACAGAACATAAACGTGGAGTTTCAACCAGCAAATTGCTTTCACTTTGCAGAAGCAGAGCTCTTGTTAAAGGTCCATTTCCACACTTTTAATGAGAGCCATGTTTTTACAAAAGGCGTGAAAATAAATTAGAAAGCTTCAGCCTTTGGACTGTTGCTAGCCTTGACGGCATCTGCAGGGTCTATCATCTTACATTTTTAAAACTTCATGTCTTTTGTCTACTTTGGATGAAGTGGTTATGCTATGACATACAGTCCAAAACAATACCAGCCATACCACAGAAAGATGCCTTCTCTATAAGAGTGAACAGTGTCACATGCACATCTTGTGTTTCCCTGGTTCACACTAGAGACAACATCTCAACTCGAGCTATTTTTCTCGATGCTCTTTTGAAGAATAACTATTTCAAGGTGAAATCTGAGGCTTAAAAAATTTGAGAACGAGAGATGGAGAAGAAAGCATTTTTGAGTTTCACCACAATTGAAATGCCAGTGTTTGCAATGCCAACCCACGCAACTGTTGGCAATTTTAGAAATGTTTCAGAACAGAGCTACAGGAAGGATGCCAGCATAAGAAATACTGCCTTCCAAAAACTAAAAAAAAACAACCTGTTTTTCTGCACTATGCAACTGAACACTTGACTGTGGGCTAGAAGTCCCCTGGGTGGAAGTAGGTTTCCAACAGCAGAGGGCTCTTTTGGCTCAGCAAATGATGGAATTATCAGCTCTAGTAGCTGAAACCGGCTGATAAAACAAATAAAAAGCAAAACAGAAATGAGCTGCAAATGCTTAACAGCAAGGCTAAACTTTATTGGAACAACTCAACTGGTGGCAGATGTGATAGGGAGAATGTCTTTAAAAGTCATGATTTTTGGTGTAGAAATAACCTAATAAAATTACCTTTTTAGCCTGTATTGTGTACTAGATCAAAATGGACAACCATAAAAATCCATCCCAAATTTACAGCTTCTCATTTCTCTGTGGAAAATGACATTAGCTGAGGATGGGGGGTTAACATGATTCTAATTTTTACATTTTATATGTTGGTATTCCAGAAATTTGTTTTGATGGAAATGTCCATGGAATTTTCACATTTGTTTGAATTTTAGTTATGCAACTTTACTAGCCTGATACATTCACAAAGTGTTTGGAAATACCATTTGAGTCTTGAATTTAAGATTTGGAGAAAAATCAGGGTAAAGTAGTTAAAATCAGCTAATTTAGGGTTCTTGGTCACTGGAAACTGATACATTTTCATATAGGGGCAAGAAGTGGACATTATAGGACTGTAAATTAATCACAAAGTTACTTAGTCATTCCTGAGGCCATTTCACAGACTCAGAATGTCAGAAGAAAAAATTCATACATTTGCAGTGGCCGAGTTCATTGTGACCTCAACCAAATGTCTGGCCTCGATACTACTTCTATACTATTGGGCACATTTCATCTTCTCTCAGCAGGACAAGCATTAGGAAAGTGCTCTGACATATGTTCCATCTAAACAATAAAAAGTAGTCCTACTTAATGGGAGACCTCTTACCACTTCTGGATCAAAACTAGGTATTAATATTTGATGCTGAACGTCATGTCAAGAAATTTCTTACAATAAAATAAATGGCATGTATTTGGTGCATAATCCTTTCCTATGAATTGGGATACTTTTTTTTTTTTCAGTTTTGAATTTGTTACTGATCTTTATTGTAGAAAATATAGTCATATCTCTCTGTACTGTGTGGAGATTGTGCTTAATCTCTGCTTAATCTGAGTCTGCTGGTTAGAGTTTACCTTAGCTCAGCATCATGCATAAATACAACAAAAAGATCCAATCACGTGTACAGCCTATACATGGGGTCTTTTCATGGGACATAGGGAATATTTGAATGTAAACTAAATACAGGCAGCTCTTTGAAATTCATAAATACATACCATATGTCAAACCTTTTCACATGCCCTTATGTAAATTGTTGTTTTATTTGCACTATGTAACCAGATGTTGTTATATAAAATATCTCCCATGCTGAGAGCTGTTACTAGAGGCTGCAAAGAGCACATGCCGTTGGCAAAAGAAACAGCGTTCTTGCTTTTTTTCCCCTTCTGTGTACAACAGCTGATAATATTTTCTCTCTTACTCGGAATGGATTCAGTCTTGATTTAGATGGTCCTGAAAGAACCTGGTCCCTTTCAAGAGCAAGAGCAAGTGCGTGGCTGTCCTTCCCTCCCCAGCTACCCTGCCCAGGCAACAAGGTGCAACTGCACGTCTCAAAAAATGAACAAGTTATTTGCCTTAAATTGGGACACGAGCTTCAGCCTTCGTTGCCGATTCTTTCAATATATGTTCATCTGCTCATTTTTTTCTACTTTCACACAAAGAAATAAAAACCTGAATATTTTCCATTCTGGGGTATTCCACCACAGACAACTTGACGTCACATTTTACACCTTCCTGATGTATTGCAGAGCTGCTGCCTGTGTGTCAATCACGGCCAGAGCTGCTGGGCCAGGTACCCTGGTCTTTAACCATCCCAGGATGCAGGGGTGGCTTTAGGGAACAAGCTGGAGGCTTTGCAAATGACTGGAAATATTCTTCCCTTTCTGTTTCCAAGGGCCTACTTCATAAGCAATAAAAGTAAAAAAAAAAAAAAAAAAAAAAAAAAAAAGACATTTGTGAATATTTCTCTCTCAAAACGGCTGTTGGCATTTTTAATGTTAGCAACTTTTCAGAGCTAGCCACTCCTTTTGGAATCACACATGTTTTCACACATGAAGGGATGTATGATCTCCTTCAAATTATTAATGTTGCAGAGCTTGAACCCCACAAAAGAGGAGCTTAAAGATTAGAGGGAAAGATAGGTGGAAGCTCACAGACTTTGTTGAGCGCTCAGAGCAAAAGGCAGATCAAGCTACATTTATGGGTCTTGATTATGATAAAGGAAAGTCTTTCTTGGAATAATGAATGCAGCATCTTACAACAATCTCCTGCTTTGATCTCATCAGCAACCCTTATCACTGCTCTCTGCAAAACCTTTGTGTTGTCGGTCGCATATGGAGATATTTTAAGCAATTAGAAGAAAGCCAGACAAGCTGTTCTGCCACTTTATTTTGAAGTTCATTGAAATGGCCCTTCTACAATGTAACGGACCACCAACTGCTAGGAAATTCAATCAGAATACAGCATTACAGTGAAAAATTAGCCTCCTAGGGAGCAAGTTCAGTTCTGTTTGACTGAACGAAGTGTTAAGAATATCTCTGAGCATATGGCTCCCCTATGATCCCCATTTAAAAACAATCTGAACTGATTGATGAGGGGAATTAAAGGGTACATCTAAGCATTTCCTACAGCTGTTGAAACAGAAAATTATTTATTTCATTTTCCCCTATAGGAATATAGGACTCAAATTTCTATAAGGCCCCCAGCTATACCAGCATGTCTTTCACCGGGATCAGCAACAGGAGCATAAGGCCTGGGTAATCACCATCCCATACATGCTGCTTTTAACCACCTACTGGCTTCCCTCGTGTCTATTGCCATCAGATAGCAGAGTCTGTCTCTGGAAATGAAATCATCATGTATTTCAAATTACAGACGTGTTACTATCTTTCTTACTACTATAGATATCTCTAAGCCTGTAAAAAGAATTTCTGGTCTTAGGTTTCGATGCACAAGTGCATCAAATCAAAGTTCCAGGTTCAGTAAGGGGAAGTGTTCAACTTTTTGGTTTGATGGGTGGATGAATCGGTTTGAGGCACTATACTAGGGAATCCTCACACCCAGTTTTTGCTGCTGCAGTCTCCATATTTATGCAGATACCTGGAACTGACCGATTTCCAGAGACTTCCACCCCACAGACTCTGCCGGGGCCAAGGTATGCTGCCTCCATGGCCACTACAGGTCACTGTCGTTGTAACAGAGCTTGCAAAAACCTTGTAATGTGCTACAAAAAGTTCTTACAGCAAAGGGGACAACAGCCAGACAAAGAAAGAGCCTTTTAGATTACCACTGCATGAATTTTCAGAGACCATCTGTAGGTATTTGTATCTCTTCGTGTCCTGCCTCATCATGCTCTCATCAGAAAAGTAGAAAATGGAAGAGATGCGCAGAGGTAGAGATTCTTTGGCTCTGTGCCGGTTTGTTTACAGGATGATGAAATAGCTTTGCATGGAGTTATAATTAAGGGAAATGTTTTTGTTCAGCTCCAGATACTGGGATCAAAATTAAGTCTTGAAATAATGATGATAAAGTCTCCAAACTGTTTTCTTGGTTTGTCTTCAGGCCGAGCTAATATTTAAGTAAATAATAAAGGATTTCTTGCTAAATCAGCTGGTAATATAATGTATATAAAAAATAATCTTTTAACAAAAGCTCAGGGATGAGCTCTTCACTTGATTCATCACCTGTGGGTCAAGCAGAGCTGTGTAATACATTCCCTTTGGTCTTAGATTCATCTGGGAAGAAAAGACATCACATGAGCCCAGGTCTAAGGACCTGCTGTGTCTGAAAAGTGAGACAATAACTTCCATTTCTGAGCTGAGCTCAATTTCGGTATTTTCATATGCAATCTAGTCAGGCTGGAGATACAGTCTTGCCTGTCTTGTACTTCTTAAGACCTATTTTCATCATTAGTGCAATAGTGATGCAAGAGTTTCTATGCCTGAAGCTCCCAATAATGACAAAGGTTTGAAATTGTCCTTTTGTGGCCTTTTCTTATCTGTGAGTCAGTACTGAGTCAGTATTCGCTTCTCTGATAATGAATAGTAAAATGTATTCATCTTTATAAATATAAATACAGGGAAGCCAAGTTAGTCTTTTAGGGAAATTTACTGAATTTCCTCCAGGACAAAAGAATGAAGCTACTTCACATTTCTGATGTCATAATTCAATGAATGTCAGACCACGTGGCTGAGGTCGCTGGATATGATCAAATGTGAGATATCGGTAGAGAAAGATGAATCAGGAGACTGTAACAGTCACTGGTGAAACCTGTAAGCTATTAAACCAGGGTCTTCAAAAGTAGTCTGATGTCCTAATTTGAACGGGAATTGGGAGTAAGTTGTTCCATAACAAAATGTAAGTTCTACAAAGAAAATGAAGCAGAACTTTTTTAAAGTAATACATAACTCAGAGCCTAGAAGAGATGTGTTACAATGAGAAGCTTCAAGTTTGTTCTGCTTGACAAAGTGAAGACTGAGTCTCCTGTTTGCATTGAAAACATCTTTGCAAGTTACAGAGATAAGTAAGTTATCTCTAATATGTTCTACATTTAGAAGGCGGGATAAGTGATCTTATTGATCTCCTCAGCTGGCAAGCCTATAAAAAGATATAAAAAGCATCTTTTTCTGAGTCTGGTGACTATTAATGACTGTGAGAAATGCACAACCACATATAAAATCTCCACAGAGTAGAGGTAGCACAAGCGTTTCATAACACTTTCATCTCCTTCCTTTTCTGTTGCCATCCAAACTGCAGTTTCTCCATTCAATGACATCTCTTCTATGCATTCTGTGCATCTTTACCTTTCCCACCTGACTGTGTTTCTCTGTCCAAAGGGGACCAAAAGGCAATGTCTTACTCAGATCCTGGAGGATGCCTAGATCTATCTTAGCTGACAGATGTCAGACCCTGCAAAATTTTTTATTCTAGCTCCTTCACAGCAAACCTCAAAGAGTATATTTGCCTCCTTTGCAAGGTGCACTAGTCAGCGGTGGCTCCTTTGTGCTCTTTTGGCTTTTGTGGCCTTAGTAGCAGCATGATTTTACTAAGGATACTGGAGAGGTTTATGGCACTGGACTGCTGTGTAAAAGAACACAGCATATCCCACAAAATGCTTTTTAAAAAGAGAGTAGAACTCAGTGTTCTTAAACTGGGAAATATATTGCATTTATTCTCAGTCCCAGCTTGGCCCTGCAGCTATAAGTTGGTCAGGGTTGGTATCCTGATTTCCTGATTAATATCAGGAAAAAGGTAAATCTTAATACATGTCATAGTATGCAGTCTAAACAGCACAGTTTCTATCAAGGTGCCTTTTTTTCCTAGCTTGTTCTAATGATAAAACTTCTTGCACGTTGTAACTGATGGTAAGTAGAGCTGACTTGAACCATTCATGCTGTCTGAGTGATTAAAATTCTTCAGATGGAGCCTCAAAATACAAAGGTCATATAATTAGTCTCCCTTTAAGTGAGAAATTCTTTCCTCGGGGTCTATCTCCAAAATAGGGTGTAGTATGTAATATACACATCCCTGCATAATACAGTTTGGAGTGTCTTCATGCTCTAACACTTCTCAGGTTATGAGGATTGTCCCAATTTAACAGACAGACACTTCATACTTACTACTGCACAGAGCTGTATTTTGCTGTCATACTTATTATGAACATCATATGAGCAGCAAAGACCTTTATTATGAAGGCGTTAAGTAAAAAGCTTAACTTTTCACATCATGTATTTAATCTCAATTTGTCTGATCCTCTAAACCTCCCCTAAGGTGAAGAATTTTGTGGGGCTTTTGGTTTGTGTTAACCACAAATGTATATGCAACAAGAAAATATGCCTTTAAAAAGGGGGCAGATTTTTTTTCTTAAGTGTAAGTAATGGAAATAAAT
The DNA here is from genome assembly GCF_003259725.1 of Athene cunicularia. NCBI lineage: Eukaryota > Metazoa > Chordata > Aves > Strigiformes > Strigidae > Athene > Athene cunicularia. The sequence goes on from NW_020799105.1 coordinate 22,406,551, forward strand.
ACTTGTTAAATTATTTAAATAATTTAGAAGAATTTTAGAAAAGTCATTGGCCCTTCTACTCACAATGCTCTGTTGTAGTAGTAATCTCATTCTAAAAGCCAAGATTCTGTTCCTGAAAACTCTTTTATGGTTTTAAAGGCCCATATCATTTTTAGCAAGTCTGTTCCATTAATAATCTATTTCTACAGTTTTTCCCTTTTCTTTCAGAGTTATATTCATTGTTTTCTCTATTCCTATCTTTTTCCCTTTGAGTTATCCGGGTGAATGAGGAAAACTTGTGAGGCTATTATTAAACACCACCTAGAGCTCTCTGTCCTGGATAGGTTCAGACATCAAGGTCACCTTTCTAAATTTTGTCCAGTGTCAATTATATAAAGAACAAAATTTAAGGTATCTGAACTTTTGGTCATTGTATTTGACAAAATGCACATCTGTGTACATTTTAAAATATATATAATGTTTCTGATGTTTAAAAAAATATCCTAATGATAGATTTATTCATTAAATTTCAAATCAAAGAGAAAAAAATTGTCAGATTTGTCCTTGAAAACTCATTTTATCATGGATGAACCTATATGTCATCTAATGGAGAGAAATAAGGCACCTTTAGAGAGTTGAAGAGTTTGGAGAAAGCAGTAGCCAAAGATCTTGAAAAGTAAAAAGGAAGGTTGTAATTTCTAAAGAAAATCTAAAAACTCTCTCTTAAGCTTTAAAAATGTAGAAGATTCAATCAGCATTTAAGTTTAAAATTTCTTCCTAAAAAATACATAATGTTTGTGGGAGAGCTGATCACGCACACGACCAATGTGATCGAGCAATGCCCATTTATTACAACTAATTCAGCCCTTTCATAATGTTCTCCCGCACACGTGAGTAACATGCAGTACAAGTCCTGAGGATTGGACAGTTAACTTAACCCGTGCTTTAAACCTTCTTGTGATTGGATAAAAGGTGCCACATCAGCCTTGCCAGGCACCTGCCTCGTGGAACTTCCTCTTCCGTCCCAACCCCTTCTGGGGGTTGTTTGTCTTGTCGAGTTTCTCCCCCCTCATTCAGGGTCACATCCTTATCGCATTCTTGCTCGGCTGAGGCTCTTATCAGTCTTGTTCTCATGCAGGATTGCTCACATGGCCATTCTCTCGCAGAAAGTCCTCTAGAATCCCAACAAATGTTCATTTTAAAATAGAAGTAGAAGTCTGCGACAGTCAATGAATAGTAAAATACTAAGGAGGTTTTTTGCAAGCTGAAAGTTTTGCCTTGTCACATTGACCTGGGAGATTGTTTACATGCAACTAAAATAAGCGGTGTGAGCCTGCTGAGGAGGATGGCATGAAACAATCCGTGATGGACAGTTATGGAAGGACGTCACCTCAGAAAGAGTTCCCTGCCGCAGTTGGTCAATCCACAGGGAAATGAGGACATTTGCAGTAAATCTTTCATCCTCAGTAGACATTCTCACAAACTGCTTCTTCTTCAAGAATGCAAGGAAAGGGGTAAGATCCTCTTCAGCTCTCATTAATGAGCAAGAAGCTCATCTAGGTGCCACCAGGCATCAGCTATCTTCTCTCCTTCCAGATGCAAAACTGAAGAGCTGCCCAGACTCCAGCTGTCACCGCAGCTACTTCCCCAGTACTGCAGGTGGACTCAAAGCAAAGCTCCAGTGCCAGAGCTGCTCCCTCAAGGCTGATGGCTGCTCTGTCTTCCCCATCACTTGGATGGAAGGGTTTGGGTTTCCCCCTTCGTACAACGTGGGAAAGGCTTTCCATGTACAATTTTGCACAGGCACCTCTCTGCTCGGCCCTGGGAAGCAAGCTAAATATTGCTTTCAGCCAGTCGTCTGCACTAAATAAATCCTCCGCTGCCTTTGAAATATGCTCATAAATTTAAATCAATACTGAGCCTGGAGTCTCCATTCCTTGATAAGAGCACATTTTTCATGTTGCAAGCATATTGTTGAGACTCTAGAGGCTGAATCCCTGTCTGCCGGCCAACATCTGGGGAATCATTTTTTAAGGCAAACATTCTAGGTCATTATAAACTGCGCTAATCTCCCTTGTTGAAATTTACATTTCTAAACGAAAGAGGGATCATGATGCATTTGTCCTGTCACATGCTATGGCATTTAACCAGGAGGTTAATTCATTGATTGACTTACCGCCTCTCTTCAGCCTGCTTTGCCACTAATCTTCCATACAAATGTGATTAAGGAATATAATTTAGATTTACCAGCATAAACAAAGTGTACAGTCACCCCGCTAGGAAATTCAGGGAATTCAGGGGATAAGAAGCATGGCTGAAGAAGCAATAAAATTAATGGTAAAATCCGCATGCTGAAAATGGTGGAAGTTAGAAGGAACAAACTGGAGAAAGGAAAGTTTCTGCTCCCAGCAGCCAGGGCTGGGCACAAAGTCAGAGGGGATGGAAAAGAAAGCAATTCACTCACACCTTGTAATCTGTGTTTATGAGCCACCCTGGCTGCAGATCACAGGCTCCCCCTTCTTGCGGCATCTGAAACCAGTGCCCAGTCGGTAGGACGGAGGGTTCCCCTGTTCCACTGGGACACCGACGTGGTTTGAAGACCCCCAAGGGGCACTGCCATGAGCCCCAAGGTGGCTGCGCCGTGTCGTGGCAGCTGCACTGCCATGGCTGCAACGGCGGAAAACCTGGGCCCGTTGACTTACAGCACCCATATTACACAAACTCAGAGAAAGAATTGAAATAATCTCATGGCTTTGAATGCCTTCCAGCAAAAGCCCCCGGCTGAGAGGGCTGGCTTCCTGGAATAAAGCAAAAAATAGAAACGCTGGGTTTGTCTCTAGCTCAGTTTCTCTGCCCACCTCTCATCCTGCGCTCGTACAGAGCAATCCTACCCCTGCGGATTCTGGGGGAACCACGAAAACCCAGCACCTCTCCACATCAATCCCTCAGTGCTGCTGTTACAGTTTCAGAGCAATTTCTACCCTGAAGGTAGATCCTGTCAGTCTGTCTATCAGCCCAGCCACATGGGAATAAGTTCTGATTATTAAAAGTATCATGAGATCACCAGCTTCGAGACCCAGCGGGCTCCAGGGACTCTCTAGCATCAGCAAAAAAAAAAAAAAAAAAAAAAAAAAAGCAACTTTTGTCAAAATGGCACAGGTTTTTTGCAATGTGCAGGGAATATTCCTTTATGTCCACCGTCAACCTTGTGCTGCTGTGGTTGTCGTTATCAGCCAGCTGTGCCATGCCATGCCTCGATGAACCTCGCCTCTCGCCACGGGACCAGGATGCTGAACAGAGACCTGCTGATTTCATCACATGCGCTCAAAGCGATTCCCAGACTTACGGTGTCTTCAATTTTGACCCCCTAAGTGTTACAAAGCTGCAGGGATAAAGCCAGCAGGTTGTTCCACCACTTGTCCATCCGTGGGAGATGGCAGTGACGGAGGGGGAGGCTGCGTGTGCTGACATCACATGAGTTGACTGATGCTTTGGCATGGTTTGGGAGAAGGGCTGTGATCTTGACAAAACACACGTCATGAAGCTGTGAATATGTGAGGCAATTATCTCAATGACTGACTAAGAGTTAGGCAAACTATTTTCCCCCCTCTTCCTCCATTTTCTTCTTTCTCCCATCCTCTGGTTAAAATGCTTTAACTATGAAAGCCAGGAGATTTTCCCAAGTGATTTTCCCAACTGTTCAGGAAAAAAGGAAGAAATTGCTGGGTGAGGAGTTTGCAGCTGCCTTTTCAGAGTGCGCTGTGATTGAACAGCAACCTTCTGCTGTCTCTGGCAAATAAAATCGTCTTCTCAGCACATGGTGGCAAAGTCCACTATTGAAAAAGGCCTAGGGAGATTCCAGCTTTAATCTCTATCTGCAAAGAATTCAGTCTTTTCTGGGGAAAAAAACAAACAAACAAAAAAACCCCAAAACACACACAAAAAAACCCCCAAACAACACAAACAAAAAAAAACAACCAAGAAGCAATGAGTGTGCTTTGAATACAAACGGATGAAAACAAATCCTTGCCAACTTAAACTTTTGCCAGGTGAGAAGGTGAGAAACTTCTCTAATTTTAGTGTCTTTGGTCTGGTCATTATTCTTTAGCCTGGGAGACCTGTTGTCTCAATTGGGATTTTTTTCAGAAACATCAAAATAAAACTCTTTGTGCCTGTCTGTACCTTATATTCTAACAAAAGTGCTTTACTGGAATGGTAAGAACTCTCTCTCAGGCCTTAGCCCATGCAGCCCACAAGTACACAATTGCCTTTACAGGCACTGAGCCAATCTTAAAAAGGAGACAAAACTGAAAATATTTGATGGAAACATCAGTTTTAAGAAAAATCACATCTTAATTGAAAAAAAAGTTTATTCAACTGATTCTATTTTCAGCTAATCAGAGAATATCTAAGACATCTTTAAAACTTACAGAATTTGGATAGAATTGTAAAAGGCTAATATCCACTGGCTTTGTACATCAAAATAAATCTGTAGAAAATTATTATATAACAAAAAAAAAAAAAAAAAAAAAAAAAAAAGAGTTATCATGGATTGGCTATCATGGTCACCTTCCCTGAGAAATGTTTATTTAGTATTTGGCTGCTTTTCATTCTTTGTCTGACTTGATTCTCACAAATCCAAAGCACAGAGTTGAGGGATGTTTTTTGGGACTTGGACAAGAAAAATAAATGCAAGAGTGTTTTCTGATCTGCTCCAGTTAGAAATTAAATTGATTGTTCTCTATTTTTTATTAGTGTGTCTGGACAATTTTGACTTTTTGGGAAAATACCAAGCCAGAACTATTCAAAATGTTCCCAAGACACAACAAAGTAATTGAAGTTAAATTGTCCTATTTACTGTTCTCTCGGAGGAGCTGGACTTTTCTGGCCGATTTGTCTTTTCTTTACTGTCACCACTAAGTGGTGAAGGGTACGTGTGAAATGTGTATAGCAGATCCCAAAGAGCATGTGAATTTAAATGTTGGGAGGAGAGGAGGTTTAAAGGCAAAAAATATCTTACATCCCCAGGATAATATCACCGGTACTTTTGTGACAGATATCTAGAGTTCTCAGAAAAGGTAGATGCATTTTGTGTGCGGAAATCACTGAATTCAAACACTGTTGGTGCGGATGCAGCAACACAAAGAATTTATTTATACTTTATTCACCCCCAGGACAGAGTCAAGAGAAGGAACGTTAATGGAAGCCTTTCTTTCTTTTCTTAAAAAACCTCTTCATATTTTAGAAGGTAAAACCATTGTGGTTTCATCACACAATATATCCAACAAAGGCAGAGGTTTCTTAGGTTAGAAAATGTATTTTTTTTTACCCTTGTATGCTCAGGGTAGGGATTACCCTAGATCTGTGTTGCACTTTCTGCTATACAGACTGGTCTCTTGTGACTTACTGTGGAATATGTTTTCTGAAAATAAAAAGCTTTTTCTTTAAACAAACTGTGGCGTGACTTTCATCCAGCTGACAAAACAAAACAGTGAACGTTTTCAGTAGTATGTAGGAGTGGGTTGGGGGGGCTTCTGTTTACATGCAAGAATTACTCAAGACAATGAACGAGGTTGCTGGCATCCAGTTTTGTCAGGACCACAATCTCTTTTTCTTTGTATAACAATATTTACTCTCGAAGCACCCCCAACTACTGCCTATGTCAGTGCAACAGCTAAATTTGCTGTACAAGTCACAACAGGTACTTCCTTTTTTCCTCTACCGTGATGCTGTGGTTTCTGCTTCAGATTCCTTTCCTTAGTTCTCCTACACTCATTTTTCTCTAGTGCAACTTCTAGAAAGTTGTTCTTTACATCAGCATGAACAAATGCACACTTGGAGACAGAAATATTATTTTGCAAATCTCAAACCCAGCTTTTTTATTATATTTAAATAAGAAGAAATTTTTCCAAATTTGCAACCATGTCTTGATGATAACCCATGGTGCATTAATAAAATATATTTTGTTGCTTACAGTCACTGTATGCTTTCCAGAGGTTGTTCCAGTACCAAAAGCACATCCAGCTATGTTCTTGAAGTGAAGGAAACCAAACGAGATCAGCTCAGCAGAGAGATTTCAGTGGCACTCCTCAGTCTGTACAGATTTGAATCCTGACTGTTGTTGATTCCCTTAGACCAGCTGAGGCAATGCACTCTGCCTTTGTGAAGGTTTCTTGAGAAGAGGCCAGTGTAGTACCCACAGAGCTCAGGTTTTGTAGAGCCAAGGTGACGACCCACCCCAAAGCCTTCCTCTGTTTGATCCCTGAACTCATTGCCCTGCAGTCCCTGGCAGAAGATGCTTCTGTCTGTGGAAGAGTAAGTCCATGGTGTTGCTCAGCATTCTTCTCTCCTTGTGCTGGGGAGGACATGAATCACCAAAGACACGGGACCTAGGACAGTTTGGTGTCCCACCTTTCAAGTTACCAGGTCCTTGTGCCATAACTGCTGTGTGGGACATGACACGGGTAACGTGTACTGGGTCTGGTATTAGTGCTGCAGTCAGAGTCACATGTCCTGTTGACTTCATTTGGATAGGGCTTTCATTTGAAAATAAAAATTAATCCTATTTTCCGATCACTGGGGAAAAAAAAAAAAAAAAAAAAGAGATTAACCTTAAATGCTAATAAAAATGTACATAAACAAATACCATGTCGAGTGCAGGTGAGCTAAGCAGTCCTTGTGTTGCAACCAAGACAATATATTCAATTTTATAAATGGTAGAGCCTCTGTTGTCGTTATTATTATTATTATTATTATTATTATTATTATTATTATTATTATCACTAATGGAAAGAGCAAATAAAAAGAATAAAAGATCCTAATATATTTCTTAATGTTCTAATGAGTCCTGAGTCACAGGTTTTTTCTTCTCAGGTTAGAGCATTAATAAAAGGGTAATTTTCTAGTTGGCTGTGCGTCAGGAATATAATCTTTATCCTACATTTTAGAACAATTAACTCTTGTAAAACTGTTATTATGCTTATGTGCTAATCCACATAACTGTTGCTGGAATTCCTAGAGACAACAGCCTCCAAACCTCACTGTTCTGTTGAACTAACTTAGAATGATATAGCCAAGAAATCATATGCTCAAAACTTGGGCCATTGTGGATATAGTCCTTGTCCTGAGCAGTAGAAAACCTCAAGTACTTTATTTGTAGATATTTGTGATTTCTGTGGTGATTTAAACAAACACTTTCTCAGTAATAAAGACTCAGTCTATAGCACTGTCAGGCATTAAGCAGAATGAGACCAGATGTTGAAGGTACTTTTCACTGGAAAAGAGATCTCAATTCAGATTTTAGATCTGATTTTTCTTTTTTTTTTTTCTTCTTTTTTTTTTTTTTTTGTAATATCTGTACTATTTCTTTAAGTTTTAAATCAAACATTGAAAATTTTAACCAAATGTCTGACTTTATTCCTTTTATTTTTCATGTAAGTCAAGGTGTAGAAACGTATATGGTATGTTATATAGAAACACATGGTGAGATGTTACATACTAGTACAAAATCAAAAATAAGTACAATTGTTTATGGGAAATGGTGTCAGAAGGGAAGGGGAAGTTGCAACAAAAGGTTGGGATAAATAAAGAAGACTGAGAGGAAAGAAAAGCGAAGGGCAAGAGCACAATGAGCTGTATTATTTTCTTAAGATATGGGAACATCCCTAAGCCTTGATCTCTAGATGACATAAATCTGTGGATGTACATTGATATCAGCTCAGTGATGTCAACATAGATAACTAAGCATTCCCTTCTCAGACTCTCATAAGTCACTCATTAGCTCTGACATCCTTTGGGAAACTGCCTCAAGGGACTGGGAATGGGTCTGTGACATCAGCAAGGGGTGATGAAAGTTGAAGTTTGAGGTTTAATATGTTTAAGCTCCCTGGCCAGTGCTGAGAAAGCACTTTGCAGACCTTCATTTTGATATTGTGGGGCACTGGAAAGTTATTTTAAGAGTCCAAGGAAAATCTAGCCTATAATTTCAGGATGGCATGTTACAGTCACCTTTGCAGCCTGGAGAAAATTACCTCAGTAAGAGCCTCAACCACAACATGGGGAGTTTTTCCTTAGTGACATCAGCTGGTGTTGGCAAATATCCTGCTCATGCTGGGAGAGGTGAAGAACTTCCATAGTTTGGAGCGAGACAAAATACAAAGAAGAGACCAGCTGCAGTCTCTGGGCCTGTCCCAGGCTGTGTGGCAGACCCTGAGTAGCAATGAAGTCATTTTATTTATGTATTTGTTCTATTTTCTCCATCAATGGTGTCTAACGCAATGTGATGGCAACTGGAATTGTGACAGTGTCTTCCTGTACGTTTCGCCACCTGTACAACTAGTCCTCAGCCACTATTTTATAAAATTTGTACCTGTTTCCTTCTAAACTATCAGGATCAGCCTCACTCCGCTTCTTTAAACTTAGCAGGAGTAAAGTGAAAAAAGTTCTTGGAATAATGAGCCAAAATAATATCATATTTTATAACGACAGTTCCAGTGCTGCCATCCACAAAATGATAGCATTATGTAAGTGGGCAAATGCTGGATTTTTAATAAAAACCACAATAAATATATTAAATGAAAACATGTGGTGCTAATTGGTTCAAGGCTTGCTCTATTTTCTAGTGTTGGCAGTTCCTCCTCCTGTAGCTCAGCATAGATTTGGTATTTCCTAAGAGTCTCAGGTGTTAGAACAACAACAAAAAAAAAAAAGCATTTTTATTTACATAGTGTTGGTCATGCCAAAAGCACATAAAGGCATTGCTTTAAAGTCAAAAGTATAAGCAGAATCTCTTGTGAAAATTGATGAATGCAAATTCTTGACTTTTGAGGAACACTACCCGTTGAGTATCCAACTCACCTGCGGCAATAATGAGGCCAGCCCAGGGATTGTGCTCACTGAGTAGGCTTCCAACATTTGCCTTGACCTGAAAGAGGGCTGGAGGTCGGCCAGACACCCGAGAGCAACACACACCAAGCACTCAAAGGAGCCAGCCCACAAAGAACAACACTGCACGCACCATGCCACTGACGAAAGTTTTTATTGCAAGTCGCTCGGTAATGAATATTTTCTTTAGAGGTCCATCGGCTAAACTTATTTAATGTGCAAGAGTCTCAAATTTCTTTGAAAAAGAAGTTCATTTCTAGCCCATATGGCTGGGAAGGCAAACATGAAAATGAAATAGGAAACCCGTGGATAATGGGTAAAGGCAGTCTCCAGAAAAAGCCCAAATGTTTTACTTTAATTCATTTCATATTTCAGGAGTTTGGACTCACATTTTTCAATTAGCAGCAGTTCTTCTGCAATATATAATATTTTTTCTTTTAATTAAAACTAAATTAACTGAAAATATGGGATTTCTTATGTGACCAAATGTTTTTTAGAGATTTCCTGTTTTCTTGCAGATACACCAAGAGGGGAGATCCCCAACCTTATCCAGTAGCACGCAGTAAAGCTGACACCTATCAGAGGACTAAAGCAGTACCTTTACAGAATGAGATGTCCTACCGATGCCTCGACTGAAACGAGCTTTTGTAAATGTTAAGATGTTTTCTTGGACTTTCACACACAAATCCAGAGGTGGTGTATGACAGTAAAGACTGCTAGGAGCTGAGGATTAGTAAAAGACTTTAGCCTTGTACTTGATAAAGTCAATAAAATCAAGTCCTTTGGATGGATGAATAGAATCAGTCTCGTATTAGCAGTCCCAAATCAACTTTCAAAGACATTTTTTAATTTGGATCAGTGTGCAGTCACTTAGAAGCAAGAAAATAATTTATGTTTGCTTCATGTGGTTAAAATTCTAGTTGGATTTTCTTCCACAAACAATGGATTAAACTGGGTTTCCCATGAATCACTTAGCATGGAGATACAGTACAATAAATTACCCTTGAAAATAAAAGTGAAAGCCTCTTATTAATGGTAAAAAAAAAAAAAAAAAAAAAAAAAAAAAAAAAAAAAAGAACAGATGCAGAACTTGACTCTTTCTTGGGTGAAAAGGCACAACATTCAGTAGAAAAACAGGATTATTAGAGCAGAAAGTTGAACTGATAAATGTCTCTGTGGAACTGATAAATGTCTCAACATGCAAAATGTGCACTGTCGTGGTGGAAATTCTCTGCTCTTTCCCACTCAGAAGACACAATAGTTGGCGTGGTGGGTTCAGCTAGTTTGCAGACCGAGGTTATTTGCAGACCTATTGCTGTTGCAGTTCGACGTCTGAAAAATACTTGTTTGGTAAAACAGTTAGGTATAACTCCTCCCACTAATGACTGCATTGAGAATGAGAGGCATAATTACAATGATGAAAATAATATCTGGAAATATCAAACGGTTCTCAATCACGATTAAGCTCAAATCATGGTGGATGCCAAATAACCTGAGGAGACTTCAGAGCTGAATAGAAACAAGACCAAATCTAAAATGAGACAATACTGACCTGGAAAAGGTGCTTCCTTATAAAAGGAAAATGAAAAGCCGGGTGTAATGCTTATAAAGACAGAGACAGTGACAACTTTCTCCAAACAGTGAGATTTCAGAAGATGTATCCCTTGGCTTGAAAGTTTCCTCAGTTCTAAAGACAGTTTCATAAACAAATTGTCTATTTTTAGTTTTAGCACAAAGTTTGTTTAGCAGTTAGTTATAGTAGCTAGTTAATATAACAATTTGAAGGCAAAAAAAAAAAAAAATCCCCATCTTACAAACAGACTGAGAAAAGTAGTTTAAATTTAGTTTAAAAAATGCCAGAAATAAGCAGAGAGGAACTGATGGAAAACGAACTTCCAGTGTGACTGAAAAATACTGGCTTGGAATAATTTTAACCAGCAAGCTGACAAATTCAGTGAAACAGTTGGAAAACATTTGGATGCTCATTCTCTTAGACCTTTCAGATACTTAAAGGGAGGAGGTATTTTGGTGGCTGTAAACATAACTCAGTATTTAGGGCTGTGGTATGAGGTTTGCTAAAGAAGAGGAACCATTATAATGACCTTGTCATTAAAATTTTGCCGTTCATATTGACGTTAAAAGGAGGAGACACTAGATTTGTTGGTATATCGTGCTATATTATTCAGCAGTTTACAAGACAAGAGCTCCCACATACACAAGTGATTCAATTCAATCATTTTTCATCTACCATTCAAAAAGGGAGGGAGGGAGGCTTTATTTAGCCTCATCTTTCAGCCCTAAGGTGGCGAGACCTTCAGCTGTGGTATATCCATGCCAGCTGAGCTATATTGCAAGATCAGAAAATAAGGGGGGTCTTTGTACACAATGACTATATGCACTACCCAAATGACGAGGGTGCCAAGCCCATGCTGGCATGGGCATGCTGCTGAGGAGCAGAAGCTCCAGCAAGGAATTTATTAAAATTGTCCATTAACATCAGGACAGAGAAAAGGACAGATATTTTTTATTCCCTCATCTATATTATCTAACTCAGAATATTTTGGAACTGTAAAAATGCCTTTGGTGACAAATACTCACAGCTGATAGTTTCTCTGTTAAGACATTTTATGTTTGGGTGGTGACATTGCCATAAGATACTTTTCTGACCGCTGGAAGTGCTCTGATCTCCATGCTGGCTGTGTAATTTATCCCCCACACCGGGATGATGCATGGATAGACTATGGGAAGGAGGCCATGTGGTGTCTGACCCTCCTCAGGGCATGGCTTGTACTCTGGCTGCAGGACCAGTCACCATCCCTCCAGAGGGAAAGACCCAGGAAAGAGCTTAATACATTTGTCCAGTTACTGCCTGTTTCTGTCTTCTTATCCTCCAGCCAATATTCGATCGGGTAGAGCTGCCTGCTGAAAGCCATGTCCAGGAGAAATGTTGAAGTGCCACACACTTTCCATCAGCAAGCTCTTTCCACTCTCTGTCGGATCTGTTTGCAGCTTAGGTCTACTCCACCCATGGGAGACACACCTCTTGGTGCTCCTCAGCACCTACACGTCTTTGAAAATCCAGCTCAAAGACTCATAGTAAAAAAAAAAAAACAAAAACCAACAACAACAACAACAAAAAAACCCAACCCAATGGGCCTTGGGTTTTTCAGTCACAAATATCTGAGGCTTCCTTCTGACAAGTCAGGTTGGGCCAGGAGTTTCTTAATCTCTTCTCCCTCCATTCCCACTCAACACCCCTACAAATCTAAAGGGCTTAGACTGCTGAAAGATACCGACCATTGCTGGCGCTGAACACTCCCAGCCTACACGCAAGGTGATGGGTATCCAATGCGCACAAATCTAATTCGCATAAAGATGTTCCGTTCCTGTTGATTGATACGATGCTGGATTAACTTTTGTTGAGGTACTGAGGTGTAAGTATCACGCTATGTAAATGTCTTCTGCAAAGAAACCAGAGGCTGGGGTTGGCCACCAGGCATCTTAAGGGAAAATTTAACACATTTCTGCTGCATTGGGCATAGCATACAGCCTGTTGTCAGCCAAGGTATTCTACTGTCTGCTTCTGATTTCCAGACTCCTCACAGAGGTGATCCAGGAGGGTGCTGTGGCTCGAGTTCAGGTGCTGAAGCGAAACGGACCCACTTGCAGAACTCATGAACCCAGAAAGATCCACTCTGAGCCTGGAGAAGCCATTCACCACGGTTCCTTAAGCACACATGCCTTTGGCAGGCACCCTCCGTTTTAGGGAAGGCTTTTCTAAGGGAGGTTAGGTCAAGTTTTAGCAGATGGTTTTATTTATTTACATCTCAGCAGCCCCTTTCTTGGCTTTATTTGTATTTATTGCAGGGGTTCTGTTTGTGGTTCAGGGATTGCACCGGAGGTGTGGTGGTGCATTATAATCAGCGCTGACCGTTCTGCTTGTTGAACAAATGAACGCTGGCAGCCTTCGCAGCCTTTCCATTCCGTAAGCACTTACTGCTGTGTCTCTCCGTGGTGAAACACATGTCAGCTCCCAGCAGCGTAGGACCACCTGGAGCACATTAGCATCAGAGTGATTTAACAACCTGATCAGAACGTTTTCAAATGACAAGTGGCATGTGGAGGAAGCAGGACATGGAAACCTCACCCAGCCTTTCCAAACAAGCACACACTTCCAAGCATTTCCCTGATTTTTAGCACTCCATAACTTCCAGGTTCACTAAGTAGCTGTGTGGGATACAGTATATCAGAGGCTCTGAAAATTGCCAAGAACTGCAATCCTGCTGCCAGAAGAGCAATTGTACCTGTTAAATCCTATAAGAACCGAACGAAAGCAGGGAGCAGCCTCTCACTGATAGGTGCTAGGAACAGGTTATCCAAAGCAGTCAAGGAGCTTGTTCTTCTAAAGCAAAACCTTTTTTTTTTTTCAAGAACTTGCGATGATCTTTTGATTAGGATCTTCATACAGCAGTCTGCCAAGGACAATATGGCTACATGCTACAAAAATTCCATACTGAAATTGCATTGCGAATAAAAAGTCTCGGAATTTAGGGAATGCCAACATCAGCGTGCATGTGATGGTTTGTACAAGAGTGTGTGAGGGTCTGTGTGTGTGTAGGCTGTGGGTCACCCTAAACAAGGGCTGCCTCTGCCACTCCATGTTAGCACAGCAACAACCACTGCAGGGCTTTACTCCTTCCATAGCCTCCCTGGCTATGGATAACAGCAATACACAATAGAGAAAGTCATCTGAATCATTACAAGGATATTTGGGAGGAGTGGAAAAGATTGCATAGGAACGAATGCAGCGCTTTAAAGACCCTAGAGTACTTTAACAACATCAGCCCAAGGTTCTCATTCTTTCCTTAAAGACATTTTTTGGTTTTGGAAAATTACTTTCTGTATAACTGGACTGGAAAAAAAACTCAGCACAAACAGCAATTTTAGCTTTGGTTTATTTTTCATGTAAAGGAAAAGCGTGCTGTTTTCACTAGAGAGGCAGATGATAAGTACAAAGAGATCAAACCTTCTTTTAGCATTACATTATGACTGATAACAACATATTCTTTACTGTATGAGAGCTTCCTCATGGCAATTAAAAAGCAACAGAACAACAAACATTTCTTTCACTACTCTAATGAGAAGCTGGAAGGGACAACTTGGGTCATCATGCCCTGTCCCATGTAATGTGAGAGAGCCGTATAAATGGATGTTTAGTTCAGAAGGGTTCCTAAAATCCCATATGAGGTCACCTACACCCCACAGATAACACCACCTATCTCAGCAACACATTCAGCACCTCACCTCAGAGGTCACGGTATAAAGTACCCCAGGGAGAGAGAAGGAATGATGTAGGAAATTCCCAGTTACTCCAGTTCCCTGCAAGAGCAACAGTATTGTTGTTGGATAAAACTCTTGAGCCTGCATATAAATTTCCATACATTTTAAGTAAATTCCTGAGATTTTCTTTTTTCCTTTACTTTTTTCCCTGGACGACCAATTTGTGGTATTCCAGTCTATTCTCATTTATGCATCTAGAAATGTCTTGTTTATAAAACACCAAGATCCCAAGGCCATCTAAAATTTTGATGAGACATGTTCTCCTGGGGGTGAGAAGATTCAACATTTCACCTGAAAGTGCCTCTTCTATTAAAACTAGGCCACTTCATCCTATCAACTCACATGGCCGAGACAGCAACCCACACTTTCTGTTTGGATTTACTGCCTGGTAAGAGCAAGTTTCTACTGTGAGAAATGCCCCTCCAGCAGCAGCCAAGTGTCTTCCCACTCACCAGACAGGTCCCAGCAGATGTGTTGGATGCACATCTGTTTGCTCAGGACCTTCCCTCGGCATGTGGTGGGACCACCACTGGGAAACACCTCCCACAGCTGGGACTTTCTGCTCCTGCAAAGCGCCAGGTCCCCGCAGACCAAGGGAACGGGCTTCGTGCCATCCCACCCTCACACATCAGTAGAGAAGAAAGTCTCTCTTCACCAAAAGAAATACCCAGAGGAGGCCCAGGTCAGAGCTTTGGAGAGCTTCCCAGGAGCTTCTGTCTTTGGCACTGCCCCACCTTGTCCTGCTGTCCCCGTGCATCCACCTTGCATGCCCCGCGGTGTGCATCTGGGACTTATCTCCAGGAGGGATGAGCATGCTGATGGGAAGTAGTGCCGTGACAACGCCTCTTACCCAACACAGGACTTGTGCACACATAACAGCCAGGCTGGCAATCACGGAGTGCTGTAGCTCCTGCTCTTAGTCCTTGGAACCATGCCCTCTGGTTCTGTCTGCTGGGTTTTACCGACCTGTGCTCAGAAAGGGGAGGATTTTATTCCTTTCAGTGGATTGCCAATAGAATTATTTCCTAAGCGATAATTACAGGGCCAAAAAGATACATCACCACAAAGTGCATCCCAGCATGCATAAATTTATTAGGGGGCAGAAGCAGACAGGGCAGATGCTGGCTTCGGTCCTTACTGCTTGGGTCTCTAGGGGTGGCGTATAGAGGAATCTTCTTTGTCCTTATTTTACTGTGACTGTATTGCATCTTTTCATTTTTTACTGCAAATTCTGAAATGCTGTTTTGCGTAGCCTTTATTTTCAGAGTGGAACTTCAAGTGGTTGCAGTTGAAATACCGTCTTGTTCTTCTGATTGAATTTTCGTTTAATCCTTAGCCAGTGAGAAAGCCTTTGAAGTAACAGAACTATGCTTCTCTGCAGGTTGATCTGGACACACAATCATCAGAGACAGGTAGCTGACGAATGTACCAGAGCAGATATGACAGATTTGCTGCTAGATCCCTGACAGTTCTGGATGGATGCTCTGCTCAGGTTTTGACTTTAGTTTTGCCCTTGCTCCAAAGGGAGGAGTAACAGTGTGAGGACCTTCCTCCATTAAGTCCCCATTAGTACTGGCCTCAAACTAAGCAACAAAATCCTTACTGCAGGGGCTGCCAGCCAGCTGAGTGGATGTTTTGTCTGCACAGAGCCCTGCTCCAAAGTATTTCCACAGCTCGCCTCTGCCAGAAACCTTCCTGCTACTCTCCCCCTCCTCAGCAGAGCTCCAGGCTGGGACTGCCAGAGCAAGAACCAGCTCATGTTTAGGCCAGGAAGGGGATGGTCAGTGTGGAGCCCCTCAGCCCCACTCAGCCCTTGCTGTTCCCAGGTCCCACTTCTCTCTCCACCAGTTGGGGTGGTGGGTGGCAAGCGTTTAACTGGAGCATCATGTGCAAATGGAGAGGAAAAAAAAAATCAGCTTGAGGTGCATAAGTCTGAGCTGTAGCCACACCGGGACAGCTAATGTGGTTATGATCCAAGATGGGATCGACCTGTGGCGTGCTCTGTATCTGCCACCTCTCGTAAGAGTGCCTTGAAACCCAACCGCCCGTCGCACAAGTGCCATAAAGCCTGCAAACGCAAAAGCACTGCAAATAGCTGGCGCTTTGAGGAAATGACACCAGCCAAATGGATTTTCCCTTCACTGAGAAAAAACATGCAGCAAAAGCGTCTGTTTGGATTAGATGAGCAGGCTGAAAGCAATTCCTCCTCTCTCGCTTCCTTCCCTGGCCAAGGAGCGCGGTGCCCATCGCACAGCAGGTTGCAAGGTGGTTTTTGCTTCCCTGAGGCTGCCTTGCACACTTCAAGAAGGTGAAGATTTCCAGCATGCAAACCAGGTGCAGTGCTGCAGTGCTTCAGCTCCGCAAGCAATACACTGTGCAGGGGTGGGTTTCACCTAATTTTCATGATGAAAGAACCTAAAACCAATTCTTTTCCAAAATATATTCTATAAATCATAAAAGCAAGATAGTAGATGCTGGAAATAAGTGTTGCTGCCCCTTATAGTCCTATTTAAATTGACCTTAAACAGGTTAAATTATTTTTAAACTGCAGTGAACATAACTACATGTATGTTTTAAGCATCTAAGTTTCCTATTGTGACTCACTCAGAGGTGCTTTTCTTGTGTAATATTCTCTGGGCTTGTATCTCGATGTATACATTTCCCTTACCCAAAACGCAGAATAAATTCGAAGGACTGTAATTCAGGGAAAAAATATTTATACTTTAATATACCTCCCGATGTGTGACAGGAGAAGACTGCATTAAAATGTTCTGTGATGTAGCCAATCCAGGTTCATGTCCAGGCATCCAGCCTGGCTTTGTTGCAGCCATGTGCCACTGTCAGGAGTGTTCATGTTCACCTCCAGGCTCAGTAACCCTGGGTTTGTGTCTAAAGAGATTTTATACTTTATTTAGGGGATACTCATTTTACTGAAGATTTTTTTTCAAGTGGCATCTTGAAGAAAGGCACGGTGCATGTATTTGCATCAGCCTAACCTACAAACCTGAGCCTGTGTTATTTGTGTTACACCTGCTCATTAAAGCTGGGCTAGTGTGAAAATGCTTTGAGGATAATCAGGAACCAGCTCAGCTTATTCTGGGGACTTGTGCGAGCTGCAGAGCAGAAAATCCGCATCATGTGTCTAGAATTCAGTCGCTCTGGGGAAAAGTAGGACAATGTTAGGAAAACCAGGTCTGAATGGGGCTAAATAAAAATGTGGTATTTCTTCACGGTAAGACTCATGATATACTGTAAAATCCTCCAGTAAGTTAAGAGTTTTTTTCCTTTTAAGCACACAGTTGATATCATAACATCATGGCAATTGGAAGGCCTCTTAGAAGGCTCCATAATGCTGAAAGCTCCTGTATCTATGTTCGTATTGCAAAATATCTATGTCAATACTGCAAAGATGTCACAGAGGAAACCCGAGGCAAAAGCACTGGTAACTGATGCTGTTAATCACAGCACTATCTATGCGATCTAAAAGCCTGGAACTTGGTATTTGCTGTGGAAATGGAAACTGTTTCGGAGTTTGGTGTAAATTATGGATTTCTGATCTTCTGAACTATTAATACAGAAAGTTCCCCTCTTTTTTGCCATAGCCCCAGTGAGATAGAGGACATCTATTTTTGAAATGCAGTGAGAATCTACTTTAACTGTTTGTCAGAGAAGAGATATAGAGGAGAAGCATGCAAAATTACACTACTTGAACAGTTTCAAAGTATAGAAAATTATTTAAAACCACAATATTTTCTTGGTTCTTGGCTTTAGAGGCAACCAGTTTCTAGCTAACTCCACAGAGCTTTGTGAAAAGTTCCGTGTATTACAAAATCTCAGGATATTGTTCAAACTATTCATTTTAATGTCACATTCCTCATATTCCCCTTTGCCTTGTCCTTTCAAAGCAACCAGTCAAGCAAATACCAGGCTGGTTCCTTGCAGCAGAGGAATTTCTCCCTGTGCCTGCATGCAAGCCCTGCATCAAGGTCTGATGGGTGTGTGGGGATGACACAGTCACTAAAATCTTCCAGATCTCAGGGAAGAGAATTAGCTGCAAGATCATCTTCCTTTCCTTTAGGTCTGATGACTACAACCATGGGCTGGGTATTTTACTGTCTGGTGCAGATCCTTGATGCAGCATTCTTGAAAGTAAAGTAAATGCGGACAACGGAGAATATGCAACTCTTCAAAAAAAGTAGTCCTAAGAGTAGCAGCAGATTTTTAAACACCCACAGCTGAGGGCACTTCAAATTTTAAAGATTTGCAGTCTAAAATTTCTTAGATACCTGCCGAGACGACAATGTACAGTGAGCACTTCTGAGTAGTTCGTTTCGTTTACAGTTGGAGGACCAAATCGCTCTGGCACAAGCCACAGGCTCTCTAAAATAAATCAACTTCCCCCCACCCCTGCTAGGGCTGCACTTGGAGCCTTTCATCTCTCTCTTGTCCCAAGTTCTCCAGTTCTCCAGCACTTCAGTTCCTGAACTCCGGTGTTAAAATTCCCAATTTCCTGGCTTTGCAGTTAACTCCAGCAAATCCTGCCTCCTGCGGTGCTGGACACCTACAGCTTCTGCCTCCTGAAGTTTTATCATACTCGTGCTAGAACACTTACGCTAGCCCAAGTGCTTTGAACCTTCTGGCTTCACAAGCTCAGGATTTTGATTGCTTGCTGAATTGTTCTGTTTCAAATACCTGCCTTGGCTCACACTGTGCTGCCTTCAACCCCCCAGCCTCTAATTACACAGCAACACGTACCTACCGGGGTGTTCATTCAGTAATATACACTTTTGCAGCACGTAGAAAAGAAAGGAAAACTTGAAAATCAGCTTAATGTGAAGTATAAATCCAGTACTTCTCAAGTGCAGTATTACAAAAGCTCAGACACAGTTAGGGCAGGACTGCTCTGCAGCACCACCTGCTGAAATGAATACACTTTGTAATCCGGTTTCAGAAAGGCTTATATTTACCCTTGGCTCAGGCCAGACGTCATGCACACTTATCTTTAGGTTGGGAAAAATTGTTCCAGGATTCACCCTGGGCCATATGACACAGCATCACCAAGGACTGACGCATACGTGCCTGTTTGGAAGGTGTTATTTAAAGATAGGGTGGGGTTTTTTTTTACTCTAAGAAACTTTTTTTCATGTTTTGATAGTACTACTGAAGCAAAAGATGCTTCAACACCACTCGGTTTGGTAATATCACTGTGAGGCAGCAGAGAACTTAGAAAATATTGTTTAATGAAGCGATAAATACTGACCTGGCTGCTTAGTGTGCAAGGATCAGAGAAAGATTTTTTTTCAGTGGGGGTGAATTGTTCATATGTTCTTTTCCTGATATACCATGATACAGGATAGCTGAATAATGCGCTGAAATAATAAACACAAAGAAGTTGGGCTTATTTTTGCCTGCTGCAGTAAGTGGGATTTTCATTTGGTACCTTCAAAATCCATATTACTTGCGCTGAGGTTTGCGAAGGGATTTGTATTCGGCGACATGGTGGGGAGTGAATTTGAAGGTGTGGGGCTGCCCCAGTCCCGGTAGGGTCATGCAACAGATGGGGGGATCATGATGCCAATGACTCTACGTGAATAGCATCAGTGCCATGTTGCAGGTCAGCTGTACTGCTGGGCACGTTTCAGGTTTTTTGCCTAATTCTCCCAGTGCTCTTTGTGTTACGTTGAGTTATGCTGAGCTGTGCTAAGTACGAGTTGTGTTGAGTTACGTATGCATTACACTGAGTTATTTTGAGTGATGTTATGCATGCGTTATGTTGAGTTACACTGAGTTTTGGGTGCATTTGTGTTATGCAGCATGAGAACCGCTTGCCCTACACCTCTCGGTGCAATTCTGGGGAACTCTCCCATAAAAGCTTTTTGTGAGTGGGCCTCCCGTAGGCTGTGAGCCAGGGCACCAGGTTTTGCCCACCTGCCTGCAGCCGCTGTCAGATGTATCCCTCCTTCTTTTGTACCTCCCAGGTGTCCTCTGTGGCAATGCTGCCACAATTGGAATTTGTGGCGATGCAGGAGCTGGGTCTGGCAGTTGCACACCAGCTTTTCCTGCTGCAGCTGAATTTCCAGCTATGCTCTGCCCTCTCGTGGTCTGCTGCTGCCCTGATCACATCTCAATTCTTGCTGGTCCTACACTCCTGGAAAATAAATGCCTGGTGACCCCTGAAAGCTGCAGCTGGAGGGGATGGGGTGTCAATGTGCAGACATGCTGCAGTCAGATGGGTTTTGGCAAGTGCCATCTCTCTGCTCCTGACCCACATTCCTCTGTCAGCAGCGTCACACACCACATCCTAAAATCACCAATGTGGTTTGCCACAAACAGAGCTTAAAATAAAATGCATACTGTAGTTTTGCCATCTATTACACACCTCCTGGTCCAGAGTCCTGCCCAGGACAGATCCTCCCATCCAGAGCCTGTGGGCAGGGATAAGGGATACCTGAGAAATCTCCTAATGCCAACCTTCTTCTCTTAGCTATAAGTGCAGCATTTAGCTTCTTTCAAACTCCTAATCCAGAGAATTAGCTCCTGTTTTTATTTCAGACCTTCCCCCTCGATAATTGTTCTATTCTCCTTAATATAATTTACTCCTTCCCAAGTGTAAATGAGGTGTCGGACTCTTGAACAACCTGGGCAGAGGGAGGTGAAGAACTCACATTTCTGTAGATCCTGTCCCTGTTCCTCCTGACAGAGGTTAGACCTCCCAGAGCAACACACAACAAAAGCCAAGTCTGTGGTAGGCTCAGTCTATACCTTTCCAGTCAAACCAACACTTTCCAGTCAAACCAAACCCAGGTTATATCATTACTTTCTTTTCCTTAGCCTTTTCAGATAGTCAAAAGAATTCATCTTTCCATCTGACAGCCGTACATCTCCTTCTGCTTATTTCTCTGTCTGATTTATTCTATTTTTTGGCTACCTTGCTTGTGCTTACTTTCTTCCTCGCAATTTTGCCAAATGGATTTGTCTCACTTCTCCAGAATCTCATTTGACTCAACTCTAGGGTTTCTTTCTTATTTTTCCCTTTCCTCCATCCCTTTCTGAAGATGTGTATCGCAGCCTTGGCCTCCTCACCCTGCTGTAGTTCCACACCGCCCCGCTCATGTCAACGGACAGCAGTTTTCATTGCTTTCTATCTCTGATTTCAACATAGTAGAGAAGGAGTTATCATGTGGAGACCCAATTAACCACTCAGGCAACTAGGGCCACCGGGGCAGGACAGCACAGAGGGAAACCCTTGGCTTCTTTCAGTCCTGGGATAGCTTAGCTAGAGATATCCGAGTGTATTTCTGCTTTAATGCCTATTTAATGGCAGTGTGGCTGTCCTCCAAGTGGGGAGTTGGTAATTGCTCTTCGCACAGAGGACCTGAGAAAGCAACAGTCACTTAAATAAAGTCCATTCGGGCCTAGAGTGATATGTATAAATAAATATACATACTCTGTGTGTCACCACAAGGACTGAGCTGGGAAGGCAGAAAAGCTGTGAATGATCTAAATTATATTGTCTGACTTATGGATATGTTCAACAAGTCTATAAAACAATAAAAGAAACACTGAGATTTTAAGCACAGTCTTTCTTTTTTTTTCTACAAGAGCTTTTTTTCAAAATTTCACTGTGGAAGTTTGGAAGAAGATTCAGCTTCATCGGCTAAATTGTGAGCAGTCACTGATGACTGACATCTCACTACATGTGTGATGCAGACAGTCCCAAATCTTTGTTCTCTGAGAAACCCAACATGTTCAACAATCAGCATGCATTGGTCTTAGCTCCATCAAAAGCTAAACCTCAAATTATTTGCAAATCATGTGCGGCTTAGGCCTTTGGAGCATAATATAAATAAAGTTTTGGGAGCTACTCTGAGGCTGTTCTTCCACTGCAGCGCTCTGAGTACCAGCACAAGCCTTCCCTTCCCTCATTCCCATTCATTAGTAGAGAGCATCTT
The DNA here is from genome assembly GCF_003259725.1 of Athene cunicularia. NCBI lineage: Eukaryota > Metazoa > Chordata > Aves > Strigiformes > Strigidae > Athene > Athene cunicularia. Next base: position 22,428,705 of record NW_020799105.1, read on the forward strand.
GTAAATATGTGAGACATATTCAGACTGTATTCAAAGAACTGTGAATTATTCTGACCCCCCCCACACCCCTTTTTGATAGTAAATGACAGTGTTTGGCTGTGTTTTCTTTGGGGAAGATGTCCTGTGCAGCAACTCCGCAGTGCAACCGCTGACATACAGTAAGCTGTTACCACAGCAGCTGCTACTTCAGTAACTAAACAGAAATTTTAAAGCTCTTAGAGTTTTAATTTCATATTTTTTCCTCTAGATCTTCCACGTCTGTGATCCATAACCGCAGGAGAGTGAGCAGTTGGAGAGGCAGGGAATGGGGCAGTGTGTGGGATCCTGCCTCTGGTTTGGGGAGTCAAACTGAAGATGAAGGGCATGGCTCTTCAGGAGGGAGGAAGGGAGTCACTGGGGCTTGTTTTGCCAGGGACTGAAGGTGATGAACCTTCATGGGCCAAGGATTTCTCACCCCTGTGAGCATCAGGGAAGTCAAAACTCTTAAATCTTACCTCCTCTTCCTGCAGACGTCATTGGAGAAAAGCACATTTGGTGGGTGATGCCAGGAGGAGGCAGATGGACACCTAGGGAGTCCCCAGTGCCCCTCTGCCCTGACACAGCCCGGGGGTGTGAGCAGCCCCTGCCCCTGCCAGCCCAGCTGCAGAGGCACCAACACACCCACACCTCCTCAAAGGGGCAGCTTTTTCACCCAGCAAATGGATGCTCAGAAATGAGGAGGGTGAGGGACGGAAAGTGTGTCTTTCCTCTGAAACGTGATACATTGATAACTATTTGTGTCTCTTCCAAACCCTATTTTCTGCTAATTGTTACTTAATACATACACAGCAGGCCTCTAATTTTCAAAGGCAGCTTTCAGTCTGGCAGTCCATTAAGTCCCTGCCATGCCGGCAATCATTTTAAGGGCTTTTCTATTGATTGAGGCAGCGCAGAGAGCTGTGACTTAAAACTGAGGGTCCCCAGCAGAACTCTGCCGAAGTCGGCAGAGGAAAGCATGTCCCCAGCCTCAACTGCTGATGACATTGTTCCTCTGATGCAAGCAGAGGGCTAGAACAGACAGAAGTGTGGATCAAAGCCCTTGGCAGCATCTCTGCGATCAAGGTTTCCCATGACATCGCCTGATAACAGTTGGGTAGTTGCTCTGAGCTGCGTACTTATTAATAACTAGAACCACTACTAGAATAACATGAGCCAAAAAATTCCCCTCAGTGCAGAGGTTAAGTGCTGCACGATGCCCTGTGTAGGTGCTGGCAAATCCCTGTGGGAGACTGCAGTGCATGCAGGAGCCCAGGGCAGCTCCCCAGGAGGGACCTCAAGGATGAGGTTGGGATGAGGCAGAAGGTCGGTCTCTTCTCCCCAGTTACAAGCGATAGGAACAAGAGGAATCAGCCTCAAGTTGCACAAGGGGAGGTTTAGGTTAGATATTAGGAAAAATTTCTATACAGAAAGGGCGGTCAAACACTGGAACAGGTTTCCCAGGGAAGTGGTAGAGTCCCCATCCCTGGAGGTCTTTAAAAGATGTGTAGACGTGGTGCTTAGGGACATGATTTATTGGTGGCCTTGGCAGTGCTAGGTTAGTGGTTGGACTCGATGAGATTAAAGGTCTTTTCTAACCTAAACGATTCTGTGATTCTATGATGCTGGGGCTGTGCAGAGTCAGCACTTCTCTGTAGGACACACAGCTCCTGGACTGCACTGGAAAATATATTCCTGTGGGCATCTGAAAAGTAGTGGAAAGTATTTTTTTTTTTCTTTTTTCACCTGCCTTTTTTCACAATAGAAGAAAATGTATGTATGTTCGTGGCACCAAGTATTGCCCCTCGTGACCACAAGATGGTAGTGCAACACAAGAATTTTTGTTAGAAAAATGCAGCTGCTCATGAAGTGTCTCATTAAACATGCCCGTGTGAGGGGTATTTAGAGGGATTAACTTTTTGTGACACTGTCGTGCCTTCAGTTTGGCTTAGTTGGAAGATGGATTAACCTCTTGGCAGAAAGATATATGCAGAACTGTGACAACTTCACTGTTTATCTTCAGTTTATTAAGCTGAAGCATACAAGTCTGTGCACTGGACTCAACAGATAACAACATCCTATTTTCCATGTAAACCAGTGCCTGTTTTTCTTAGCAGGAGATCCTTTGTTTTTACTGTGCTTCTTCCAGACAGCTGAGATGCTTGGCCCAAACACGCAAGGTCTTACAGAAAACACATTTCACATCCTTCTGCAGTAGCAGCGAGAACATTTGGAACCAACCCTTTCCTCAGTGCCTTTACACTCAGGAAAGCTGCATGTTTGCCTGATTACTTTTGTTCAGCAGAGATAAGAGTGGAAACACAGTACAAGACACACATTTTCTGAGCTCTTTGCAAAGAGCCACTGCTACACTTTGGCAAAAATATATTGTCTTGATAGTAAGTCCAATTTCTTAGCAAATTACTGTTCTGGGGATGTAGCTCAGCTCAGTGCTCCAGTGAATAATAACAATAATATTGAATACTTTCACAGCTAGAATTGTCAACAGAAAGGTAAAGGGAACTGGAAGAACTTGAGGTTGAGCTTACCCTATGTAGAGATTTGCTGCGAGGTGGAGCAAAGCCACTGAATGGCAGTGGTACGCTGTCTGCTCTGGGCCTGAAGAGGGTTCTGACACCCAGCACCGTCACATCACTCAAGAAAATCAAGTGCTATTTTATTTTATTCTGAATCACTAGATCAATACTATTTTTACAGTCTGGACTAGCGATCAACGTCCTTATCTCGAAGATGCCCTCTTGACAGTTAATTTGCTACTTTTTGATGTTTAGTCATGCCACAACCCAACAGCATAAGGTTGCAATGTATTGAATCAAGAGATATTTGGGAGCTCATGAAAGAGATTAAGACACAAAAGCAGCCTTATTGGAAACTTCACTTTCAGAAGGACCACAGGCTCCTAACAGATCATCTATAGCTATAGTCCCTTCTCTAGACCACCTACTCTCTGTTGAATCCCATGGTCTGGACTGTCTGCCATAGTACATGGAATCTTCAATCTCTCCTTCCTCTGAGTCAGAACTAGGTAAGACCTCGATCTAGCAAGGTGCTGGGCCTAAAGCAGAAATTCTGGCCATCAAGCATGTTTTGGTTTTGATTATATACATAGTCAAAGGGTAGAGATAATCTCCCCGACCACTGGTGGACTGCATGAGTCTGCAGGCAGAAATTAGAGTTTAGCACCATACATCAGTGTGGCACAAACCAGTGTGTGTGATTTATTCATGGAATTAATGCTCATGCTAAAAGATAATTCATTAGCTTTTAGGACTGGGAAGATCATGGTGGTAGCTGACAACTAAATGGAAATATTTGACCATGGCAAATCAGGTTAGCAAACATTCTGTATAGAGTTACAGTGTTGACTCTAATTCAGAGCACAGCTGGCAGAAATCTTTAATGAAATAAATTGTTGACTGAAAAATTTACATTTGGAAACAGTGGTGAATTCATTCTGATTTTCTGATTTATGCTGCCGTGATACTGTTTTTGTACTGCTAAAATAGCCCATTCTCAGTTCTCTAACCATTTTTGGTCTGTAAGCATTTCTGAACTAGAACTAATACATTCTGGTTGTCTAGAACTGCTTCCTTAAATTACTTATTTTAGGCTTTCCAACACCAGACTGAATCCTTTTTAAATAGTGCATTACCAGTTGGCAACGAACCTAGAAATGGATTTTTGTTACAAAAAAAAAAAATCTCACATGTCATCCATCATGTTCACGTGTGAAATGTTCAGGATTCATGAAGTTTTCAGCGTTAATTCTCAATTTAGAAACACAGGAGGTGAATAACATGTCCCCATGGAGGAGGATGGTGAATAGTTACCCTTGGTATTTGTAAATGTATTTGTCAGTCCATCAGTAAGCTGCATTGTGGGTTGACCATAAGGGTCGAAAGGGCATGTGAAGCCAATTAGAGATGATGCTTTGGGCTTTTGATTCCTGCTACCTAGACGCCACCTTCATCTGACCTACTCAACATGCATTCAGGAAAAAAAAAAAACAATCATTTTAGCCCTTCAAAGGTAATTATCAGCAAGAAGCGTTTTCATTTGTCTCTTAAAACCAGTTCTGCCTGCAGGAAGACTGCAGACTGTAGCTGACAGTGACCCTAACCAGGAGTATTTGAAACCAGATATGGAATTACTGCACATGTATATAGAAATCCGGCCATTCTAGTCAAATAAAAAACTTGGGGTTGGTTCAAAATTTTCCCATAACTTTCAAACTGGTTTGTTTTTGTTTTTTTTTCTCAAGTCTGCATATCTCAACCTTTTTAACTAGATGTAGACATCTTTCCTGAAGAGGGAAACACATAGCGTGCAACTAATTCATTAGGTAACACATCCTTTCTATGAGGGTGCAAGATGCATCCTTGTCCATTTATGCATTTAATAACAAGATTTTATATTTATTTTGAAATGTGTATTCTTTGCAATGGAGAAGAGTAATAGTGTAGAACATAACAGAAAAGTTCATAAAAGCTCTCCATGGCCAGCAATGGACTTGACATCAAGCCCATTAGTGGTTTCCTGGGAAAATATGTGAGAGATATGAATAAATGATATGTATTCATATTTACATGATAAAAATATGTAAGACAATGGATAAAAATATGTAAGACAATACTAAATGTGGCCCGTTGTTTAGATTTCAGTCATCCATTCTTACCTGGAATATAAAATTTTCTTTTACAAGAACTGTGGCTAGGAAAGTCCATTTATCTGAATATATAAATGAGACTTGGAAATTTATGTAAGTGCAATTATCCTTTATCTTTGTTTCAGAATTAAGGAAACTTAAAAACCTTAGTGTGAGTGAAGACCATTCATGAGTATGCTGACAAAGAGAAACAAAATTGTACATTGAATTCAATTAAAAATTTTAATGACTAAATGACATTGATAGTTTGAAAAAATGAATGAATAACATATATTGAAAATGAGATTATAAGTGTAATTGTAGGAAACTGATGCTAATTCTGTGTTGCAGCATCTTAGAGAAGGTTAAACTTCAACATCCCCACGGAGAGTGTAAGACATCATCTTTGTACTAATGCTTTTCCACTCTACTCTTTTGCTGGGGTAAAAGAAGTTGCGATAAACTGATAAGCAAGATGCTTTACATTCTCACAAGGAAAATGTGGTATAACTGTTGTGAAGTGTGCTGACTGAAGGTGAGAGTCTCAGCTCATCAATCGGCTTCTCTTTGGAATGGGAAAAATGTAAATATCCACGCACAAAAATAGAATTTAAAAAAATAAAAACTCCTTTAAGCACTGTATTTGTGGCACTAAATTTACATATTATGTCCTCTTCCATAAAAAAGCATCATCAAAAAGAACTTGTGCCAGTTTTGTATTAAAAGGCCTATAGAAATCTCTTAAAATTGCCTTTGTTGTTGGTAACATAGGTCCCAGACTTCTGTCTTCAGGGCGTCTAGTGTTTGATGCAGGACTCTTTGTAATCAGAGCTTCTTGTTTCTCACTCAGAGGTCCTGTGGAAAAACAGAATATTATCTTAAAATATTTCACCAAAAAGGCCCACGCTAAAGAAGACAAATGACTAAATCAGAAGGTTTGCCAGGGGAAGACAAATGGAATTTGTGTTAGCAGAGATGATGTTTCAGAATATTGAATACAGGCTCAGATTAGTAAAATAAATCACTGTTACTAAATATGGAAATAGTATGTTTTCCTCTCACATTAATTAATCATCTCTACAACAAGCAGGATAAATCATTTCTGGAGGAAAAAAAAATTGTTTTCAGAAAACAACTATGACATTGAATATAACTTCCCGTCTATTCTGGAGTTGAAATTATTTTGTACTGTTATTTGATGAAGTGAGTTGTCTAATACCTGGGAGCAATACCACAAGCCTCACTCACGTAAGCCCTTTTTTTGGTTCGTTTTGGAGGCTGTCAGGGGGATCAAAGTGGCACAGAGGTATAGTGGTGCCCCTATTCCAGAAATAAATGTCAGCCCTTGACAATGTACTTCAGCAAGATAAAAACCCACAGACTTTTCCAGCACAAACCATATTCAGGAAGAAGATGCCAAGCTCTTCATCTGTTCAATCTGCTACATTCAAACTTTCTCATCATCTAGACCAGTGTCTGGACCAGCCAGACTATTTTGCAGCCACATTTTCATCCTCTTGCTACTGTCAAATCAACATTGGGCAACATTTTGTCTGCCAGCGTTTCTCCGAGGATTAGCAACAGATGTCTCAATCAACACAGCAAAAACACAATTCCCCCCTTCTCCCCGGCTAGAAACACAACCTTTCATCATACTCAGATTTAGATTCTGGATTGGTGCATGCTGGCAGCAGCACGCACACCATGATAGCGCTTCAATTTGTTTAAATTCTGTGGGATAGCTCTTGCACCTATGTAAGCCCATGACAAACAAGCCCTGACTGCCTTCAGAAGCAGGACTGGCTTCTGTATGGCAAGATATATCCCTACGCTCCGAATGGGTTTATTTTTTTCTTGCAATACTCTTATTAAGATCTTCTAACACCAGCCTTTCTATGGGAATTTGGGAATTTTAATTTTGCCTGACTCCAGGCAACAAGATTAATGCATCCTTCAAGGCAGATTCCCATGCTTCTGTTTTGTCTCTTAATAAAGCAAAAATGACCTAGAAGAAGGATAATAATGATTTTTTGCACTTATCTCAGAACAGCCAAAAGACACGTACCCAGATCCAGAAACTGGAACACCATGTGCATGGTGTATTTCACATTTGATGCATGATCCTCCAAGCGAAGAACGAGTATCTGATCTTTGTCAAAAACTGTCAGCCAGTCCAAAAGATACACAACATAGAGCCCAACTTGTAACCTTACCTATAAGCACAAAAAACCCAAAAGAAAAAAAAAAAAAATCATTCATTTTACACCACTTCTAGCAGTAACAAACCAGTATTCATCTCTGTCTTCTGGGCAAAAATCCCGATTATGTTCCCTTGAGGACTCATAAAAAGACAATATCTGAACATTTTTCAATCTTCCTCTTGTTTTCAGTGCAGCTTAAGGAAATCTTCGCAAATGGGCTTTCTACAGGTTAGAGATGTCATTTTACTAAGGGCTTCGCTTTGCACTTGCTGCATCAGCCCCGGGTCTACGTATAAGCGTTGCACGGAGACAACCCTATGCAGAAGGATGCTCGGCCACCTCATCTCCATGCTCCTCCGTGCCTGGGATGATCCAGCCCTCGTGGAGACACTGAGGGCCTTCAGCCCCTGGGTAAACAGCAGTGGAAGGGAAGATGTTACCTTCTCCAGGCTCTAAGGCTGCTTGTTTCACCTTGAGTATCAGCTGCACCAGATCACGCTGCCATGAGTCGTACATATATTCTGATTCGGTGTCAGGAATTAGATCGGGGCATATTTGCTTTATCCTCTGATTACAATAATTAGATTTAGATCTAAGCTGCGGTAGAAGTGGCTGCTAGACAGTGTTAATGGCGCATTGTCTGAGCACGCAATGAGAGTGCCAGACTATGTTAGACCAGAGATGTGAAAAGGCAATTTTTCAGCCTGTCCTGACCTAATCTCTGTTTTTCTTCCCTCCTCAATTTTACATAACAAGTTGAAACACAAAAAGGGTAGTCTGGTGTTCTTAAAAGTCCAACCTCCAACTGTGCTTATAAATATTTTTCTAAATCCCTTCAGGCTCAGAAGAGAGGAACACGAATCCCAGGTCATAAGCATCTTTCATAAAAGAGACTTAACATCTTCAAGTCGCATTACCGCCGAACCAATGAAGTCAGACAGCAATAGGCTTTTGCTTCTTACACTGACTCATGTGACCTACACTGATACCTAAATTCCAGTAAAATAAGCCATATTTTGAATTACTGCTAAGCCGTTATTATCATAATGTATTATTTTGATGTGCGTTTTTTGGCTGCTTATAACAATAAGCCTCCAAATTTAGCAGACTTCTTCATGCGCTACACAACCATTTGGAACATCTTATTTGATTAGAACATCAGCCTAACATGTAATGGCACTGGCAGGGCAGCACTCCAGCCCTCAGTCAATGCCCCACTTCACTGAGCACTGGGGCAAACGTGGGGCTCAGTGGTGGGTTTTGCTCTTCTTTCTCCTGGGAGATGGAGATGAGTGAAAGGCGACCGTTGGCTTCATGGTATAGTTTGGGATCACAGCACTTTCCCACACAGGCTTAGAATCTTTTTTTTAAAGCTTTTGACCTGAAAGAAGAATTTTAAATAATATGTCCCCATAATTTTAACTATTATGTCCCTGTAAGTTTATTTTTTTCTTGGGATCAGCAAGAACCTTGATTTTCTGCCCTATAAGTTTGTTGTATTGACTCCTTTCTTTTTCATTGCTGTTCTTCTGAACCAGATTGTCTCCTCCCATAAAGCTCCAGTGCTTCCCCCTATGCATTGAAGGCATCAGTTGAGTTTCCCAAGCCATTCTCTCCTCCATATATTAATTTCTGCACTTTCAGTTTGCTCACCCTGGCTCGGCATGCCTTTCTCCGGATAATATGTTTTTCACTGATTCTAAGTGAGAATAAGCTGACAGACATCCCTTTCTTTACAGGTTAGCATCTATCAGCAGCAACAATGTCTATGACACTTCTCTTGTTCCAGGAATATATTAACAAATAGCAAAACAAAATTCTTCTGGTGCAGTTGCACAAGTAGCAATCTAATGAGCTCACCAGGGAAAATAATCCCTACTTTTTCAATATATAGCAGACCCTGCACAGAACAGACTTTAGCAACTTGGCTGAAGAAGCAGCTAAAAAAGCCCATTGAGGAGCACAGTCGGCATTTGTGTTTTATTATGAACACCTGCTTGTTGCTCTCTGGGAAGAGGCATCCTCTGTTCATTTTCAAAAGTATCTTCTTCAGGGGGTTGCCTAAGACAACAAATGAAGATTGGTTCTGCACCCCGAGGACAGAGATAAGAGATAAAAATCTTTCCTTCTGGTTCTCTCTCTGCTTTTCTCTCCCCACGCTGAAAGAAATGGATTTGCGCAAGCAGATGGCTGGAAAATATTGTGATACTGCCTGGAAGCAACCCGTGTCTGTGGAGGTCCTGGAGGCCATCATCAAAGATGAGCAGCTCCAGTCTACCTGCCAAGGTAAGTAAGAGGAATGTCTTCTTTGCCCTACTGCTGTGGGGTGCAAGCTTGCACAATACACTCTTTTATGGTGATTTTGTCGAGTGGAGGAGGCAATAACTTCACCCCGGAGACAAAGGAGGGAAGCATTCCCTCTGAGTCCTTTACAGCCTGAGCAAATAAAAGAGGATTGAATGGCAAACTGGCCAGACGTGATACTTCAAATCAATCTTTTCCATATTATTCTCCCCCCTCAAGCAAAACTTGCAGTTCCACACTCAAAATGTGAATTTTGGAATACTAAGCCTGTAATACTTATCCATTCCCCTGCCAGCAGTTTCTGTATTTCCTTTTATCATTTTCTGATGTGCACATTTTTTTAAAAAAAAAAAAAAAAAAGAAAGGTTTTATCTAGTTATTGGTAGTCTTTTCTTGAGAAAGAATGCATAATTTATTTTGATTTTGAGGCAATTTTGTACCACAAAGATCCTTGCCAGAGCTACTTTTTGGAGAGATCTGCAAAAAGCTTACACATTAAACTGTAATCTTCACTAAATGTGCTCTCCATACACTTGCACAATAGGAAGACTGTATTATTACTGTTGGCATTCATCAGGGAACAGACTAGGGACACAGCTGAGCCAGTACATCAGCTTTTACATGCTTAGATATATTTATGTCAAATTTATTGCAAATGAAAAAGGAGAAAGTTGTTGTTTGGTTTTTTTTCTTGACGCTTAGTTGCACAGTATTTTGGTATTTTAATAACCTCGACACAACATACCATTAAACAAGCAAGGAATCAAATGTTCTTGGAAATACGTACGGGCATGGCATTGTTCAGGGTGTTGTTGTAGACACAGGCTCTCAATGAGTAATCCAGCATGCAATTTTCAAACAGCTGCAGTGATTCTGCCACTTTTTCATGAAAATCTTCCGCGGATTTATTAGCACTTGCAAAGTACAGATAATCGGAGTACAATCTGCAAATGAGATACATGTAAGTAAATGACAGAGGAAATGAAAAAAAAAAAAAAAATTTATTTCCATGACAATGGCAATCACTTACATAAATCGAGAGAAAGGGTACATGTGTGTAACATTGCCCCACCGACAGCCTGTTCAGCCACTGACACATTTTCTATTCATTTTGATGGGTTTTGGCTCAGAGTAACACCCACTCCAGGGAGTTGCCAAACATCGTCCTGCTTTCAAGGTCAGCATCCCTTGAGAACCTGACCCCAGTAATTGTGCAAGCCAATATTTTCTCCTGAAATTGCCTGAAGGCAAATTTTTCAAGTGTTTATAGATTCAATTTTTGTTATCTATGAACAGTAGAACTGATCTCGGCTGACGTTGGTACCCCTCTATATTTGGTGCTCCACACTGCCATGGATACAAACAGTCCTTACCTCAAAAGTTTAAATCTAAATCAAAACCAACAGAGGAAGGGGATGGGTTAGAAAGAGTGATTTTTATTGATTTCCAAGCTGGTCATCATCAAAAATAGGAAAAGGTCCAGGTTTGCTAGTTTTTGCAGACAGCTCCACCTCCAATCTCATATTGTTTCCATGTTGACTTTCCATCAAAACCTCCCAATTTACAGCATTTCACCTCTTGGGGTTTTTTGTTTGTTTGTTTGTTTTTTTGTTTTTTTAATCTGAAATACTACAGCCAGGTGAATGGTTCACCATTGTGCTACAGTCTGCAGTGCTGCGTTCCCCAAGCAGTCTCACCTCTACTTTGAGGGCAGCAGGACGTGACCTCACGTGTGTTTGCAGCTTGCAGGCAAGCAGAGCCCCTGCATCAGCTGCTCCCGCGAGCAAAAGCCATCAGCAACAGGAATTTCTCTAAGTTACAGCAGAGAATTATCCCCTCATTGCACGTTTTTAGCACAAGTTTTGCGATTGCTTTATATCATTTTAAAAAGATGATCTAAATACATTTCAGGGGTGGTGGTGAAACAACCCAAAACCTACAGGCAAGTAAAATGTCTACATTAGCATTAATCCCTGAAACCTTGATTAAACTTTCCCAAGATAAACATGATTCAAAGAGACAGAGGAAATGCTCTGACACGGTGTCAGTATTAAATCTGCTGAACGTGGTATTTTAACTTTCTTTCATATTTAAGCTTAGAAACTATGACCAGAACCCCAACAATACCTCAGGATTTTGGAGACAATTTTGTAAGACTTGAGAAGGAGTCACTTCCTCAACTGTGCCTGAAGCACAAATATTCTGCCTCTGTAGAACCCACCTCTCGACAGAATTCCAGAAAATCTAGGCATCTTTCAGCCTCTTTCAAAAAACACAGGTGTCTAAGACATGACTTTAAAAACTGATTTATTTAGGTCTCGTTTTATTGCTGCAGTAACCTTTTGTATTGCACTTTATTTATTTTTTAACTTCCCTAGATTTCCACAGGTACTTAAAAATTCATAATTTAATTTAGAAAGTTTAGGCCCTAATCCAGGAAAGCACTTAAGCACAGGAATAGCCCCTCTGCACTCATTATTTATGTTAGTGTTTTGCAAGAACAGGATTTGAATTCCCATACAAACCAAATGAAGACTCTATGTTCATTTAAAATGAAGGAAAGGGATACATTCATCTCAGGATGCTTTTAATTCCATTTTTACACACTTTTAAAAAGAAAAATCATAGCACACTATAGAAGATGAGGCAGGGGCACCCAGTTCCATGTATGGGAGTCACCAAGTAAGAAAGACTAATTTTTGTCCAGTTCTTGACAGGCTGTCCAATGCACTTCAGACAGCTTTCTTTAAATGAAAAAATTCTGAATCAGACCAGAGGGAGGGGACCAGGACCAGACTGATGGCACAGCCCATTGCAAAGTGATGCCAACTGGTGCTTGAGGACCACAACCACAGCACCACGTGTGTCCTCTCCCTCTACAATGGCAGACCTTGGGTCCCTCATGCTGCACCCCCAAAGAGCCACCTCACCAGCATTGGATACAAGAGTGAGCTGGAGAGAAGCTAAGGGACAAAGCCAGTCAACTTCAACTAAATTGGGCACCCAACAGTATCTCCTTCTTTCAGAAAAGTGTGTACATCAACAAGGCTTGGGCTCGCCCAGCTTGTCCCAGGGATGGCAGGACCGACTGCTCCTGGCAGAGCAGGTGAAAAGCTTCTTGCTGGGGGAAATCAGCCAGAAGGCACCACATACTGTATGGGCCTGGCTGCAATTGTATTTGGAAAGGTTTAATATGACTGCTTAGTATTTCTAATCTTCCATTTAAATAAATGCATCGTTTTAAAGACTTGCTGACATCTTAAGGAAAACTGCATTCTTGAAGACAAGTTCTCTCTCTGCAGGGCAGTTGAGATTTTCTATGTTTCTTTCCATCTGTTTTTAATTCTGGGGACATCTGCGTGGAAATAAAACCTTTGCTGATTAGGATTTCAGCTGTTCCAGCTACTTGAAGTCATTACCCTCAATCACCACCCATTACAATGAAATAATGACACAATTGACACCCCCCATCACAAACCTTGATGTCCCCCAGACATCCCTGGTTGGGGGATAGACCAGACCCTGTCCCAGACCCTGCGCAGCACCCATGTCCTCCTGGCTACTGAAAGGCAACTGCCCCGCTGTCTGGCATCACCAGCAGAGCTGTCCTGGATGTCCCTTTTGCCATGGCTGCTTTTGCTCCTGAAGTTCAGATGAGCTATCAGGAACAAGGGCATAGGGAATCATAAACAAAAAGAAACCAATTTGTCATAAATATAGTAAGGGAGATGAAGCTGACTTTTTATCTCACCCTTATGAAAGCTGGCAAAGAGCTACACCCACATTACAGAAGGTGGTTAAAGCAATCAGGGAATTTGTCAGTAATTTACATGAGGAAGCCACTTCAGCCAGCGCTCACACATAAAATTACCATCTGTTAAATCCTGAGGTCAGGAGATGCCATTAAAAGTTGAGAGCTGTATTTCCTGACACAGGAGATGGGAAGCACTCTCACAGCTCTGCCTCTCGCCATTAGCCATGTCCTATCCTTGGGGAACATTCATCCCTTCCTGCTGCCCAGCTGCTCTGGGTGTTTCTGGGGCTTCGCCCCAAGCACCGACCTATCCCTAAGTGTCCTGAACATCCCTATGGAGCCACAGCGAGAAGGAATTCACACCCCCTCAATCTGATCCTTTTGGACTCCTGCCTGCATCCCCTCCACCCTCCCTGTTACCCTCAGAATGACCATCCTCCTTTCAGTGGAAAGCAATGCCCCAGAAATCTGGAGGAAGACTATAGATGAAAAGAGAAATGCAAGTGGGAAGAAGGGCATTCCTGGCTAACAGAACGGAGAACTCTTCAAGAACAGACCACACCCTTGCAAAAGCTGAGCCCTTTCACTGCAAGCAAAGTCAGGAAGACCAAGGATGAACTCCTAGGCAGCTGTTGGCTGTGCAAGCTAAAATTGCATCCTGAAGCTTTATATGAGTGCTGCACTAATCAATTTTAAGATTAAAAAGGTTTGTATCATTTGCTGACTCTGGAGCTGCTTGTAATCTTTTAATCATTTTGAACAGTATGTCCCTTGAAGACACAAACCTTATTATTTAACAGGAATTGAAGCACTTCACGGGACCACTTATGCTGAGGCCTGGAAATGGGGTGCCATACTCAGTCTAGTGAGCCCTGCTGAGAATCAGGGCATATTAGCCCAGGTAATGGAATTATATTGCATTTGGCAACGTATAAATTCTTTTTTTCAGAGTAGCTCAGGTGTCCACGCATGGCACACACTGTGGCATTTACACTCACATGCCCCTCTTTACAACACTATCACAATTGCGTATGACAAAACACACAGAATAAAAACCCTTGGCAGTTCTCATCATAAACCAAGCAACTTTGACCAATACCACGTGAACATTTATTTGCATCCAAGAGAGCGAGAGAAAATAAAATTACTATAGTAAGAAAAATTTCTTGCGTACTTTAGCAACGTGATCTTTGCTCACCTTTCAACAGGGTCTCTCAGCATGATGATGAGTTTGGCATTCGGTTGGAAGGCATGGATAAAATCCTGGATTAGGAAGGGAGGTTCTCCTTCACTGCTGTTGTCATAAAAGAAAATCCAAGCATTGTTGTCCCACATAGTCGAGGCACTGGCCTCCCCTGGAAATTAAAAGCATCTCTGCTAGTAACTCATTTCATTCTTTGTAATGGAGTAGAAATTGCCTGAATTTTGAACTGGTGTAGACTGATTAAAATTGACTATTAACTTTAACATACCTCAGTTCTTGCAAATTGATCTGGCTAATGCTCCCCAGAGCCAGAACAATCACATTGCCTTGTACCTTTGTGAAAGTAGCGATGGCCAAGGCAGGTTTTATGTAATTCCACCTGAAATATAACTGTTCACCAAACACACTGCTTCCTATTAGTGATTAACACATGCAAATATATTTCATCCGGGCTGGATCGGACTGCTCAGGGGTTTGGGGCACCCTCCAGCGAGGAGGCAGGAGCTCATCACTGCCAAAGACCTGCCATGCCCTCTGTAGCATCCCAAAGGTTGGTTTTAATGGTCCTGATCTCAGAGAAGTCACTTGCTAAAAAATTTGACACAAACTGAAGAAAAAAGCAGAAATCACCACTCCAGTGGATCAATAGTGCTAAGAATGTGAACAAGAGAGTTGGTGACCACATGGGAAATATTAAAAAAAAAAAAATAAAAAATGCACTAACCAGCTGAATTGCATCACTGCGGTTTGAAATGTCCCTTTTTGAGAATTATCCTTTATCGGAACTTTTTTATATAGCTATGATTATTCATGTAGGTTAAATCAATTATAACTATTATCTAATTATTTGACAAAAGGTCTATAGCATAAATAACACATTTGTTTAAATGCCGGATTCTGATACCCTGAGTTTCTAAAGAAGTTTTCTCTGAATGTAACACTACAGGGAGAAACACAATCAGTAACAACTCTGCCAGAACAAGGAGTTTGATGGTTCAGCTATTAAATAAATGTTCTGATACAATGTTTTGAATTGTGTAATCTTCCCTGACTTTTTAAGTAATACGGGCATTTATATGGCACATTACTGTTTAACGAAACATATACAGAAGCTTTTTGGCAACTTCCACTCTTTGACAGTCTAATGAGAGCTAATTCTTGTTAATGAGGTTTTTCGAATCAAAAGGAATGAGATGAAAAAATAACTTTTTTTTTTTTTTTTTTTTTCATGTCCTGGGAAAGTTCAATAAAGATTTTAAGAGATGGCCAAAACACAACATGAAAAAGGCACTGGCTCCAAATTGCAGCTTAACATAATGTGATTCATTAATAAAGTCTGGGAGTTGTTAGAAAACACATTAATCTTCTGTCATGTTCATTTTGCCTCTTTTCAGAAGATCAGGTCCATTGGCTAAATTTGGGTGTCCACAACCGCTCTGCTTTTCCATTCTAAATTAATTAGCCAAAGCACTGCCTAATCATCAGTGGTCTTTGACTTGTCAATTAAAACTCAATTAGCCCAACTCCCACGCTGGCTGAAGCAGAAACACAAAAGACTAAATATAGGACAAGAGATAGCCATACCACAAAAACACCACGCAGCTATTTCTGCGCTGTCAGAAGATGGTATAATGCAAATGGCTGTGAGCGCTTGCATGCACGGATTTACAGAACAGTGCACTCCAGGGATGAGAACGACCTTGGGAAGTCACTGCTACATCTCCATGACAGGAACAGCCAGGCTTAAACTGCTCCCTCAAAACTGTTTGCCTAAATCATGCCACAGATTAAAGTCTATGACCCCATCAAACCACCTATTCCTCTCTAGAAGAGATTTTCTGATCTTCCTTTATACTTCTCTGCTCTGTAGACCTCTGACCAGATTTGATGCTCTATTGGATTTATTCCAATTAACTTATATGTAATGACCAAACCTGAGCATAAGAACATCTGCCGCCTGAACTAAATAAAATCAAAACATTTACACGTAAACACACAGATTCTCCTAACATCGCAGCCCAGGGAGCACACAAGTAAGAGAAGATCACAGGCACACGCCCGAATCATGCTAAATTAACAGGGACTCAGGGTGCTGCTCTAATACAGGAAGGCCTGGGTTCAGCAAGGCAAATCTTTCCAAAACAAGATGACTCAAGAATTAAGAGGAAGGGCAGGGATTAAAAAAAAAAAAAAAAAAAAAAAAAAAAAACCAAAACCAAAACAACCCAACCATCATTCTGGTCTCTGCTGACTCTTATAATTTTAATTTCCTGAAGCAGCCAAACACACTCCTGACAATTTGACAGCGTTCCTGTCTGGATTAGAATACAGATTTAATATCTGCAAAGAGAACGAGCCATACTAAACACGAGATAAATTAATCGCTGCTATAGTAATTATGTCAAATTACTGCAGCTCAACCAAAAATACATTCATTTTCTCATGAACTTAAAGAACATATAAATTACTAAATTGCTTAAAGAATAAATGTATAACCTCTTTATTCAGTCATTAATAGATTAAAATCATACTGTGTTTTCACAAGACATTCCTCTGAATTTATCCTATTAATGATCACAAATAAACAAGCCCTGCTCAGAATGCCTCAGGCTAGATCAACGTTGTCCTCTTTGATTCATCTCTAACAGATGTTAGGTTTTTTGGGAAAATGCAATTATTACCCACTAAGTATAATATCCAGAGAAGCTTAATTTTTCAAATTAATGTAACATGATGAACTACTGAAAAGTTTATAGCTTTAATTCGATTTTTCTTTCTAGTCATCTGCAATAAGAAAATGGAAGATTCCAAGCAAACCTGATATTCATAAAGATTCATTTTAGACTAGTTAGCTTTGTTTTGTTTCTTACCAAGGTCATAAAAGACTGACTTAATGAGTATAATCATTCAGGACTTTTCCTGTAAACTTAATAAGAAAAGCGAACAGAACCTTAATGAAACAAGAAATGAGACTACAGGAAAAAAAAAAAAAAAAAAAAAAAAAAAAAAAAACAACAAAAAAAACCAAACACAAAGTGAACTCTAGAAAAAGCTGTAACAGGAGGTAATCAAAGATGTACATTGCCAATTAGATTAGTGAATTTAATTAGTATAAGCACTTCACCCATGAAAGGACAGGAGATATTATTGTAAGTAGGAGGAAAATCTGCAGATGTCCTTGATGGCAAAATTTCTTAAGACCCCATCTTGCAAATATTGCTCAATGTTGAATATTTAATAAAGAGAATGATAGACTAAAATGGAGGCTGAGAAAGTACTGAACAAAAGCAGAGACTATAGCCAAATCTCTGCTTTAAACAACGTGAGACATCATCACCATTTCATCCAGCCAAAAATTGGTTAAATTTTTTTGATTAGAATGAGACACAAAAAAAATATTCTGAGGGTATTCCCTCTGAGGGCAGGCAGCAAAAATCTTGTCTGTGTTTTCTGTAGAATAACGACTTCAGGCCTACTTGACAAGTCTCTTTTCAACAGGGAACTGTCTCTTGCACAACTAGTATTTTCATGGAAAGTGCCTGGTTTCCCTTGGAACGTTTGAGGTGACAGAGTAAAACTGGTAAAAAACCTCTTCCCCTCAGTTTTCTGGTTTTAGCAGACAGCAAAAGCAGAATTTAGACATTTCTGCTGACACTCCTCACGGGCACAGTAAACCTACGGCAGCACGACCACAGTGGATGAGCACGGTGGATCGACCACTGTGTGTCATGGGAAGCAACCCAGGGATCCCTCCCTCAGGCCAAGTCCTAACCACAGTCTTCCGTAAGGTACGACACAGCAGCATTTTCAAGCCATTTTTAATGCTAATCAGGTAATTTAATATCAACTGAAACAGTAGGATTGTTCAAATATTATCCTGTACCGTGCCTCTAGGGTCTGTATGTGAAAAGAAACAGAGCACGAGAGAGCTTCAACTTGACTCTCTAGATCCCTGCTCTTCAAACTTGCATTATCTTTGCTGTTTAAAAAGCAGCTTGTGAGTTTAATCATATTTATTTCAGTCTCCCATAGACTACATAGGGATGATGATGCAAAAAACTGTCGTCCTTTCTCCTACATGGACCTTGTGTTGGAGCTTGAGAAGAGCTGTGCTGCTATCACGGAAACTGTCTCCAGTCAGCTACAGGATTTCTCCGGCACCCACTGCATGTCGTAATACCACAATTAGTGTGTTATCCCAGACACAATGCTACAGCACATGAACTTGAAGCTACAATCCCATCACTACAAACACCTCATAATGAAAACAAAATGAAAACCATGTTTGAAGGAGTCACCAGGGTCATTCTCACTCTTTTTTTAAAAAAAGATTTAATGAAATGCTGATGGTCATCAGACATCTATTGCTTGCTCAGGCATTTTCTAAAGACAATCACAACTTTTGAACAAAGCGAGTAACCATCCTCCAGGAAAAGGCAAGAACTTCTGCACTATCCACATACAGCAGAGAAAACCAGCATCAGGGGCCCCGTGCTGGGAGCCGTTCACATCTGGGAAATGCCCCTCTCATGCCTCAGCTACGAACGCTGCCAACCTGGAGCTACAGAGACGTATTTCACAGGCTGTGTTTGCCCTACCAATTATGATGTTGTTCATCTTGCCGTGCTCTTTCGCCGCTTCGCTCTGCAGCACACCCTGAATCTGATGTGCTGCTAAATCAAACAGATCAAGGTAATCTTCCACTGGGTAGCGGTCATGAAATCCATCCCTCAGACGAATGATTCCTAAAAACAACAAAAAGAGAGAAGTTTCTTTGGGAAAAGAAAAAAAAAAAAAAAAAGAAGAAAGAAAACAGCAGGGCGAGATGGGCAAGATTAACCACTGGTGTAAATCAAGGCAGCTTCGGTGACGTGGCTGGCGCTGAGCCAGCTAACGTCAGCACAGAATTAGACCGATGAAGTGTAACACTCAGATAAAGGTGTCAATAATGAAGTAGCTGACATTTGAGATACTATATGATTAAGCCATAAATTCACAGTGATAGGAAATATCTTAACTGTTCTGGTTTATAGTTCCTGCGTGAATTGCTTGCATTTATTTTCTTCCAAATATAGCTTTTGAAATGAATGTAAATAGACCAGATTCTGCTGCCATTTGCACCAATATACATTGAAGTAATATTGGACTCCCACTAGATTTAACTGTATTGCGATTGAGAACAGGCTCTGATACCAAATATGCACATCAACATGCACTTATCAAAATCAGAAAACTGGGAAATCATTCATGGTTTTGTCTTTAACAAGTATGAAAACAAAGCTCCATGATAGCATCTTATTTTTCTCCTCTCCTTCCGTACACTCCAGAGTGTGTTCCGTATCACCTTCTCCCTGCATTTCTCAGTATCTTGAGCCATATCTGTGATTTTTATCCTCCTTTTCCCACTCTTCTTTCCAAATCTAGTCTCACTGCTCCGCCGCCTGTACATGCTCCCCATGCCCACCTTTGCATTCTTGCTTCTTACCATACCACAGGAGAGCTTCCCAAGTGGGCAGTGGTCAAGGATGGTATCGGGAAGACAATAGAGTAGAAGCAAAGGTAACAGTACAGAGCAGGACTTCTCAGCTCTTCCTTTCTTGTTCCCGCAAGGCCAATAATTATCAATTATGTGCGACGAAAGCTCAGCAAGGGAGTTCTTTTGTCCATTGCGTCTGATTTTCCCCTTCAGGAAAGTGGGATTTAATGAGGGTAGAAGAAAGCTCAGCAGTGTATTTTAACTTGTTTTGAGGGGAAAAAAAAAAAAAAAAAAAAAAAAAAAAAAAAAAAAAAAAAAAAAGTACAAGCATGGTGCTACAGACTGCCTTGGTTCATTGCCACTCCAACCATGGGAATAGAAATTGTGGCTAAGAGCCAGGAAAGAGAGACAGTCAAGCTGGGACAAAGTCCTGTAGAGCATCAACCAGCCCTGCAGAATGGGAAAGCGGTGATTTGCGAAATGGGGCCTCCCCGGGAGGGCTGTTTAGCTTCAGCTGAAATTAGTCAGTCTCATAAAAATCAACTGAATCAGAGGATGCCATAGAACAGAGACTTTCTTGTCTAGATCAGTCTTACAAACTACACCAAGTTAATAGCCAGGAGCACAGGAGTCATATCCACTAGCTGGCTTATAAAGGGGGCTGTCACTTTCACTTGTTAGTCTATTTGTCATATTCTCTTCCCCACCTTTTTTTTTTTTTTTTTTTTTTTAATAGGAACCATTAGCTAATGTACTGTTGAGGTAGAATGAAAGGACTGAGCATCCAGGAGCAAACTTAATCTTTCATTTTCAATGGCAGACAGCCTGAGACGACAGGAAGGTCATCTCTACAGATCTTCCTCCCATGAGATCACAAGCTCTGCAATCTTTCATCATTCTTCAGCTTTACAAAATAACTTTAAAAAAAAAAAATAATAATTATGCAAAGAATGTTCTCTTCAAGGATCTGCACTTGGTCCCCAGTGGCTGACCACAAGACTGTGCAAGTGGAGGGTTTTTGAATGCCAGCACCGAGACTGGAATTCATACTTGTTCTCAAATTATATGCACTCCAGCCTGAGCTCTTACACTCTTCTGCCTGTTTGGTAGGTCCAGTTCTGAGATTTAGTGAGCCCAGTCTTGCTTTAGTGAGGTTGGATGCACTGCCTCCCCCAACATTGACTCCAAACTTTTACATTAAGGCTAACGTAGGTGCAAAAAACTATTTAGTATAAAGGGTTTTAGCTTAGAGTATCAGTTTGGTTTGGTCTTCCCTGCCAGCACTTTCATGGAAGAGACAAACTTCCACCAATGGTTTTGCTGACAGTCCCTGCACCTGCACACCCAGAGACAAGCAGCACAGCATTCACGCTGGAAGGCATCCAAGTCTAAAATCCCCTTTCTTCACTGATCTGACTTTTCACCTTCGGGTCAGGAGGTAATTCTTATCATTTGTCTTCAGTCAGCCATGGACTGTGATGAACGAGTGTCTTCTCGTGGGGCTTCAGGGGGCACCACGGTGCTTCTCTTGTTTGACTCCTCAATTCACTGGTATCTCGTGTCTCCTAAACTGGACCAAATTATCTCAAAAGCAAAACTATATTTTTGTCATATTGCTTTAAATCTTAGTTTATAACAAGCATTTAGAAAATGTCTAAAATACTTATTTTAGCCACTTTCTTACGGCATTTGCAAAAGGAAGAAAATACAAACTCTTAACAACACAGCAAAATCATGAAATCCCAGCTCTGTGGCTGAGCCCTCCTCCCCACCAAGCAGCGAGGAGCAATGCCCCATCTGAAGGAGCTCAGAGGTTCTCCTGAACTCCAGGGAATGGGGAAGGCAGACAAAAATTGCAGCACCACATGTAGAAGAAATAAAAAAACTGAAGGTATGACCCCAAAATAAAGAACAGAAGCACAACTGCAGGTGTCTCAGTCCCTCAGAAAGTGTCCTTGCCTTTAGCCACAGCAGTTTATTAGAAGAGATAGTCTCCCACTTCAAGGAAGCTTAGAAAAGCACCAAAGGAAAGGAGTGATGCAAAGTCTTGATCAAAAGATCTACCCCACAGTGATAGTTTTTTCCTTGTTCTAAATGCAACGTCCGCAGTAAAGCAACAGCAAATGAGAAAAAGAAGCGAGGATGTCACTGTAAAATAACCAGTATCTTCCTCTTGAAAATAGTAATATCACTGAAAAGCCGGTGATCTTTGATACCAAAGCCACATGAAGTGAGGGCATGCCAGCACTTAACAGCTAGACCCAACAGTGGGAAAATCCAGAGCCTGTGTGGAACACAGCAAGCATTATAAACAGCCTCATTTAGAGGACGGCACTAAGCACACAGCAGAGTCAGGAATTGAAAATGGGTCTTCTGCACCTCATCTAGTCTCTAACCACAAGATTGACCTTCCTTGGCACCCGGCAAAGAGAGAACAGGAAGGACATAAATACTTCAGATGGATAAAACGATGTGCTCGGCCCCACCGCCCTCAGACACCCTCTTGAAGGTGCAATCACGAGGGGTGGATGCGTTTTGCTCCAGCAGGCCATAACCTCAACTACTCAAGCCTGCCTTCAGAGACGAAGGGTCACTTCATGAAATATTGATGTCACACAGGAAAAGAGCATCAAAAATATGTGCAGGTTCCTCAGTGTGTGGGAGCTTTCTCATGCAGAGCATCTCTACTGTTCAGTGCTTGACTAGGGCTGCAACACTAATGTTGCTCCTACCAGAAAGCACAGTTGTATTTATTGAACCGTAAGGCCTGAAGCCACCCACATCTCAGATATTCATCCACCATTTATTTAAGACAAACTTTGCAATCCAAAACTGTCACTGTTATTCTTTAAATCTCCTGTCACCACCTAATAGTTCCTTTTCCTGCTTTTACAAATTCACAGGGCTGGTTTTATCAAGTGTTTTTAATTATTTCCCAGATTTTCCAAACCACCGCAAATAAACCAAATGAAGTGTGCATCATCTCAAAAAGTTTAACCCAAAACACCATTAGGCAAAAGCAGACTGGAACCTACCGAGCATCCATCACCTGGACTTTCCAAAACTATTAACTCCAGCGGTTTCGTGGTAAGCCAATATGGAGCAAATCCAAACTTCACCCCAAATATACACGTCCAAGTTTAACAGGGACAACTTGCCTGGATACCAGAGGACATATTTACTCACCAAACCGTTTTCTTGTCCACCAGTGTGGCTCCTTGATTGCTGAGAACCGAACGTCGGGGTGCAGCCTGAGCCGGTCGTACAGGTCCGTTGTCCCACACTTGGGCTGGCCAATGATGTAGAAATGGGGGAGACAGCGTAGGCGGTAGTGTTTGTCCTTGTAATGGTACAAGTGGTTCCAAAATACCTTCCTGAGGTAATCAAATATGGTTCGAAAGCGCTTTGAATACAGTGCATAGGAGTTTGTTGCATAAGGATCTGTGGTTGTGTTTCCTCTGTACTCTTCATACCAACAAGGGTTCTTGCTATTTGGAAGGAATTTATTAGGAATTACTGAAAACATCTGCAACATAAAGAACAACAATTTTAGTCAAGGCAGCAAAAAAAAAAAAAAAGACAGACTTTTCTAACAGCACAGTAAGCAACAGTAATTAACAGAAACACTATGTGGACATTTTCAACCTTTTTTTTTTTGACTAGAAAGTTAATCTATTTTTTTTCTGATGACACCACAGTTGGATTGGGAGAGGAGTACATTTAGGAATCCTTTTATTTAAAGGCCAGAAAGGACTCAATAATCCCCCAACTCCTCTGCAGCCCCAGGAATTAATTTTTAAAGTCAAATCTGTAATACTCAAATCAAATTAGCTTCCAGTTTTTAACTCTGAAATACAAGGTTTGCAACGACTGGATTTTCAGGAAGGCACAGTTAGAAGGTAATCAGTTATTAGAAAGGCTCTTATTAATCATTTAAGATGAATGGCAAATCTAAGTCAGAATGATTTTGCATGAGACAAGGTAAAAATTCAATGAGATTGTACAGCTATCGGAAGACTGCCTGATTTTTATTTTTTTTTTCAGGTGTCAAGACCATTTATATAACCCATCTATTTTGCCCATGACTCAGAAGGACGTGATATACACTATCACCTTTTCACAGCTGGTGTAAATCAGAAGGTTCTAGATGGTATAAATCACTATATGAACATTTGAGCAGTTGCTTTTTTTTTTTTTTTTTTAATCTCAGTAAAAAGATTGACCCAAAAGTCTTTAAATAAGCAAGCACACAGCAGTTTAAGACATACTTTAATTCACACTTACATGTGGCTCTTGTTTCCTCAGCTCTTCTAAATCGGGGCGCTGTCTCGTCATAAACTCTATCTTTGAAGTAATAGTGTCAATAATTAATTTAATGCTTGGATAATCCTTTACGTATGAAATATTCATTTTAGAAGGCTGGTAATGGTCTTTCATGTCACTAAGGCTTTCATTGTCCATTAAGCTTGGATTGCTAGTAAAAGCTCCATAATGGAAGGGAGATGGTATTAACAACAGGCCATGTTTGGCTCCAGTCAGTATGTAGGATGCCATCACTAGAGTCATTATAATCAACCCAAATATTAAGCTGCATAGCTTCCCCTTCCTCAAGCAGAAAAATCCATTCCAGCTTTCCCTGTGATCAGTCCTTACTTCCAAAACTGCAAGCAACTTCATCTGCTTGCTATCGGCGTACAAAGGGATGTTATTTTCTCCTTTGCAAACAGGACACTTCTGGTTATTATGATTAGGTCCACGACATCTGAAACATTGTCTGTGCAAGTCATTTGGTAATAAATGTATGCAACAATTAATGCAATACCTCATATTACTACTGTTAAACTCCTGTATTAATGAGCCAAGCACACCCATAAAAGTGTTTCTGAAGCATATGAGTCATCTTCTGTAAATTGGAAATTATTTAGCTCCTTGAGTGATTCTACGACTACTCAGCAATGCAAAAAGACAGGTTCAAACCAGAATAGGTAAAAGCACTCAAAAAGTGACAAATGTCACATTAAAAAAAAACAAAAAAAACACAAAACACAACAAACTAACCAAAACCAAAAAAAACACAGAAATAGATGTACTGTCGATGTGTTTTCCAAGAATTTGGATCAGTAAGAGGAATGTGGCAAAGTAAGAATGAGATACACAACTGCCTCAAGTTTTTCCCATTGAACAAAATGAGAAGGAAAAAAAATTGTTACGTAGCGTGAAAATATGCAAAAAATAAAAATAACTCATTGTCCTCTGCTTTACTCTGGAACAGGCAAATATGGGTAGAAATTCCCAGGTATTCTTAAAACAAGCGGGTTCCAAACCAGACTGCTGCTACTGGAAGCTTCATCTTCCCCGAGATGGTTTCAAAGGTCTGCATTGTAAAGCCTAAAGAAACAAAAACATATATATATATAGATACACACAGAACAACAGACGTAATATGTACGACATCCACCTTCATTCATAGACATAGCAAAGTGCAATCCGCCACGAGTGATTTCACAATCCTATTTGCAAGGTATCTTCTAGTTGACAAGTATATTCATTACAGCACTCACGATATTAAACCCAGGAAATGTCTGGCTTCAAATTCACAGTGAGCTGTCCTTTCTTTTCAATCACCCATCTGCTCATATCAAGGAACAGTTGCTACCACAGGTAACACTATACAACTTCCTTCAGTTGCTCACTAACCTAACAGATCTTAATCTGCTCTTTAAATATGGAAGCACTTTTGGACAGTGTCCAGTAACAAAAGTTTAAATATTTACACTCCATCTGTGCATGGGGACCTTAAATTAACCATCCTGAAGTGGGGTAGGACCCTAGCTAAGAGAGCAAGGCAGGGATGAGATAAGTCTCCTTTCAAAGACGAGAGGAAAAGCCAAACAAAAAAACCCAAAGCCACAAGTAAAACATTCAGCAAATTGAAGGGATTAAAGACTGGACATGAGCAAAGGTTCATGACAGGATCTCTGGTTTCTGGCCCAAATTATTCTGGTACCAGAGCAGTCACTCGCAATGCGAAAAGTCACCGAGATACTTTCAGCACTACTAGACAAACGCGTTTTGAAAGCATAGCAATCATTAAAAATGGCAAAATGTGTTACTTAAATGAAATGTACCATCAGTACTGCAACGGCAAGGGAAGACCCTGGATCCAGCAAATCCTGTTAATGCTGTGGACTTTGGTCCCACAGAGGTCGTGCAGAAAATGCAGGAGCAGATGTCCCCTCGCAACAAGGCAGACACCACGGGCAGGGTCCCATGAAGGTCTCCACATCCACACAGACCAGGCACTCAAGCACCCCGCAGCACAGGGCACGTGCCATCCTCCCTTAAACACCTCAACACCACGGCTGCTTACAGCCAAAAAGTGAACAGGGCTGTTTAAAGCCTTCATGGCAAGCTTTGGTCTTGGTTTGAGCATGTCCATGCTTGGCTCACCAGGCAGCATTCAGATCAGAGACATTTAAAGTCACAAACAAGTCATCAGCTTAAGGATGGTCGTAATTAAAGCATATTTATGAATAGTTCCTCTAGAATTTCTGTTTGCGTGGTTTATTAAATACCTTTCCTGAACTATGCACATTTTAATGTCAAAATCAACTCTCTGTTTTGAGAAGCCCTGTTATCAAATACAAAAGTTCACAGATAATATAACCTCTTCTATATACTAGAAAATATTTTTTATTTTTCTGGAATTATATTTTGGGGAACTAAAGACAAGAAATAATTTAAAACAATCTTGACAAGACAAAAGCAAGCCAAAATTACTGTCATTGGATGAAAAGGAAAGGACGAGGAAAACCTAAGGGACAGTAGTAACGTACGGCTCTGCCAGGCAACTTCTACTTTGGCTTTTGTCACCTGATAAAGACAGAACTTCCCTTTAGCCCCTGGGAACAAAGGTACCTTAAGACTCCGGTGCTGTGATGCTCCTTGTCCATCCTGACATGGATACCCATGAAAGCAGCACCGTAGCTCCCCTCCAGGTTGCTCCATTTCCTTAGCATCACCCAGGACCTGGTCTGCCATAACCCACTTCTCCGTCCTTCCGCAGACAACCCCAATATTAACCGGAGTAATTACCCTGAAGGTTCAATATAGTTTTAGCCATATTGTGACTAAGGGGTTCAGTACTGCCTCTGAAGAACAGAAAAAGCACTGACCCTTCTGTGTGAGGCCGGTGAAGGGCATACGGACTCCATGCATGAAATCTAACATTTTATTGCGGACAAAGCAGTTGGAAGAATTCTAGAGCCTGACAGCTTTACCTGAACAGAACGATATCTTTTGCCCAGAAGACTATAGATGATGAAACGCTAATTAATTAAAATTATTTTTCAGATTAAATTAATCTGTGTTATAATTAACTTCACTAGACCAGAGAACCAGCCCGTTGCTTTATGTGTTATCTAAAGGTTCAACATTGACTTTTACTACTCAAATGAAAATACATTTTCCAAGTCACCTTAACTAAAATACAAAAATGTTTGACAATTCACACTTGTGAAAAATTAGTCTACTATCAGAGCAACACAATAAAATCAGCACAATAATAATTCTCATATAGGTACAGTTCTCCTAGTTTAAATAGATCTCAGTAACCATGTGCAAATTTTTTTTCTCATTACTTTTTGCCACTGTTCGCTCCTCTGGACACACAGTAGCTGTTCCTGCTCTACAAAAAATCCATCTTTCCTTTCAAGTCTCAGCAATGCTTTTTCTCTGCATCGTTGCCAAACATCCATCTTTCTTCCCTATCCTACAGTGCTCTTTGTTCCACCCAAAAAAAATCCAACTTAACTCATCCATTTGCACACTTCTGCCTTCAGCAGAAATCTTCCCATCTGACTTTGTCCCTTGGTTCCTGAGAAACAACACAGGCTTACGCATTTCTGAAGTGAACATCTGTATAATGTCCAAGATATCAATAACGAAAATACAATGAATGCACAAAGGGTCTTCTGATTGCTCCTACAACATATCGAATCATAGAAGCATAATCATTACTAATTATGATTCCCAGAATCTGGCTATTTTGTCTTTAGCTCTTTCAACACTTATTTTTAATCATTAGGAAACACTGCCATTATAATTCTAGATAATAATTCCTGGTTCATTCCTACAAAATTGTTCAGATCAAATGGGGCAGTCACTTCAGATCCTGCATTAACCGTCATTCTTCCAGACACATTTTTGTATGAGACAAAGTTCTTTTGTAAAATTATTTGTATTCTTGTTGTTTCTCCCAACTAACACTGTCAGGTAGGGGAGGATTTCTGCAATCAGCACAAGCAGGCTGTGTCTCAAGGACTCAGGAATAATTATTCGGATAAATACTGAACAAAAGTATTTGCAAAACACCTTTCTACCAAAAATGTTCATTTCCTTAATGCGTTTATTCTACAAGTCAGATGAGGGAGACAGAAATCGTAACATAATCATTACCAATTATATTTAAACCAAAGGGAAAGAAGTCAATGTAAGAGTTCTCAAAGAAACTAGTATTAAAATTTTCTCAAAGAAATGGAACTGTGATGATTTTGACAGAAAGTTGAATGACTAGAGAGACTGAATCAGCTTCATATGTGTAATATTAAACTCAGAAACATTTATGCTTTCTTATACATAAAATATGCTCCCCCCTCAATGAATGTCCAAAAGAAAAAGAGAAGCTATGGAAAGGAGCCAAGATTTAAAGCAGGAAAAAGCTTGACGGTTGTCCAAATACCACTGACAGTCCTAATGGCTGGAGAGAAGGAAGACAAGAAAGGGAGGTCCTGACAAGAACTGAAAAGTTTCTGCTTTGCAAGTAAATGTTTCAGGCAGCAGTAAGACACCTGTGCAAAGATTTTCAAAGAGGAAGCAAAGGAGGCAGAACAGAAGTATTCTCGGGGCAGATTTGGACATCATCCATGATGTTAATAGAGGAAATCATCAAAACAAAGATATTTTAATTAAAAAAAAAAAAAAAAAAAAAAAAAAAAGACTGTAGAAAAGAGAAGATGGAGATGAGGGCCCCCATATCAAAAGAGAAGGTAGGTGAAAAAAGCACCTCTTAAAAAAAAAAAAAAAAATATGCAGAAAGAAGACACTGTGGGTTATAGCGGTAGCTATAAAAAGATCTGGTAACCAGAAGGTACCCTGCAGCATCACTTTAATTAAATTTATCATGTGCTACATGTTTGTTTTTGTATAATACTTCCACCTTAAACTCCTCCACTTTGACACTCAGAGAGTATCTCAATATTCTCCCAGACCTCTGCTCTCTAGCTCCTTACTGTTTATTTTCAGAGGGACCAGTTACTATGCACTAACTATTAAAAAAAAAAAAAAACAAAAAACTTTCTAGTTCTCCTCTACCAGGGATCTGAAACTTGCTCAGTGACACTGACTGAGCAGATTTATCTGAGATACAGAATCAATTCAAGACTCGTGTATTTGATGTTCATTCTCAAATTTTTAAAAAGAACCATCAGAGATATGTTAATGAATGCAGAGTGCAGGATCTTAGAAAAACCATATAAGCTTGTCTGTCCTACCTTATGTCCATTTGTCTGTTAGCAAAATAGACTGGAATTTATTGAACTTTTCCCAGGTGCAGACACTCCTCATGAAACTCTGCTACAAATATTACAAACTCAAGGAAAAATTGTGTAAACTACGTCTGTGACAGCTGAGGAAAATGCTTTACTGGGAAGCTGATACAAAGGAAAAAAAAATATGCTTAGGCTACAGTAAAACTGAGATCTTAATCACAGCAGTCATGAGGGAAAATTTAAAGTTCCACTAGCAACCATAACTCTGCCAACTTATGCATACACAGTACAACAGCCTGCTTAATTAGATGATCAGTTTGACGACCCACCACAGAGCAATATGACATATTACTCAGCTAATAGAGACGCTGATTTTATTTTTTTTATAAACATTTTTAATAACCAGACATACCATTTTTCATTATTTTCTACTGTCATCTTCATGTAATAAAAAAAAAAACCAACTGCAATAAACAGGATATACAGGGATATATGTCAGGATATAATTCCCTACTGCTACTCCTGTCTCTTTACCAAGATGTTTTTAAGAAAAGTTAATTCCCCAACCTTTTACCATGCAGTGAAGGATGCTCACCAGGAGGCCAGGATCTTTCTCCAGCATAAGCAGTCCTTGTTTTTCTTCATTCACCCCACAAAAAACAAGACATCCACCCTTTTTTTGCTGTTGTTGTTTATTCCATTCAACATTTCCAGTAGTCATAAGCACAGCCACAGATACACTAATTCACCTTATTTTGTATTTCAATACTGAAAGCAGAAGGATGTGAATTGCAGGCAGAAGAAAAGTTATGAGGTCTGAGTTGGTAATAAACCATTTATGTCTTTTTATATTTTAGTTGCAAAACTGCTGTCGGTTCACTGGCAGAATATTACTCTCTTTACACAACAAGCAGTGTCTTTGTATATTATTGAATAATGTAGCATGTAATTTCCTCTTGTTGAAGTGAATCTTTAATTATTTATGATCATGACTATACGATATTTGTCTGTGGCACATAAATGTATACCAGCTCTAACCACAAAGCAGAAATTAACATAAACCTTTTCAAGCTCCTTGGCCAAAAGCAATCCTCCTCATAAAAATTAGGATCTTTGGGAATCTCGTAAGTAGGAAACATGAATATAAGGGATGACACACAGATGAATGGGTAAAAAATCAACAGCTATCTTAGATGGAATCATAGAATTGTTTAGGTTGGAAAAGATCTTTAAGATTATTGAGTCCAACTGTTAACTGCCAAGGCCACAACTAAACTGCGGGAGAGCTGAGCACGCACACAACCAATGTGATCAAGCAATGCCCGTTTATTACAACTAATTCAGCCCTTTTATAATGTTCTCCTGCACATGTGAGTAACATGCAGTACAAGTCCTCAAGATTGGACAATTTACTTAGCCCGTGCTTTAAACCTTCTTATGATTGGATAACAAGTGCCCCATCAGCCTTGCCAGGCACCTGCCTTGTGTAACTGCCTCTTCTGTCCCAATCCCTTCTGGGGGTTGTTTGTCTCATCGAGTTTCTCCCCCCTCATTCAGGGTCACATCCTTATCGCATTCTTGCTCGGCTGAGGCTCTTATCAGTCTTGTTCTCACGCAGGATTGCTCACATGTCCATTCTCTCGCAGAAAGCCCTCTAGAATCCCAACACTAAATCATGTCCATAAATGCCACATCTACACATCTCTTAAATACCTCCCGAGGTGGTGACTCAATGGCTTCCCTGGGCTGCCTGTTCCAATGCTTGATAACACTTTCAGTGAATAAAATTTTTCCTAATATCCAGTCTTTGTTACCTGGGAGAAGAGACCAACACCCACCTCGCTATAACCTCCTTTCAGGCAGTTGTAGAGAGTGATAAGGTCTCCCTCGAGCCTCCTTTTCTCCAGGCTACACCCCCCCCCCCC
>NW_020799105.1:22459847-22468084 GCF_003259725.1 Athene cunicularia
ACCCCCCCCCCCCCCAGTTCCCTCAGCCTCTCCTCGTAAAACTTGTGCTCCAGACCCTTCATCAGCTTCGTTGCTCTTCCCTGGACACGCTCCAGCACTTCAATATCTTTCTCGCAGTGAGGGGCCCAAACATGAACACAGTATTTGAGTGGCCTCACCAGTGCTGAGTACAGGGGAATATACTCCCGCTGAAGCCAAGGGGACCCGCATCACTGTTTTGAATTGAAGCAGACTCAATCTAACAAATATATTTATATGCAACCAAGAACTTAATAGCAAACGTGTGAGACCTTTTCTTTTGCTAGTTTGCCTGTACAATTTCTTCATTATACAAGAGGAGGAACCGCTGGGTGCAGAGGCTGCAGGATGCGGGACAGAAGGCTGTCAAGTAACACTTTTAGGTACCACAGAAGCAAACAGCCCGAGGCAGAGCTGCCTGCTAGAGCCTTTCAATAAACTACTGAAAATGCAGTATCCACCATGTCCTACTCATTGCCGTACGGGAAGCTAAATAGCGTAAAAAGATAAATTCCACAAAAAAATAAAACACGTAAGATTTTTCATCACTCACATATTTTTGTTCACTGTAGAGAAAATACTTGAAATTCTGTTTTATCTCTATTAAATAAACATTTCATAAAATTCCTCCACTTTCTCTTAAAGGATTGTGGGGAAAGACTGTAATCAAAATGGCTATAAAAAGAAATTACTTTCATATGCTCAGTCATATAAATAAAATTCTCCTCCTCTATGAATAAGATAAAACAGATGGAATAGATTTTACATGCACACACATCTTCTGGACATGTAAGTGCATGAGCTATTTTTCAGGTCACCAGACTTAATATTTAATGTGCTTTCCTTTTTCATATAATTCTTTAAAATAAAGATAAACTTTTGCTAGTACTCTTAAGGCTAAATTTTATACTAGCCTTGTTACTTTTAATCATATTCAGCTTCTCCTACTACCACATGAAAGAGTAGCACGCTGTTAACCTATTATAAACACACTTCAAGTACACCAGTAACACATTTCTCAGCTTGATGTTTCTCTGTTTGATGTCAGTGGAGCTACAGCACTTTGTTTCCTCTCTTCACACAATATAATTAAAATGTGGAACTCATTGAGGCCAAAAGTATGAATGTCTCTGAAAGACTTTAAACAATTAATGGAGAATAAATCTATCAATGGTCGCTATCCTCAACTCCCAGAAGCTAGAAAGGAATGGGGATCAGAGAAATCTATTAATACCTGTTGTTACACTCTTTCACTGAGTATGTTTTACTGGCCATGGCCAGAGGCAGAACAGAGGGACAGAGGTATCTGTGCCAGTTGAAGATTTGATTTAAGATTGTCCTGTTGGGCAGGTCACAGACTAAAATACGGATGGCTAAGACAAGTTAGAAAATAATCCACCAGCTCTCAGGTTAGATGGGATCGAGCCCAGCCAAAACATGTCC
The DNA here is from genome assembly GCF_003259725.1 of Athene cunicularia. Lineage (NCBI taxonomy): Eukaryota > Metazoa > Chordata > Aves > Strigiformes > Strigidae > Athene > Athene cunicularia. The sequence continues at coordinate 22,461,309 of NW_020799105.1, forward strand.
CTCAGCTACAGCTCCCATGGACAGGCTCTTGCAGGCTCACAAAACATTTTCTTTTTTCTTTCTGTCCATTTTCCTATTGACTCTCACATCAGGCACCCACATCAAGGATTTGTATGCTGGTGTGCTTATTAGACCTGAGAAAATGGGATGTTTTTCCCTAGGAATCTTACTGCTTCTCAGCAAAAGAAAACCTGGAACTATTAATATGAGGAAATACAAGAGTGCCTCATGTTCCTGCTCTGTTGATACCTTGTTATGGGAAGACCTTCAGCTGCTGTGATGTCTGTTATTTCTCCATGTGACAAGAAGCAGTTGCACCACAAAAGATACTTCAGCTGAAGCATCACCCAAAGCAGACATGTGGAACACGACCTCTGCAGCAGGTAGCCCTTGCCTCCCTTCTTTTTAAATGAAAGCTACAGATGCTGTAAAAATAAGGATAAGTACATTTAGCAGGAAAAAAAAAAAAAAACAAAAAACCAACAAACCAACAAAAACCACACACACAAGAAAAAGGAAAAAAAAAAAAAAAAAGGATTAGGCAAAAGATAACACTGCTGGACCTCAACTGCTCAGTGTCTTCTGAAGGAGCACATGGTTCCTACTTTAATAATACCTAATGCCATTCTTTGAGTAACAGCTATGTTGTTTTATCCATAGTCTCCTAACTGTTTTCACAAATCTGTATGAATACTGACTAAGTGCCTTCCCTGACAAATCAGGAAGATTTGTTTAATTCAAGTTCTCAGTTTGTGCTGCAAATGTTTTTTTGAAATCTCACAGGAAAGTTGAACCCACATCCTCCATGAACACTTCAGAAATTAACTTCCCTTCGGTAGTATTTCACTCTCAAGAGCTGCTGTGAAGACAGGGCTGTCATTAGTCACAAAAAGGTGTAGGTCTCTAAGTAAAATGCTGCCCACAACCGTACCATGGAAACATGAAAGGGCAGAGTGAAGCTGGGAGAGTAAAACCTTCACAGAATTTCCATATTAAAAAAAAAAAAACAACCAACCAACCCAGCAATATTTAGTAGCAGTGCAGCACAACCATGGAATTCCTCTTCCATTTCTCCACCACCCATTCCAATTTGGCCCGCGGCAGTGGGGATGGGATTTCTCCCTGTACAACAGCAATTCTTCAGCCTGTGCAAGTTTTTCTGTGACCTCCAGACACATAAAAAACCTGCAAAACTTTACCATTGCAGACACTTTTTAGCTATCAGGCTTACTGGAAGGTATAAGGATTGAACCAGACTACAGGCTGCACAATGATTCTGCTCTCAGACATGGTCCCTTCAGAAAAAGCTGAAGTATTTGTACAAATGTGCTGAAATATTTGTACAGCACGAGGAAGTTCATCCTGTTAGTGGGCAGGTTGTACTGTTTTAATAAATAAACAGTGCAAGCCATAAAAACCTGACTTAAAATAATAAAAAGCAAAGGAGCTTAGGAAAAGAGAGGAATAATCATAGATTTTCTCTATCCTGCTTATTGCACACATTTGGCTCCTCGAGGTAACATTTTTGGAAATAAACTTTGCATGAACTCACATCTATTTACTTCAGAGGAATCAACAAGCCACCAGAAAGAAGATATGTCAATAAAATGAGAAGCATGAATCACTGACCTCTGCAACCTCCTTGCAAAAAAAACCCAAAAAAACAAAACAAAACAAAACAAAACCTACCAAAAAAAGCTCTATTGCAGGGGTTTAGAAAAGCAGCAGGACTCATTACGGAGCTCAGCAACCTCCTGCAGACTGAAGTTATGTAAAGCTCCATTATTTGCTTTAAAAACTTGATTAAAAAAAAAAAACAACAAAACAACCAAAACAACAATAAAATCAATTCCCAAGAAATTTTACAAACCCACCACAAACATTTTTAAGGCATTCACTTGAAAAACACTCACATTTTGAAAGCTACAATATGTGGTCATAACCCATGATTATACATTCAACCTGCTGAACAACTGCTGAACGCTTGTTCAAGTGTAAAATATTGTTTAAAAGACCCAGTTCTGAAGCCTTTTAAAGCCAAAGAAAACCTCCTGAATCACCACTGAATCAGCAATTTCGCCTAAATAACAACTGTGGCTTATTCCATAACCCAGCTGGTTTCTTTCTCGAGATCTAATCCAAACAGGCTCTGCTCCTTCCCCATCAATATACTCCCAAAGAAAAGGTGAGAAAGGAGCAAATGACACCCTCCATTTGCAAAAAAACCCCAGCAAACTCCCCTAAAATCAGCGTAACGGTTGTAATTTCAATCAAATAATCCAATTTTATTATTTGTGATGCAACGCTCAGGAAATAGATACTGAGCTTGAATCACCACTCGATTGGGGTATAAACACTGCCTGAATACACAGATAATTGGAAGCCAGGAAAAAAAAAAAAAAAAAAAAAAAAAAAAAAAAAAAAAAAAAAAAAAAAAAAAGAGGAGGGAACAGGAAAGGGAGCAGGAAAGTGTCCTGGAGCAGCTACAGCATGGTCATGCCTTCCCCCAGAAACCTGTTATTACATCTGAAGGTTCCTAGAAATTACCAAGTTCCAGCTTCTTGCTCTCCTAACACGCCACATCTGCATGTTCTGATGTGTTATTGTTTGATTTGCCTTGAAAATATGAAACTAATAATTAAAATTGATATTCCCTATTTTTAAACTGTCAGCAGAAAAAAAAAAAAAACAGTTAAAAAAAAAATAACGATTTCTGTGTTGTTTTTTCTTTTTATTTCAACTGATTTGAAGCAGTCTAGAATCAGACTCCTAATTTATTTTGGGGCTACTTGCAGAATAAGAAGTTCAGACAGGATAATAAAACAGAACCAAAGCCAGCCAACCTTTGGCCTACTGATAAACTCCAAACTATATTATGGTTTCCCAGTTACACCTAAACCAGCACACAGGTTTAGAGGATAACAGACTGGTTTCTCCCCGTTTAAGGCAAGGATGAGCTATCACCAGCAATTTCTCCACAGTAACACCTGCCTCAGATCCACACAAAATCATTTCCCAAAAGCTATTCCCATGAAAGATTTATACTGAAGGTTTTATGAGAGCTGAAGTGTAGGGATTCGGGGCATCGGCACATTATCCAGAAATATAGGTCAAAAAGCCCTGGAAGAAAAGAAGCAGCACTGCCAGCCGCCCAACCTGTGGTACCACATGTCCCAAGAAATCATGAATCCCTCACCCTGCATCAGGGTAGAGATCACATCAGTGTTTTTAAGTCCTTCCTCTTGTATATAAATGGAGCAAAATTCTGTTCTCATGCATTTCTAAGGATGCTCAGAGTAGAATTTTGTCTATGGAACACACAGGCTTCTCAACTCTTAATCAAAACTTGCTGCCTATGATGTGCAACATCTCCAGCAATTCATCTTTTCATTTCACTTAGTTTCTATTCATGGCACATAGTGTCTTGTTACAGAAACACTGACAGATTTATATTGAATATGAAAAAAAAAATCGCACACTGTAGAAAAACTTTGTCTTTACATAAATTACTCCAGTGCAAGCCTTCTCACAGAAAAGCCATTTTAAGCCAGTTTCAGAAATCATTATGCACGGTCTAAGTTTAGTATCTTCTCTCTCTCTTTTTTTTTTTTTTTAATTCTCATAGTAACTGTGAGCAACCTCCCAATAAGTCCTACAGAGTCCTTGAGGTCATCCCACAAAAACAGAGATAAACCAATGTATCCATCCTGTGGGGATCACAGATTCCTCTCCTAAAAATCTGGAACCGGATTTAAAAGGTTTGGTATTCAGAATACAACCAGAAATCACATCTATTTCAAAAAGAAACAGTCAGTCCCTCATTAAAATGGCTGAATCACTAAGAGCTAGAACAGATATAAAATACAGATGCTAATGGGAGTTCACTTTTATCCCTTGCTAAGAAAAAGTATATTTTCTTAAATCTCCAGAAGGACACACAATGTCAAAGACAGACATAGAAGGTTAAATAAGTTATTAAATAATTTAATATCAGTGACAATTTCTTGGGCTGAATTTGCTGTATTTATTTTCTTTTGTTATGCAGTAAAAGGAAAATAACGAAAAAGCTCACAGTAAAGGTAAAGAGATCACCTGAAATACAATTTCAGGTGCAGAGAGTGAACGTGATAAGGCTGGTCTTGTCGCAAATGTTTTTATTACATTTTTAATAAGATCAAACAGCCACTGAAGTTTCATTCCCGACACAGGATATCACATTACTTTACAATAATAGAAATTCTTACCTACATTCTGTTTCAAGGAATAAATCGCACTATCATCCCACAAATCAGCCCAACTCCTGTTATAAGTACTAATGCAACAGGGAAGCACGAAGCATGAAGGCTGAATCTGTTATGAAGCTCTTCCACTCCAGATATTTTTATCAAACAAATCCAGGGGGTTTGGGGGCTGGCAGGTGGGAAAAAATATCATCTCTAAATACAGCTCCCATACGCCCTGCAGTCAGGCTGTAATCAAAAATAAGTACTTATCTTCAGAAAACTCCAAAGGCAAAGAACTGGTCTAGTATTGACAGAGTTCACTTATCGAATGCAGGCTATTTTTATGCATTTCTTTCTGACAGCTGCCCGTCCTGCTTTATTTTCAGGCCTCCGAGTCTGCTTCATTGTTTGAGTCTTTGGACAGATATTCCTGTAATTTAGGCAAATAGCTTTTCTGGAGCTCAGTAGAGATATGGGTTTTCCCTTCATGCAAAGCTTGGTTAGGTGAGGACAGCACGCTCGTTTTCATCACCTTATCTGAACATGAGGAGATTGCTCTGGACAGCCAATTTCTCTGTGTTGGCTACAACTTGCGGTTTGAGTGACTGTCTCAGATTCAGGCATCTGCCACCCACACCTCTAAGGTTAGGTGAGATGAACACCAAAGCCTCATTGTGCTAAAGAAAAATAAATCTTCACACACAAGAGTGCCAGCTGACTCTTATTCGAGGAAGAGATGGAGAGCTAGTGTAGCACAGTTGAATTTGCAGGAAGAGATCTTCCCGTTCTGAAGGTTTATTTTAAGCACCGGTCTTTGTCTCTTGCATTGATTACTGGTCCAGAACCAGCACGTGGGAGAAAAATGTATTTCCAATGGTCCTGCCAAGCATTTTCAGCCTCAGCATGCTGCAAAATAGTGGGCATTCACAGTTATGTTACTCTGATTACCATCTTGTTCTTTTTACACATTTGATTTTAGCAGCTGCTACCTCGAGTTGATTTAAAGTGAGAAACATATTCTTTCCACCATCTGAAATCTAATACTTACTGCCACTTTGCAAATGGTATACAGTATGAATCGCTAAATCTTGTGGGCTGTGAGAGATCAGCTGCTAATTTAAGGCTGCTTTTGAGGGATGAATAACATTATATGGAATAAATAGAATATGCATAACGTAATGCCTTTCAGTGCCTGTTTATCTCATGGTGTGGTGAAATGTTTTTTTTTCAGGCAATAATGCAACTAAACGGTGTCTACTAGAATCCCTTTGATATACCTTCACGCTTCATAAATAAGCAGTCTTTCTGAAGGGGATCGCTCTATGTGATGCTTAACGTTGCTTTAAACACAATATTGTTGTGACAATTCTAGAGCAACGTATATGCTAACAGCTGCTCATTTGATTTTTAGTGACTGAGAAGGGATTTTCTTCCACCTCCAAACTGAATTTTCTCCATAAACTTTACTATCTTAACAGAGTCATCTGAATTTTTTTGTTATGACTCATATATGGTACCTTCTCCATGAGACATATATTAAAATTGATGGAAAAACATATTTCATCTGTACATAAGTACCATGTAAGTGCTTTTTCATGAATAGGGCATTTCATCTTTCATCTAGTGCTGAGTGGGTGAAAGGAAACATACACAGCTGCATCCTGAAAAGACAAACTCAGTATTAGAGTCTGTCATTAAAGTTTCTTGTAAATTCAAACAAAATTAGTCAACAAAAACTATTCATTGATGCCAAATCACAACTGTGGCTTTGTTTCAACACTTTAAAAAAAAAAAAACCAACCCCCCCCCCCAAAAAAAAAAAAAAAAACACAAAAAACAGCCCAAAACTGTGTTGCAAGCTTAGTAGTAACTTTTATAAATGTTCAACAACTTTAATTCTTCAAGCAACAACACAGCGGACAGATCTCAGCCCGTTAAAGTACCAAGACACTACACACTTGTTCCAAAGTGAAGTAGTCTCAAAGTCCAAGTGGAGATACCCCAAAAGATCTAAGCATTCTCAAGAAACTGCTAATTAGTTATCTCCGTAAGAGCAACACAGTATCACCGGATAAAATTCCTGCAGGTAACTTCTGGCTACAGTTAATTAAATGTATTCTGATGGAATATATTACATTGCTTTCAGCATGTTAGGAAAGCGTTTATTCTGTTTAAGTCAAGCAACATTTACTTTCAAAGGCTCCTACCACTATTCATAAGTGTTTCATTGAACGCTTAGGCTCCATCACTCATCCGTATCGTGTGCTCTTTAACTACACAAAACTGCAATAAATTTTTATTAACCAGCTTACAAGATACCATCATTCTGAACACTCTTCCGCACGGCTATACTCTGTTTTCTGTTGCTAACAACATACATCTTTATAGACAGAGAACATAATTGATGTAGAACCTAAGGAAGATGCTGGGGGGGCTGGAGCACCCCCTGTGAGGACAGGCTGAGAGAGTTGGGGGGTTCAGCTGGAGAAGAGAAGGCTGCGGGGAGACCTTAGAGCGGCCTCCCAGGGCTGAAAGGGGCTGCGGGAAAGGGGG
>NW_020799105.1:22468134-22485265 GCF_003259725.1 Athene cunicularia
TTCCGGTTGGACAGAAGCTCTTATATAAAAAGATTAATGAAATAATACATATATTGTATTAAAATGTTAATGTTTGGAGAATATATTTTGTCTGTTCCGGATCAGTTGTGCTGGCGTAGCTTAACCCTGTACAAATAACCTTTAGGAGGAAAGTAAGAGTAACTACAAAGTCAAGTTTTCACATAATATAATCTTAGGTTTTATTCTGATTTGCTGTTATTATCAAAGTCTAATTTATAACACCGAGCTGTGCAATAAAGAAACTGAAGTATATTATGAGCACAGAATTTATTTTTTCACTTAATGAGAAAAAATGAAACTTTCTTAGTTTATAGATTATTCTGAACTTCTGAAGTAACTTATTTTAATTATAAATGTTCAACAACTTTAATTCTTCAAGCAACAACACAGCGGACAGATCTCAGCCCGTTAAAGTACCAAGACACTACACACTTGTTCCAAAGTGAAGTAGTCTCAAAGTCCAAGTGGAGATACCCCAAAAGATCTAAGCATTCTCAAGAAACTGCTAATTAGTTATCTCCGTAAGAGCAACACAGTATCACCGGATAAAATTCCTGCAGGTAACTTCTGGCTACAGTTAATTAAATGTATTCTGATGGAATATATTACATTGCTTTCAGCATGTTAGGAAAGCGTTTATTCTGTTTAAGTCAAGCAACATTTACTTTCAAAGGCTCCTACCACTATTCATAAGTGTTTCATTGAACGCTTAGGCTCCATCACTCATCCGTATCGTGTGCTCTTTAACTACACAAAACTGCAATAAATTTTTATTAACCAGCTTACAAGATACCATCATTCTGAACACTCTTCCGCATGGCTATACTCTGTTTTCTGTTGCTAACAACATACATCTTTATAGACAGAGAACATAATTGATGTAGAACCTAAGGAAGATGCTGGGGGGGCTGGAGCACCCCCTGTGAGGACAGGCTGAGAGAGTTGGGGGGTTCAGCTGGAGAAGAGAAGGCTGCGGGGAGACCTTAGAGCGGCCTCCCAGGGCTGAAAGGGGCTGCGGGAAAGGGGGAGGGACTCGTCATCAGGGGTGTGGGGATAGGATAAGGGGTCACGGGTTTAAACTGAAAGAGGGGAGATTTAGATGAGATGTAAGGAAGAAATTCTTCCCTGTGAGAGTGCTGAGGCCCTGGCACAGGTTGCCCAGAGAAGCTGTGGCTGCCCCCTCCCTGGCAGGGTTCAAGGCCAGGTTGGACGGGGCTTTGGGCACCCTGGGCTGGTGGAAGGTGGCCCTGCCCATGGCAGGGGGGTGGGACTGGATGGGCTTTAAGGTCCCTTCCAACCCAAACCATTCTGTGATTCTATGATTTTAATGCCATTTGACAATAGATTAAACACTCATTATTGTCCTCTCATATCTGCAGATCATCACAGCAACACTTCTATCGCAAACTTCAAAGAAATTCAAATATCTTCATTTACTAATTTCCATTGTTACAAGAAAGAACATATTGCACTCATTCACCAGCCCCTCCAAAAAAATTACATCTCTCAACACAATTTTTGTAACACGGTAAACTCTAGCCCAGTTATCTTGCAACTGCAACAAGACCCCCACTTACAGCAGTAATAACACAGAAAAAAAAGCCATGCTATCGATGGGATCCAGTAAATAAATACTGTAATATCCAGAACAGTATTAGATAAATCTGTTCCTCAGCCACTGAGTTGCTGACTCCCTTGCCTTGACTGTGTATTCCTGCAGGTTTTGCCCATGTTTGCCTTCAGTATACTTGTTTTCCACTTGGAAAGAACACAACCACAAATACCTTTTCATGCTTTCCATTGCACTTAGCTGGACTGCAGATTGTAAACAAACAAGATAAAAATCTGAGAACTTTTTTGACTGAATTTCCATGAAAGAAACCAGGGAAAAAAAAAAAAAAACCAAAAAAACAAACCACAACAAACTAAAAACCCAACTCTGCATAATGATGAACCCACCAAGAAAAATTCGGCACGCCGTCCCTCACACCCTGCTTCTTCTGCAGCATAAAGGCAACATTTAGCCTAGCAATGTAGATGGTCTTTATTTGTGTCACAGAGGCAATCCTAGGCAACCTCTCTAAGAGATTTTTTTTCTGATTGAGATGTTAATTACTTAACTGCTGTTGTAGGGAGACTGTCTCAAACTAATCTTCCATTCTTCCTCTGTTTAAACTTCAGAGGGCTCACAATTCACTTTTTAAGGCCTTGCATTGAGGAACTGAAATAAAGATCTCACCCTTGATGGAGCTCCCAGATGACACAAGTGCCTAATTCACATGGTGGCCTTTAGTGATCCCTACCTGAACACCACCCGGGTGCTATATGGGATGCCTATGGCCAGGATGCTCCTCTCACTTGCCCTGTGGGACCATCTCCTGATATGGCCCAGAGAACAGTTTTAAAGAAAAACAGCTCTCATATGCTCTGCTTCAGCCAGAAAGCTCGCACTCTGCTGAAAAATCCCTGTGCCCCTGCAGGTAGCGGGGCACAACTCAAAAGTGAACAGCAGGAGGTAAAATGAGGTTTTATTTTTAACCAGCAGTGCTTGTTGATATATTTGGTTCTAGACAAAAAGAGCAGGACATAGAGTTGCCATAGGATGTTGCAGCTAAAATGAGATCAACACTAATTCTGGAGCTCAGGTTCCACTTCTTAGAATAAATCATTCACTGAAGCAATTCACAGAAGAAATCTGAAGTGACACAAATTCCATCAACTGCAGTTGGCAGCCGGCTTTTCAAGAACAGATGCTGGTAATGATAACCAAAAAAGCTTACTTTCTAATGCAGAAAAATTGAGATAGAACATTAACATTATAAAACTCTGCAGAGAAGTAAAAACAGCTCCAGAATAAACCCCGCAAAATACTTTGCCAGGACCTCTGAACTGCAACTTTAGCAGAATTAACATAACTAACCAAAAATCATCTCCAGCAAAAATACCTCCCAAGTTTTGATATGCGTTTCTATCTGTTAAATCTTTCTGTTACCAACACTGTTTACTCTACTTTGAGTCAAAACCATGCATTTTTGATTTCACAAGATTAATGTAATAACTTGCTTTAGCCTGTTAATGCATTCAAAGCTTGCAGACACACAGGAGACTAAGACAGCATCAAGAGCATACAGATGCATTTGGAGGGGATATTTTTTATGCGAAATAAACTACAGATTCCCTAACACATGTCTGCAGCAGGGACTACACTGAAATAAGAGCTCACTAGGGTGTGTTAGGGCTGGAAGTGATGGCTTCCAAGCCCATTTATGGTTTCTAAGCACCACCATATACCATATGATATAAACAACACCAAAGAAAACCCCTAAAACTCTGTCAAGTGACAAAACATACATTCTAGGAAAGCAGTGTTCAGTTCTCAAAAGTGAGACCCAGCCGCTACAAAACAATGATAAACAAAACGTGTGCATTATATGCAGATAACAGTATGGAAGTACGTTGTATTTGTCAGCAGAAGAGTTCAGTCCAACTGATGCATCAAACTGCAGCTCCAATGGTTCTTTTAGTGCCTCAGATCCAGAGAAATGTGAAAAACAGGTCTGTGTTGACCTGTTCTGTCAATAATGTTATTGAGTTACACCTTGTTTTTCAGTAGCCATTAAAAGGAGCTGTATGGTTTCAGAAATAAGGCATTGTAGAAGTTGGCCCACGCTCAGTTTCTCTTAATGCTTTCCACCCTCAAGAATGGTCTTAACAAAACACAGCAGTTGCCGCAAAAAAAGCCGTATCAATCATTGTCTTCTACAAAGACCTCTCCATGCCCACATCTAAAGACAGCAACATGCAATAAAGTGCCACAAAATGCCACGTCTTCCATCCGAGCTTCAGGAATGTGACTCAGCTGTTGCAGGAGCATTTTTGGACACTGTAACCCCTCCACCCTGCCTATGTCCTCTACAGCAGAGGTCCCAGAAGAGCAAAACTGCCCCCACCACACCAGCTCTGGCTTGCCCTGGCTTCAACAGAAACAGCTCCAGCACCGATTCAGCAGCCTTGCCACACAGATGCGAGAGACTCCCTGCGTCTGGGCAATGAGGCTGCCAGCCAAATTTGCCATTTTGGTTGGGTTTTTTAATCATGAATTTCTGTAGTTCTCACCCCATGAAAACTCTCCACCCTCTGACAACATAATTGCTCTGGCCAGTTTATCTCTTTGCTCATGTTTTCAAGGGGGAGTTGGCACCTTGACTGTGACAATCCCCCTCTGCATCTCCAACGTGCTTCAACAGAGCAGGTCCCACTTTGCACAGCTGGAGCAGAGCTTCAAACCAGAGTCAACGAGGGAAGGTGCCCAGGGATCAGCTCTCTGGCCCTGATGGACAAACTATTTCTAGCAGACAAAAATGAAACCTACTGTGTGAATGATGGAGTCAATCCTGCTGCTTTTATAGTGGTTACTTCACCAGTATGTGGAGATATTAGGCATGCTAGAAAACCATTCATCCTAGGTGTGTAAGAGAAATTATAGTCTCACTGCAGACCATTTGATTTAATTTACAGCTTGCTTGCACGTTTAAATCCTGAAAAAATGCCTTCAGTAACCAAAACATTTATAATTAAAATAAGTTACTTCAGAAGTTCAGAATAATCTATAAACTAAGAAAGTTTCATTTTTTCTCATTAAGTGAAAAAATAAATTCTGTGCTCATAATATACTTCAGTTTCTTTATTGCACAGCTCGGTGTTATAAATTAGACTTTGATAATAACAGCAAATCAGAATAAAACCTAAGATTATATTATGTGAAAACTTGACTTTGTAGTTACTCTTACTTTCCTCCTAAAGGTTATTTGTACAGGGTTAAGCTACGCCAGCACAACTGATCCGGAACAGACAAAATATATTCTCCAAACATTAACATTTTAATACAATATATGTATTATTTCATTAATCTTTTTATATAAGAGCTTCTGTCCAACCGGAAAAACTAATTAAATGAGTAAAGGCAGTAGTTTCTTTGCAAACATTCATACCATACACAGCAGACTCAGGAGGATGCTAGAGTGCATTCAAACGTATCTGAGTTTGGTTAATATCCATGTGTATCAGACCTTCGGGGCACGGACGGTGCTCACTTTTTGGAGTAACTCCCAACAGCAGATGTCAGAGTGCTTTTCAATTTGTGGATGACAAAATGACAGGGTACTGACGTCCGTTACCTATACTATTATACCATAGGAATAAAATGGTAGAAGTTGAAGAAAAATCTACATCTACCAACTCACCAGAATCCCGTTACACAGGGATTGAGGGACTTTGAAGAAAATTCAGGTATGTACGAGATAAAAAAATCACCAGCAATCCTGTTCTAAATGAACCATCTACGGCAGACAGTATTGAATCTGAATTTCCCCCAGCAACCATATTAAATGGGGTGAATTTCAGTCTTTCCATAAGCTCAAAAGACAGAGAAAATAATTTTTCCAGCCTTCCCCAGCTGTCATCGCAGTCCCCATCCCAGAGCCGTGCCAGAAGCCCGCTGCACAGCGGTGGCAGCCAGCACTTGCTGGGGCCAAAGCTGGCAGGTGGTATTTTCAGGAGCAATGGTGCAAGACCTGCAGCTAAGGAAGTGAAACCCTCGGTCTCATAAACAGCTCTCAGTTAAGACAATGGAGCCCTCACTAATATAATTGGTCTCATACCAGCTGCTAAAATACTAACTCACTGCATTTGGGAGTCAACACCATTTCTGTCAGTTAAGGAGTGCTTTGCTCACCTCTAGTTTTGCTCTAGCATAGAAGAAAAGGAGGGAAAACAGTCTGTGTCATATACTCTGCCTCCCGTTAGTGAATGTCATGCAAGAGTCCATTGTTCTCAACAGATGAAGAATGAAGGTAGGTAGTCTTTGAAAACAGCTGCTCCTGAGGACTCAAAAGGAAAATAATTCGGAGGGCAATGCTCACATCATTCACTTGGAGAGATGGATTTACGTCCTCCAACCTGCATGAGATCCACAGAGAGAGTATGACTCCATCCCAAGATGAAATCTGAGGTACAAGACACATTTAAAATGAAAAAAAAAAAAAAACAAAAAACCACCCTGCAGTAATACCACTGGAAAAATAATCATTACCCTTCAGGAAATCACTCAGTTTTCCGCCTGTCTGCTTCAACTGCAGAAAATTAAATTTCCCCTTTCTAATGGTGCTGCCTTTGAGTACAGACCAAAAAATAAATGAGCACAAGGCCTGTGTGACCATGGAGAAGGAAGAGGGGCTGCACCTGTCAGTTTAGCATCTCTGGTAACGGGAGGGAAAAGCCAGTGCTGGACACCACCACCCAGATCACAAGCGATGAGCAACTAGTTGTCCATCCCACTCATGCTCACTGGGGTCAGGAAAAAGAGCTTTTGCATTGGCTACCGAGGGTTCTTTTTCCACTTTAGAGATACATCCCCATCTATCTATATATCTTTATTTACACTTTTCTTGGAAGCCTTTAAACCCCGAGGACGAATTGGGTTGTTCTACAAGTGGATGCTGTTCTCTGATTTTAGAAGTGGTCCTTCCCCTGCCTACACGTAATTCCATCTTGCTTTCAGCCCTGCGTGACTTTAGGAATCATCTCAATGCTTTTAACTTGCCTGAAGATGAATGTATATTTAAGCCACTGTTTAAAGTGTCTTTAATGATAGTACAGTTCATTATGACTGTCCTTACCATAAAAGGTACTTTCATCCTTTAGAAAATTTAGTAAGCCTATTAATTATTTTCTTAAAGACTGAATTTCAAAATGTCACTGCTGACATTTAAAGCTCATAAAAAATGCAAGTCTATCTTATCTGTGAGAAACGAGCCTATACAGTCTATTTTAAGATGAAAATATTTATCAAGGAAGACAGTTGCCAATTATGAATACAAACCGAAACAAAGCCACTTACAGCAAGTTCCTGGGTTGGATTTTTTTTTTATCTTTTACATACCAAGGGCATATTTCTCCCCAGCACAGTGGTGCACAAAATAAGTGACATCTGGTGGCTATATGTTGTAATATAATAAGGCGTCTCCTTTCAGTGCTGTTAACCAGCCCCATTTTTAAGTTTACTGCCTCTTAGTAAAGATTTTTAGATGTTTTGTTTATTTCTTTTGACACAGATACTTCTGAGACTCCTAGGCATCACAGTCCCTATGCATGGTGACAACCGCTGTTATCTAATTAAAGTGGGATTGTCATATTCACATCAGGAAAAACATGATCCCGGAAAGGAATTAGCAAGGCATAACAAAACAGCACTAAGATTTAACTGGGCAACACCAGTGAGACTCGTACAGAGCCAGGACGTAAGAAAAGGCTGCCCAGAATTTTGCAAAGGAAATCCTTCAAGCACTCAAAGTCATTAATATCAACTCAGGTTTCTATGGATTGTTTTTCATTTGCTTTTAGATAAACAAAAAAAAAAAAAAAACCAAAAAAAAAAAAACCACCTGCAATTTTCATTCTGAGGTTAACAGCATCCTGGTGACTAAAAATCTAAACGTGTTACAAATTTGAAAGTCTTTGCACTTTTCATACCTTATTGATCCTCAGCGATGGTCACATCTAATCCAGCCAAGCCTTCTGCACCTAAACCTGCACTCCAGACATAAAGCAATTATAACCGCCCTTCTAACTCCTACAGTCCAGAAATAAAGTTGTCTTTCAGAAGGCTATAAGCCTCTCTTGGATAATTAATAAATAGACTGTCAGTCAGCTCCAGTTAAAATTACAAAATTGCTAGCACTGCAATTTCAAGGCTTGTAACACCAATTTCTTCAGTAATAAGTATTTATGGAAAAAAAATCTCTAAGCACTATCTAACAGAGATTAGAGGAAATATAAACAGACTCCAAATATTTATCAGCAGAGGAAGTTCAAAAATATCCCTGCAAAAATAAAGCGGATGGCAGGCTAAATGCAGAGCCATTGAGTGTTCTTCGAAGGATGTGCTAGGAGGAACTTCATTTTCAGTTTGACATCGCTAAATCAAATTAATTCCTTCCTCCTATTCAATTGCTACATAAAAATCCTTGATGCCCAAAGGACAAAGCTAAAAATGTCCCTAAAACCATGCCTGAGTGCTACACTTGATGCAAAATAATGCCCCAACTCCTACCCACACAATGCAGTAATGGAATACTTTAAATAACGAGTTAGACTTTGGGGCTTTCCATCAATTTTAAGGCCTAAATATCCTTAACACCAATGTCCACCTACACGGTCAGCTTCCCTTAGCACTGAAATGGGCACATGCCTGCAGTTTCTCAATAGAAAGGGACCTCTGGGATAACACAACTACCGATATATTCCTTCAAAGAGAAATATTATTTCCTTTCCGCATACCCTCAACCCCACCAGCTATTATCTTCACCTTAAGACTTCCTGGCTGAACTATAGAACATATGCACAGAAAAGTACAGCTGAATGACTTTAGCTCCAGTCACTCATCAAGAAGAAAACTTTTTAAGATCCCATTTCTTTTTTTTTTTTTTTTTTTTTTTTTTTTTTTTTTTTTTTAAATCCTGGCATGCTGAAGTCAGCAGGAAGACATTTCATTGACTTTAATGAAGCCGGAGGTTCATCCCGAGAGCTGCCGTTTGGAATGAACACGGCGTTTATGTCATCTCATTTGAAAGCCTCCATTTTTTTGGTAAATGCAATTTAATGATATTTGCTATTTCAGAGTTGTTTGTTATCTTTAAAAATACACAAAGAAGGTTATTAAAAATATAGCAGTGTCAAATTTTTAGCGATTATAGTTGGGATATTCTTGTACAAATACACACTGTCATAAAGTTTCATCTCGTTTCCTAACACTGAAAAGTCTTAGAATCTACAAATTGTAGTAGTCCGACAAAAATCACATGCTTACCTGTATTTTCACAGTACATTTTTAGTGCTTTTTTTTCCATTTATTATCCAGTGTACCACGACAGCAAGATAATAAACTGGAAAGCTGGAGAGATTACTACACCCACTTAATGGGCACCATTGAAAGAAAAAGCTATCAAAAGCCAGCAGAAGCTTTTTATGCATTCCCCTGTATTACACCAGAATGAGTTATTGCAACCTTGGAACTCAGATATCAAACAATAAGAATACTCAATTTTTAAAGCTGTATACAGAAATAAGAAGCAGGTGATTTGAAGTCATCTAAGAAGGATATTTTTACCCAAAGACTGACTTTTTTTTTTTTTTATTTTTTTTTTTTTAATTAAAAAAAAAAAAAAAAATGTAGTGGGGACTTAGGCTAAAAGTTCCTCACTCTGAAGTACCAGAGTGTTACAGCAGACCACTGCTTCGGTTTACCAACCTTACCACTACAGCCACACACTTCATCAGCGGAGGACTCTGAACTTCTCTAAAACAACCAGAAAACATTTTCAGTGCCCACAAGTTGGAGCAGCCAGGTTCTGGTCCCTCTTACACCAGTGAAAACCAAGAGCTGAATTACTCTTGATCTACCCTAATGCAAGAGAAATCCACGTGGGACTTCCATGGCTACCAACATACATTCCATTTTACTACGCTGTGTATTTTTAATTTTGCTGATCTGCTTAGTAAGGTTCAAAAATGTTCTCTGAAGAGTTAAACACTTCAGTATTTAAAATAGCCTGATGTTAGACAAATGAATTTTTCCTCTTTCCTATAATGAGAGGCATGAGCTTAGGTTCTGCTGTTCCCTTCTGTTCACCTCTCACATCTCATTTCTTGTTGAAACTGTTTTAAAGCTGGTATAAATAGCTTTCCAAAGTAATTCTAATACTAAATGTCAAGAACGATAGTGGCTTCATTCTGATTTATCCTTATCTGTTCCTCAGGCGAGTTAATCCTCAACCTGAGATACTGTTTTCATAGCTCTATAATTTATGAATTTTTTCACCTAAATTATTTACTTTATGAATGGCTCCAATGAGTTGCTCAGGGCATGAAGCTGTAATGCTCAATAGTGATGTGCTCAAGAACATCTTTTTGTCTTTTTAAATGAAGAGACCACCACTGTGGCTCATGTTGTCTTTCCTGTTGGTAGCCTTTAACACAAAGCAGTGGTTTTAGCCAGTATTTTTACCCAACCTCTGCACTTGCACATGCAGTTACAACCCAGATATCACAGTGTTATCCCAGTCTGGAGCTCCTGGGAGACACAAAACAAGAAAAGAGTCCCTGATCCTTCACAACAGCACAGTGTGAACCCATATTCCTTCGGGGGGGGGGAACTAAGCTGTCATCAGCTCTGTACGGGCTCAAAACCTGATGTGCACATGCAGCCTGCTCCTCTTCCACTTCAACAAAGCAGCATCCAACATCTTTTCCAGAAATGGCCCCGGGAAACTTCCTCAGGCTTCAGCAATTAAACCAGAAGGATTCACTGTACAGCAGGAGCACTACAAATGCACTAACCAGTGACTGAAGATGGAAGAGAAGCACAACCACTAGCCTATGGTGAAAAAGGTACTAGCATGGTGAAAGAGATCTATGAAGGGCTGTGCTTTCAGAGTGTTCCTTGAAAATTTTAGAAATTTCAGATCCATCAGCCATTTAACTTAATATTAACAGTATCTATTTAACATTATCTATTTAATATCTATTGAATAGGGGCAACCTGTGCCAATGTCTCACCACCCTCACAGGAAAAAATGTCTTCCTTATATCTAATGGAAATCTCCCTTCTGTCAGTTTAAAAACATTACCCGTTGTCCTATCCCTACACCCCCTGATCAGGAGTCCCTCCCCGCCTTTCCTGTAGTCCCTTAAGTACCAGCAGGCTGCTCTAAGGCTGAACCCCCCAACTCTCTCAGCCTGTCCTCACAGGGGGGGCTCCAGCCCCCCCAGCATCTCCGTGGCCTCCTCTGGCCCCGCTCGAGCAGGTCCGTGTCCTTCTGCTGTTGGTGCCCCAGAGCTGGACCCAGCCCTGCAGGGGGGTCTCACAGAGCGGAGCAGAGGGGGAGAATCCCCCCCTCGCCCTGTGCCCACCCTGCTCTGGGTGCAGCCCAGCACACGGGGGGCTCTCTGGGCTGCCAGCGCACGTTGCTGGCTCACAGTCAGTTTTCCATCCACTGATACCCCCAAGTCCTTCTCCTTGGGGCTGCTCTCCAGCCACTCCTCGCCCAGCCTGGATTTGTGCTGGGGATTGCCCCGACCCATGGGCAGGACCTTGCCCTTGGCCTTGCTGAACTCCATGGGGTTTGCATGTCCCACCTCTCCAGCCTGTCCAGGTCCCTCTGGATGGCACATCCCTTCCCTCCAGCATGTCACCGCACCACACAGCTCGGGGTCGTTGGTGAACTTGCTGAGGGTGCCTCGATCCCACTGTCCATGTCGCTGACAAAGATGTTAAACAGCGCCGGTCCCAACACCCACCCCTGAGGACACCACTCGTCACTGCTCAGCACTTGGACATCGAGCTGCTGACCCCAAATCTTTGAGTGTGACCATCCAGCCAATTCCTTACCCACCAAGTGCTCCGTCCATCAAACCCATGTCTCTCCAATTTAAAGACAAGGATGGCATGTGGGATGGTGCCAAAAGCTTTGCACAGGTCCAAGTAGATGACATCAGTTTGTCTTCCCTTATCCACCAATACTGTAACCCCATTGTAGAAGGCCACCAAATTTGTCAGGCATGATTAGCACTTAGTGAAGCCATGTTGACCATCAAAAATCACCTCCTTATTTTCCACATGCCCTAGCATAGTTTCCAGGAGGATCCACTCCATGATCTTACCGGGCACAGAGGTAAGACTGACTGGCTCGTAGTTCCCTAGGTCTTCCTTTTTTCCCTTTTTAAAAATGGGGGTTATGTTACCTCTTTTTCAGACAGCAGGAACTTCACCAGACTGCCACTACTTCTCAGACATGATGAATAGTGGCTGAGCCACTTCATCTGCCAGTTCCCTCAGGACCCGCAGATGCATCCCATCCGGTCCCACGGACTTGTGCACCTTCAGGTCCCTTAGATGATCCTGAACCTGATCTTCTCCTCCAGCGGGAGGTTCTTCCTTCTCCTAGTCCACACCTTTACCTTCTGTGTCTTGGGTGAGGTGGCTGGAGCACTTGCCAGTGCAGACTGAGGAAAAAAAGTCATTGAGTACCTCGTCCTTCTCCGCATCCAGGTGACCAAGTCTCACTTTTCCTTCCAGAGTGGGCACATATTTTCCCTCATCTTTCTTTTATCACCAACATACCTGTAAAAGCTTTTCTCATTGTCCTTGACATCCCTGACCAGATTTAATTCTCTCAGGGCTTTGGCCTTCCTAACCTGATTCCTGGCTGCTTGGAGAGTCGCTCTGTATTCCTCCCAGGCTACCTGTCCCTGCTTCTACCCTCTGTAGGCTTCCTTTTTATGTTTGAGATTGTCCAGGAGCTCCTTGCTCATCCATGCAGGCCTCCTGATGGTCTTACCTGACTTTCTCTTCCTCACTTGGAAGACAAATTTCTCAACTAACAAGTAGCCAAAATCGAAGAGACTGGGAAGGAATATTAGATAAGCCATTTGATGGGCTTTCAAAGAAGTGTTGTTTTTAAGACCTGTTAAAGAATTTTCAGGAGATGAATGTCCCCTGTGAAGAGCTGGCCCTGCAGGCAAGCCTGTCTCATTACATGATATACACACCTAATAATCTCTTAACTATCCTCCAGTTCCTTCCATTTCGAGCTTTACACAGTCAAACCTCCTGGCTGCACCAGTCAGAGTCCTCCTTCTTTGGATTAATAAATTCTGGCACTCAGAGGCCATTATATCCTAGCTTAGGCACAGCGAGGTTAACACTGGGCTCTTACATTTTCTTCAAATCATGTGTAAAACCTTCCAGAATCCTGAGGTCTCTTCTAGTTTTTGACAACTCACTACTATTTCGGTGCCAGATCCAAAGCACTTTAATTAAGCGCTTTTTTCCCCATACTGCTACAAGACCTGAACTTTAACTGAGCATGTAGAGCACATAAGGACATTACCATCTTCAATCATCTGAAACCATCCAATATTGCAAACTCACATCTAACGTGCTGCCCACTTTCATAGCACTCTTTCAACATTACCATCTACCAGGCTTCTTTAACCCACTAAGTACACACGTTGTGGATAAACCTTTATTATTTTTCCTACGTATCTCACAGAAGTTTTGCATTTTTTCAAAGCAGTCTTATCTTGTTTTCTCTGCACTTCTTTGAACCTTACATTTTATCTTCTTTTTGTTTGATCTCACAGTTCTTCTCAGTTAAAAAACACTTGTAACACAACTGCTGTTATTTGAAAGAAATGTCCTTCCCTATATTCCATGCAAACCTGAGAAGTTACCAGATCTCACTTAAACTTGACAGATTTAAGCCATGCACCACCATATGCAAAAAAAATAATAATACAAAAGTCTTTTCCAATCTCATCAGTTTTTCTAATTTTATGGTAAGATAGCAGGGTACATTCACCCACACTGAACATCAAGGGTTATTTACAGGAAAAATATCTCCATGTGAAATACATTTTTCCCTACTGGAGGGCGTGAAGCAAATGAAAAATGTCAGGTTTAGTATTTTGCTATTTAGGTACAGATCTGCACCTTGTACAGTGAGGAGCGACCTACCTCAGATACAGAGTTGGCATAAAAAACCACACTTATTTACAAAATATATACTCAGTGAGTCCAAATGATTGCACAGTAAGTTTTAGAACTGTGTATATTTTGTAGTGCTTGGTATACAAAAGAATAAAAGCCTGTGTGACCTCCCCACCTCTCCATCACCACATTTCTCCACAGGACTGTTCATTTCAAAGGAAACTCGTTACACAGAAGGCAGGCACCTTGGCAGCCTTTCACCCTCCCTAAGGTCACAGGGCCTTTAGCTGCTTTCTGCAGACCAAGGGAGGAAGGCTTGCTGTACCAGGAGCTCCAAAAATGTGTCTGGAGTTGGGTTAGTTTCTGTTTACTACTTCATTTATGGCAAATTCATAAGGAAACCAGCAGGCTCACCACTGTAGAGATTTGGAAAACATGCATTTTAGCCAGTTCAGGCTATTGTGGGAATTTTAAGAAGCTGGATCTGGGAATGGGAAGAGGCAGGGCAATGGGTTGGGGCTGCTGTGTCCATGAACTCCTGCGTGCTGCTACAGGGGGACAGAGGTGGAGCACTGGGACAGAACCACGGACCACTCACTCCTATTCACACTCATCATCACATCTGGCCTCCCACCACCACCACAGCTGCCTTGTCATTGCCATCAGCCACCAGTACCCACTGGACATCATTTTTCTGTCTGTATCTTCTCACTAGGTATCAGGCGCATCACCTGGTTATCTCTTCTTCCAGAGGATGCCACGCTCCTTAAAACTAGTGCTTACAAGCCACGTTCAACAGCTGCTGGAAACCAGGTGTAACACAAATTAATAAATATTCCATGGCAAAGCTACATTAACTGCTTGCCCCTGAAGTGCTGTTTAGTGGCATGTCAAGCACAGCTGTGTAATCAAAGGATTACAGTGCAGCCGTTGCAACATGCCTGCCACACTCCAGCTCCTCGGTAGCTTTCCTGTCTCCCTCGCATGTAAAAACCAAATCAAGCAACCAGGACAGAATTGCAATCATGTCTTTCAGCCCGGGAAACACAAATGAAAAGGACTCACGGACAAACAGCCAGTGTGACTATATAACACACTTTCTGTTAGATACATAGACAGCCCTACGTATTTTGAAGGGAATGGGTCAACAATGCTCTACGCAATTAGTTAATTTTAGTGAAATTGCAGTATAAGTGGAGATTGGTGTAATTCAGGCTGCTTTGAGATAAGAACTTGTAGAAGCTTACAGATCCCTTCCCCTCGTGTGAATAGCTGTATTTAGACTCCAAACCTGGCACCGCACTTCGTCAGCAAGAAAAACAGTACACTTCACTAAAACACATAAATAAATAAGAAATACTAATTTGTGGGCGAAAGCAGTGAGAAAAGTGCTCTCTCATTGGAAATCTATCTTGTTTTTCCACCGCACTTTGGATTCTTCCAGTTGAGCAACATAACTCCAGCCAAGGACTATGGTGGGAATTCAGAGTTATCCCTCATCATGCAGAGTACAGAGGATAATAGGTGGGTTAAGGGAGGCTGGTTCAAACCAGGGTACAGCTCCTGCAAACTCTATCAGACATTGGAAACAGGGTGATTCACATCACCCAAGTCTCTGGAATGATTTAAGAGGCTGTTTCCTTGGAGTTTCTGATTTTGGGATATACAGCCGTGAAGGATGTAGTAACTGTAAGTAATTAAGAGTTAGGAGGGAGAGGGAGCATATTGGCACCAGTTTAAGGGATGGCTTTCTTCACCTGAGTGATGTATCTGTACTGAAAGAGAAATACAGTTAGATGTTCTACCTTCCTGAATCGATACGTCATTTAGGCAAGACCTGACCACTGCTGCTAACTTATCTCTAAAGTATATTGGAATGTAATGGTAACCCGACGCTGAGTTATGACTTCTTAAAATTTTGCTGCCATGAACATATGAGAAAGCACTCAGCCCAGGAAAAATAGTTAATAACAAGAAGGATTCACTTCCTAGTCAGCAGAAGAATTTGATAAGAAATCCTTATTGAGGGGTGGAGGGATTGTAGTGCCACGGTTAGAAATACTCATAAACTTTGGGAGAGTTTGCTGTCATCTTTGAGAAAGACTTTAGTATCGGGACACTGTCTTTAAAAACATGTATGACACTGAAATCACCTGGGCTATCAACATAATCTTTGCCCACTGAAACTCCCTGTTCTCATAGAGTTCCTGCCACAGGTTGCTTAAAATAACGTTAAAATATAAGTAGTATCTTGTTGGCATCTCTCTGATTTTGCCTACATAACTCCATCCTTGCTAATGCTGCTAGTGGACTACATAACTTCATCCTTCCACTTCAACCACATGAAATAATTCAAATACGAGAGTCTGCTTCGACCTTCTCATTTATACAGTTTCCAGATATCCACTTTTAGTTTAGCAAAGAAGATAAAATCCATTAGTGTCTTCCATTGCATTAGTGGAATTAAGTGTTTTGTCATGTAAATCTCCACTGTTTCATCATGTTCCTCTTACAAACCACCAAATAAAACACTCTGAATTTGAGATTAGTCCTCCTATTACAAAATCTGAGCCATAAAACTATTTTGTTATTGATTTCAGAACTGCATGGTGACTGCACTTATAGACACAGGATTTAAGTGTCATTTTTTCTAAAAAAAAAAGGCAGGAGGAGGAAGGTAGTTTCACTACTAAATCATCATACAAGTAGTTGCCTCTTTTCTGCATTCACATTGATTTTCTTTCTTTTGGCATGTGAAGAGCCAGATGAATCCTTTGACTCCATGCCCAAGAGTGAAATGGTACCAGCAGCAGCAGAGGAGCTCTCAGGGCAAGAGACTTGGGACAACATTTTAATCAAAAAAAAAAAAAAAAAAAAAAGCTTCAGGGGAAATTCCATTTGTATTTACTGTTTATAAGTGAGTGTGTTTATATTTATGTGTGTGTGTGTGTCTGCCTGTATGTAAAATACATATATAAATGTATATAAATAGCATAGATATAAATACCTATGAATAGCTTATATATATGTTGTGACCTCTTATTGATGGAAATTTCCCTTTTTGCCAGAGATCAAGTGGTCCCCAGCTAGCATGAAGCGCAGTGCTGTTCAATTAGGCATTTGTTTACACAAACAAGCGCATATGATTTTCAGTTAAACCTTAAAAATATTTACTCTTCATGAGCAGTAGCAGCTAACTTTGAGTTTTAATCTGCAATCTGCTCCGCTGACTACTCTTGCTTTTTTTAGTCACAAAATACAAAAGGCACGTGTTGGTTCTACGGGAGATGATAATGATCTTTTGTCTGGCTAACAATTCAAGAAGTGAAACCATTCTTATGTCATATGCAAGCAAATCAATAGGAAGAGAACTTTAGGCCACAGAAGCATATAATTAAAAAAATAATAATTAAAAATACATTTCCATACCTCAAAGTTTGGTAGGTGTTTAGATGCACCATCCTAGAAATACTATCATCTATTAACCTACAAGTCTAGCTGTGTCTCAGAAAGCCAATTCGTTGCAGAATACGGCGGTAGTATTACAGTGAAGCAGCACGGGGG
>NW_020799105.1:22485315-22649035 GCF_003259725.1 Athene cunicularia
AAAAAAAAAAAAAAAAAAAAAAAAAAAAAAAAAGGTGGGAGAGCCCTTGAGTTAGAAAGCAGGCACACAACTAGTAGTGCAAGTGTGTGAATTTTAAAGGTGAATTTTTGACGCAGGGCAGTCCTTCCTTACTGCTGCTGACCATGGTTTGGGGCGCAATTCTAGGGAAGAGATACAGTGGCTGAGTTTGACCACAACTGAACTGTGCATTTATAACCAGATTTAACTCTGGGATAAATCAGATTGTGTCCTCAGAGCACCGCTGTAATGGGATGCTAATCCGGGGAAATGGAGTGGCTCTTCCTCCGCGCGCCTATTACAGCATCGACATCTTTCAGTTATTCTCACAGAGGGGTTAGAAATGCAGATGTTTGTGCTTCCAAACTCAAAAACCAGAGGAAGAAGTTCATTGCCCGCAAGCACCCGGGAGATTTCTGCTTCCCACTTCTGATGCTTTTGGGGACCCCGTTTCCCACGACCTCCCATCCCCAGGCGCTGCTTCCCAAAGCGTCTCTCAAGTGATGCTGCTGCAGGGTACCAGCATAAACTGATACTCTGATGTCAGATTGTAATCTCACCAGAAACGGATGTGGCTTGTGACAGGAAAAGACAAAAACTTCCCCAAAACGTCTCTATCCCCCTTCTGCCATGAGTTGTGAGGAGCAAACGGACGTGTCGAGTTCCCCACGAGAGCTGCCTGAGAGAGCACCTTCAGGATTCCCCCTTTGCCCAGAAAAGCAAAAGGGGAGCTGGAAGCAAATAATTTACTGGGTGGGGACCTCTATATTCAGCCAGGGAGTTTCCATGCAGTAAGTCTGAAAAACCACAAGGTGATATATATGTTGTACTTAACGGTTTTAGGACTTACACCGCTATGCCGCTGAGCCGCTCGGCTGAGCAGAGGCACAGCAAAGCCCAATTTCACGCATTCAATCCTGTTGAATGCACCGTTGCCTTCTAACACAGGCTGAGGTTAGGATGTGCGACCACAGCACCCCGACACCCCTGGAGACCATTTCATCTCTTCTTCCAACTCCGAAGCTGGGCTCTGAGCTGGGAGTTGGTGCTATGAGAAAATTGCACAAAGATTTACTATTCTTAGTCGTCTGTTCTCCCATTAAAATATTGGTGTCGTTCTTACTGGGATTAATGGAATGTGTATGTTTTGAAGAGATGCATTTTCGCTTTTATTTTCCCCATGGTATCCTGGCAACAGACACATTCCTAAAATATAAATCACTAATTTCATATCTTATACATCCTTCAGCTCTTGGTAAGGGATATATTGACCTTCAAATACTCAGAATGCCTTTTTGCTGTTTTCCCAACTTGGAATGGGAGTTATTCTTCTCGGCATACAAATCTCTGGAGTGCATCTGGAAGTTCTTGCTCAGTCTTTAATTGAAGACATTTTTTTTTTTTTTTTTTTTTTTCCCTAGAATAGGCAAAAATGAATTACTGAACCATGATTAGATAAATGTGCCAGTATTTGGTTTCCCACAAATGATCTGTTAGATTTTAGTGATGTATGTTGAGAGCCAGTTTCTTTTTGCCTAATGCCATCCTTTTATCCCAAGTCATCTGTCCTTCAGCATCCTAAAGAATTCCTTTTCTTTTGCGATATTTATGCCCTCCAAGTACTTGTTGAAGGGTATCATTTCCATCTTAGTCATCATTTAGCCAAGCGATACATATTAGGTTCCTTTAATCTTCACTCATAACTCAGTCTCTTCAGACCCTTAATCATTTTTATTGCTCTTCTATGATTTTCCTCCAATTTGTCAGCATCTCTCTGGCAATGAGGTACCCTGAACTTTATGCCTTATTTTAGGTGTGATCTCTCCCTACAGCCATACAAAAGATGTTACCTCCTGCTACTTTTATCTACCACCAATTTAACAATATGCTGGAATCATGAAGTAGCTGGGAATCAATTAAAAGAGATTTTAAATGGTTCAGCACTCAGAATTACCATAATGCTTTTGCGGCACTGCACGCAACAAGAAGGCTCGAGGCCAGCTGAAGCCTGCTGCTTTTGGAAATACATGTGTGTGACTTCTGGGGCAGGCAAAGCTTTTAAACCTACTGCATGCACAGCTCTGTGATTCTCTGAAGGAATATGAATGAGGAGTTATGATGTAGAAGACAAATGGAGATGGGTTCAAATTGGCACCAGAAATAGATCTCATGTGCTGATTGCCTGAGGGTTTCACGCTGTTCCTCCTATAACTCTCAGATATGTGACACCAGCCAAGGGCTCATCGCAGCCATGGTAAAGCTAGGCGAGCCAGTAGCCAAGGAGCTTGACATTAGGTTGGTTCAGGCTCTTATTTTAATTGTTTGCAAAAAAAAAAAAAAAAAAAAAAAAGTCTTTAGAAATCTGTAGGACATCATGAGCTTTGATTAAAGAGGAGCTTGAGATATTCCCATTTAACAGACTAAATGGGAAAGATGCTCTAAGACCTCTCAGATCTCCGCTAAAATGATCGGGTGGCTTCTGTGGAGGTCACCATTGCATGTAGTTCCTGATGAGAGGCACACATCGCTGCCACTGAAGCCAACAAGAGCTCTGCTCCTGGCTTCTCCTTTCCCATATGAACCACCCTGGTCTTTCGTATTGCTCTTGTTAATAAGGAGGGAAGAGTATTACTCTTGGAGGCGTTTAGCTTCTGTTACAGAATAATCTTTTCCCCTCTGTGTCATATATTTAAACTGTCACTCTCCAGATCTATTATGTATGTTAATATATTTTGTCTCTGAGCCACTGGTAGGGAATTGTAGGTCACTGGGCCCTTTCGTCTGCACTCCCATGCCCAGTTTTTACTTTCATGTCATTTATTACTCCTCCTCCAGCTCCTGAATTCAAAATGAAGCATTTAAAATTTGATCAGGGATGTGTTCTAATGAGTGTTTGGATTATATGTGTGCCTTATTTCCCTAACTAATTTTTACCATTATATGTACCTCAAGAAAAGTCAGAATATAAGCTCTTTTCCCTGCATACTCCAGTCTTTCCCATCTGTGGCTCCTCATTCATGACTAAGCCTGAAGATCTTTGCAAACCCTAGCCTTCAGCAGGGGCTTCAGAGTTGACAAAACCAGACTGTGACACGAAGCAAACAGACATATAATACATGTGTGTGGATGTGCCTGCACATATGAATCTTTCCTTTAAGAATTATTTACATTCTGGATAAACACCTCATATCGCTGGACAAAAAAAAAAAAAGAATGACTGTTTCTTTAAGCCATATTGTATAAATATTTCAAGTACCAAGGCTGATTTATTAATGTTGGGGTGAGTGCTCACCATATGGACTTGCCATTTGTTGCAATAGAAATCCCTGTATGAAGAGCGAACCCTGTACCTGTACAAGAGGGGATCCAAGGGGCACATGGGCATCTGTCACACCTGATGAGAAGTTGTTATCTGGCCAGTATTAGGGCAGGGGGGGCCAAAATCCGGAGCCCGGCTACGAAGTCCCATCTGCTATGCTTTTGCACGCTCCGTTTTAGCCCAGATGGAGCCTGATTCAGGGACCAGCCTGGTCAGCAGCTGTTCCCGTAAGTATGAACTCACCGATGAGGTGAATGCATGAGGTCAGCCTGATTTCCAAAGAAGAGGGTTTCCTTGTGCAGAGATGGTCCGTGCCATGCTCCTTTCCTTCAGGACCAGAGGATGGGCCCTGACCCTGTGCAGCTGCAAAAGATGAATTTCCAAGCATGCTGATGCTCGATTAGCCTTCGTTTGAGATATACAAGTCATTTAACTTGCTAGATGTTATATGAAAAATATCAAGATAGATCCACTGTCTTTACCTTCAAAGTTATGAAAGCCATTATTACAAAGATAAATCACATACTTCCTTGCTGACATAATAAACGTTTTCTCCAAGTGTTATTCTTTCTGTTAATTTCAGAGAAGTGAATATTCCTTTCTTCTGCCCTTTTTTTTTTTTTTTTGCTAACTCAAGCTCCATGACAAAGTAATTCCAGTTTGCAATCATTCTTCCAGTACACCTGCAATGATAGAACTGATAAACACTTTCTTATATTATAATTTTTAATGACTACCATAGTTGCAACAGAATTTTGGCTTTAGGAAGAATACCAGATATGGCAGAAACCCGAGAGATAAAATTCAATCTCCATCATCCAAGCTAAAGCAATAACATGGGGAGGATGAATTTCATACATATATTATCTATTCTTAATGCATATTTTTTTTCTGATAAGTTTCTACTCACATAGTTAAAACACTGCCATACTTGAATCTGTAGGAATGTTAGCTTCTCCTCGTGCTGGTTACTTCCTCTCTCCCAGTGCCTAAAAGCTGAAACATAACAGCGGAGCTTCTGCACACTGGTAATATCTTGCTGAATCAGGCAGTTTGGTGCAAAGCCAATTCCTGTGACTCCTGTGGTCTCGCATGAGAAATTACTTCTGTTGAATAAACGTTGACCATTTAATATACGGTGCTCATGACTCACCATATATTCCAAGAGCACTTTGAGATATTTCGATACTGTCTCTGTATTTTTACAACCTAAACGTATTCCCTGAAGATTTATTCAGCTTTGCATTCTTTTTCTCATACACATTTCCAGGGGTTTTATGGGGAAGCAAAGAGGGAGCCTAACCATTGCAGGCAGCTCACTTAATTTAGCACAGTCCTGTCCTTTCCAGTTCACCCACCTGCAAAATGGGAATAATAATAAGCACTTAAGGGAGAGTATTCACATGTCTAGCTTGAGACCTCTAACATTAGACTCTCCAGAGGCTCAGCAGAGAGAAATAGCTTTAATTCAGGTGCTTTGAATGGGCTTCTAATGGAGCCTGCTTCTCTCTGCTGGCAGTAAGGGAGACAAAGTTCTCAACTCAAGCACCCCTGCATCAGGCACTTCAGCTACATGCCAAAAGTCAGACACTGTGAGCATCCTCTGTCATACCTCATCCTGCAAAAATTTCCATGCTCGGCTTTCCGCTGTGGAGCAATAGCCACATATACAAGTGGAGTGGGTTGCAGGAGGAAGGCCATGCAAACACCCAGTGATCAGCGAGGGTGAATGAATTAGTATTTCAACAGCACTTTACATGTATTAAGCTCAGTGAAAGTGCTATTAATTATCAATATGGTCAGTCATTATTATTCATTAGTGGTTAGAGCAAACTATCGAGACTCAAGATCTTTGTGTTTCAGTCTCAGGACTGCAACTGTGTGATATTGAGCAAGTCCCTTTGCTTCTCTCGTTCTCATTTTTCCTGTCATTGGGATATCTGCCTCATTCTTAAGTGTGATGTGAACCTTAATTAGGCTTGAAAAGAGCTTTGAGAACTTCTGGTGAAAAGTGAAATATTAATGTCAAGCATTACTATACAGCAGATGAGACGGAGAGATAGTCTCATCTCTATTCAAAGAGCTCGGACTCGTGCCATAGAGCACTTCAATGGCTTGTGAATTCTACCCAGAAATACTGAAGGACAGAGAAGCACATTGAGGCAGTTCGCCTCAAAGTGAGAGCCAAGACGCACCACTGGGGAGTTCAGATTTGGAAAACTCATCTCTGATGCTTTTCTTCTGGTTGCACAGGCAAACTGCCCATTGGTATACATGAATGGATATTTAGGCATCTGAATAATCTGCTTCTGAACACGAAAATACAATTTGTGAGTGCGTTTCACATAGAAGGACTGGCACGGAAATCAACCTTTATTTCAGAAAATCTCTTTGGTGTTTAGTCTTTGTGTTGATTATATGAATTAGATCCCTAATACAAATGAGCCTCATGTCCCAGAAACTAATGTGCTTTGCTCAAGAACCAAGACTTTTTGCATTTCATCATCATTCTGTTCGTTAATGATTTGGCTTTCCTGGCAATGATGAGAAACGTTTATTTCCCTGGAGTATTTCTGGATGGTAAAATTATCGTGTTAGCTGTGGGCAAGTGATGCTGTATGAACTTGCCAAGGTTCTATTGCCATATTTCATCACACTGTTTGGAAACGCGGCCACCTTCCTTCACACCTCAGGTTGCCATGATACCCTTTGACCATTATTCATTCATTCAATTCACTTTTATGCTTAAGACAGTGGCTGCCAGCTTCTGACTGCTTGAAATTATAATAGCAAGACAAAATGAAAACATGACGGCGACATAAACACTACTGAGAGGTCTTAGTCTGCATTTTAAGGACTGTTGTAAATCAGAGTGGTGGAGAAAGACAGATGAGCAATGCCAACGTGGAGAGGTGAACGTGCATGCTGGAATCTGCATACTCCTGTAAAATGCATCTACGTTTCATTTATACTCAATGATAGTAACACTGTCATAATAGTGTGTGGGAAAAAAAGTGCTATGTTGATAGTGAGGTCAGGCTCTTGTACAGTTTCTTAAGCTCTTCACAGGTCATTGACTGAGTTAGTACAGGTTCCCACAGTAATAAAGCCACATTTTCTTATTTATCTCTACCACCTTCTTTAAATCTACCAGTCAGGAACAGAGAAATACATTATTCTAGGCTATTACGTACAATAAATTCTTCTTCATTGTGAATGTCTCGTAACCTCTGTCTCCAGGCGTTTGCTGATATTCTCCATCCCGTTGTAAAAAACGGATACCTTCCCCAACTGGAAAGCCAAACCCAAATACCTGAGATGAGTTATATATCCACGCATACACACTTTTTGTGGAGACGTTATTATCAGTGAATGTTTTGGATAATGTAGCAGCATCAGCTAACGCAGATTCTCAGTGACTTTGACCGCACGATTCACTCCACCAAAAAATTGCACTCAAGAAATGCAATGTCAGGCTTGAGATCTGCCATCTGCTAAACTTTAAATTCACTATCAGAACCAATGCTTGGCTGCTCTGCAGTTGCCATCTGTAGTTTTTTTACATTATTGTTTATTCTGTTTGTGCCTTAGTGTAAAAATGTCCACAAACTATAAAAGCAGACGAACAATGTGACCAGCTTCAGCGCAGTAAGGACAATAACTTTAAAATTATCAGATTTTTGTAGACTGAAAAATCTCAAGTCTTAAACCCTTGGTTTTTAAATTTAAAATCTCTATGCTTAGTATTCAAAAATCTTGCAATACCCTTATTCCCTCTGTCTGCACTCTCAGCAAACTGGCATACCTCTCGCGTTAGACTAACAAAATACCATATGTTTGAGAGCTCTTTGTTCAGAATAGATTATTCTCTCTCTTGTAGAACATACGACTACTGGTATCAATTGCTCCTACAGGATTTTTTAGGTCAACACAGCTACTACATGCTGTAGTAAAATGCAAAAAGCTTTGGTGCTCACTTTCACGTGCTCCCAATCTCAAATCCAGCCTGCATATGAAAAAATGGAAACGCTTGGAAAATATACAGGGTTGCAAATATCCCTGTATCTGATGATTTACTTAGAGGTGACTCTTTTTTTAAAAAAAATGTGGAGTGACACAATATAAGAGGGAGCAAACTTTTGTGTGGTTTTGTCGTTTATTAAATGAGTTCTACAGTGCATTTGTTTCCACGAACTTTTCTTCTCTGGTGAGCTGCAATTTCAGGATTTTTTCCCACTTGTCCAGGATTTCTAGTGGTTCATACCAAGCAGCGAGACCTCTGGAAATGTTTGATGTGTCTCCCGCAGCAATGGAGATCAAACGCAGAGATCGTTCACAGCCAGTCCAATGTTTCTGGCCCGTGCCAGGCCAACTGCTCGTCGTGCCTCGCACAGATGGGCTGGAGACACACGGGAGGTCTGGTGTGCCTTGAGCCGCCTGAATTGACCGTGCACTGGGAGATCACCCGCGGACAGGACACCTGCACCTTCCTGGGGGCTCTCAACTGGGCATGGGGTTGTCCAGGGACAGGACCCCCGGCTTTGTTTCTCTTTATGATATGAGAACAAAACCATCTGCTAGCATAGTCAGCCCAGTCAAATCAGTGGTGAAACTGGTCTGGCGTGTCCTGACTGCAGCTAAGAGCTGCTACAAGCTCAGGTGGTGTGCAAACCATGGGGAAAAACGACGGAAAAGGAAAGCTGTTCAGATGAGAAAATGCAGAACTGTCTGGAAAGGCTGCTGTAGCAGTCTTGCTTGCTTTTTTTTCTTGCTTTTTTTTTTTTTTTCAGATCAAAAAAGAAATGTCAGTCTGACCCATATGCTGGGATCCATGCAGAACCCCAAAAGACCTATATACACGCTGGAAGACAAGTGCCCATATGGCGTCTTCCTTCATTCATTGCAGTGCTGGTAGGCAGCAGAAATACCTCAGGGAAGAATTGGGGCTGAGAGGATATTTTTAATAAAACAGACTGCAGTGATCTATAATAGGAAATAATCATTGAGCCTTTTTCACAAATATCTAAATTTCTATCTCATATACTTTCCCTTCCAATGCTGGCAGAGGTAAAACAGAAAATAAAGCTTTCTTGTACTATAAACCACTGAGAAAATTTCCCAGTTACCGGTGCTCTACTGTATCAAGGTTACTGTTAACTTTATTAATATTCATTTTCATTTAAACTACTGCAAAGTCATTAATGTGATAAGACTGTTATTATCTTTCTAACAATAAGTATTTATTAAAAGCATGTACAGTGAAAATTGGTAATATGATGAAGCATTGCAAAGTAGAATGCAATGAATCCCTTAGGAAGAATAATAAAGATTTCTAGCTCTTTTTATTCCTCCCAACAACTTCACAGTATAGAAAAAAAAAAGCAAGATAACAATGCAAGCTTGAAGTCGCTTATCGGAATTTGCAAGTGCTCTGAGTGTTTATCCTCAGTGAGAGCTAGAGGGATCCATTTCTAGAAAATTATTATTGTCTGCCCTTTTGGTAAGAAACTGTCTTGCTGTTTTTGTTTAATTAAACTGCTGCTGTCAATTACTGCCTGCAAATAACATAAAAGTATTGAATGGTGAACTTCGGAAGGCACTCGTCTGTCACCAGGGCGTCGTGAAATCCCTTTGCACCCCCTGCACGTTTATTGAAGGTGGGACCTCTGTTGTGAGATAAAAATCCCCCATTTCTATCCATTTCCCACTTCCTTCAAGGAAAGAAAAATGATCCATAATTGATGTGGCACCATTGATTAAAAAATCAGCATTTCCATCCCAAGTTGCAGTATTTGCTTTAGTCCTGGACGCTTCGTGTTTGTTGAGCCTTTCCTGTGGTCCTGGGGAGCGCTCCCTCCCAGGGGGGGTTGCAGCGGGATGCTGCCTGCTCTGTCCCCCTCCTCTGACTCCCACCCAGCCCTCTGAAGCACTGCCCCAGCCAAATCGGGTGCTCCTCATCCTCTCGCTACTGGCACATCCGTCTATTTCCAGTTCTGTAATCAAGAATTTTTAATCCTGCTTTTCTTTTTTTTTTTTTTTTTCCCCAGGAGAAAAAGTGGCTAGCTTTATGCTCAGCTATTTACCCAGCTTTATGCTCAGCTCTAGGGCCGGCAGCTGGGCGAAGGTAGAGCATTCCCAAGGCACAGGAAAACAGAACGCCGTCCTTTCCGCCCGTACGCTCTGTTCCCTGCAGCTCGGCTGGAGACTTCCTTAGGCAACAAGAAGTCTCACCGCCGGGCTGCAGCTGAGTCTGAGTCTTGCGGCGTGAAAAATGACAATCTATTTTTTTTTCTGTTTAAACTGGTCACCAGCTGAGCAATGGCTCCTGGTCTTTTCTGCTGTTGGAGAGCTGAAAATGTGACCTCCGATAAACTTTATGAGCCAACAACCTCCCATACTCCCTGCCACTGTGCACTGTAGCTGAGGGTTGCAACTTGGTTCTTAGCTGCTCCATAAGCCCTCTCCCTTATTCAGTTTCCCCTTTTTCACCCCAATACTAAGCCCCCCAAAAAGTGTGAGGACAAGTGTTAGTGATATATATGGTCTTCATTGAATTGGATGCAATTTCTGACCAAAATAACTGAACTCTCACGGAGGTACAACCAGAGAAGTTCCACTGCCAAGTCATTTTCTTTTTTTTCGAGTGTAAATTTTCTGTTGGGAGCTCTTTTCAGTGGAATTGAAGGCACTGTGCTCTTTCTGGTGTCCATCTATAAAAAGATTTTTCCCCATCAGCTTTGGATGTTGAGGATAATTGACTCTGGGGTAAGATTTTTTTCCATTATGTATGTGGGCTGTAGAGTCAAGGTAGTATGTAACTGGACTCCAAGCTTTGTTTTCAGGGTGTACAGATATGAAATACCATTGCAGTGGAGTGTAATGTTAATTAGGTTCAGTTTTCCTCCTGCTTGATTGGCCAGATTTTCTCTGTGGATAGATTGGACCAATCTGTGGATAGATCGCATCAACGTTCAAGTATTTACTTGAATACCTGCTCATCCCACATACCCATAAATCTTTATTTTCAGTAATTTTTGTAACCCTCTCATCACAGGAGAAAACCTGTTGTCCCTATTTCTTTTCCAGGGGTGTGTTATTGCCCAGAGCCATTCCCACGTTCTCTCAGAGTTTGCTGCCATCCCCCAGCTCTGTTCACCCTGCCTGAGACACTCCTGCATAGCTGCTGGTCCTGCAGAAGTTCCTGAAATTTCACTTTTTAGCAAAGAGATCCTCTAGTCCAGCTCTTTCAGATCACAAAGGCCATTTTGGTGCGTGGGCTTGCAAAAACCCAGGATATCCTGCATACACAGTCTGGTTAGGATATAGATCTGGGAGCAGAAGGGACAGAAAAACGCTGCTCAGGCTGCACTGGAGATGGGACACGACACCGGTGCAGTCAGATACAGGGACAGAGTCAGCCCAGAGGGAGGGACTCTGCCCTTTTAAATCATAACTTCCATCAATTACAGCACCATTCTCACACGTATCTTGAAAAATTTGCTCCACTAAATGTATGCTAAATTTACTTTTAAGGTTCTGAGGAGCTTTTTCCTGTTTCAGGTACTATGCTTGCTTTATAACAGAGACGCTGCTTCAAATAATAAAAACATGAATGTGATAAAACGTACAGGTGAAAGAACCACAGCTAAAGCTACACATTTATTTTATGTCCCTAGTTCCTTCACTTTTTCCATACTATTTTAACTCTTTCTTCTCTTCATATTACAGATTTAGCTTTGATCCTTCCTGACAGAATCAACAGTCTTTGTAGAAGTTCTTTTCAGTCTGAGCCCTTTGTGTGATAACAACTAAAACAGTATGGAAAGAAGGTTTGGATTATGTTTGTATGTGACTAGACTATTGATGTCACAGACCAGGAAATCAAAAATAAGATGAAATGAGTGTGATTTCTAAATTTGACCAGAAAGGAGGGGTCAGGGTGCAGCCAAGCACAGGTCAGTGTGGAGTATGGTTCTGCAGAGACTCCAAATCAAGTTGCAGTGTTTCTGTGACATAAATTCAGCTTATTGAACTCACTGGGGACCTGTTTTTTCTCCAGGGAACATTTTTAACCTTTTTAATTTCCCTCACTCCTGTTACCTACATGCTGTGGAGAGACAGCAGTTCATTCTGACTTGCAAGGGATGATTCCTTTCTTGAACGCTTCCATTCCTACCCCTCATTCACCAAAATCCAGCTTTGATCCCACTTGTTTGACCGAGGGCTTTCCCCCAGGGAGGGTGGAGAAGGACTTGCAGCAGATTCTTCTCCAAACTTCAGTTTTCTTCTGGCGAAGCACATGTGCCAACTTCTGGCACAAGATCCTCGTATCTCACGGCCAACTGCTCAGACCTCATCTCAACTAGGACTTGGCTTGTCTTAACAATCATGAGGCACATTGGTTTGAAGGGAAACAGCAATGCACTGTGCTGGGAATTATTTCTTCCTTTTTTCTACTGTAAAGCATTCTTCCTTCCCCAGTCTACCCTTAAGAATCTAATTAGTGGCCTAATTGCCACCTCCATACTATGCCCTAGCTGACCTTTGCTGGCTCGTGTTCTCAGTCTGCCTTCCCTTGTCAACATAATTTTGTGTCGTAGGTCTGCAAGGTCTGTGCAACTTCCTCCGTGCATTGCAACGTCACTGCGCTTTACTCCACGGTTATTTTTATTCCATACTCCGACAAAATTGAACTGTGAAAGGACCGTAAATTTTCAGCCTCGAGAGGCTCTTCATTAGGCAACAAATAACTCTCTGCACCTACTTGATATTATCCTCCTGTTAGCTGTTTTGTCACGCGACGTGCCTTCCTCCCCACTCAGCCTGCTGTGTCAGTTCCACTCAGCTGACAGAACTGCTGCTTTGCCAAATAACTGCACGTTACATTATGTTTTCTGATCCTCTGACTTTAATATAAAAGCAACAGCACCACTTTTATCCTGGCTGAATTTAGTTCAAAGACTCGCGCTATCTCACTGTTGTTATCAGATGTCAGCAAGCAGTATTTCATGGGACCAGATCCCGATAGGATCCTACAGGAATAGCTTTTTATGGCATCAATACCGCTGCTGTTCCTAATGGCATTTCCACACAAAGAGGTGCTGTCCAAAATAATGAGCTGCATTTAATGCATCAATGCTCTGTTCCTGACAGCATCCCACCAGGATGCCCAGGTGCCTCTACAGCCCCACTGCCCTGTGTCCTGTTTGAGCACCAAGTCCTTTGCAAATCCTACCTGCCCTTGGGGCAAGTGGTATCACAGCTCTCTGATCGGTGCATTATTAATTTTCAAGACACAATGCATCTAAAAGCCAACCATCACCCTGGGAAGTATGTCATAAAACAAATATTCCTCTCCTGTTGAAATGCATTATTAAAGCCTCTACCCTATAAATCCCACATAGATAACGCTCTCCATGGCACCTTGTAAAATAAGCAATTTTCTGCTACCAAGGAAACAAATTCTTCTTCTCAATCCTATCTAAACTCCACCAACATGGTGACAGACACAACATTGCATCTGAGTTTGGTTTTGACAGCCTCATACATTTCTAACTCTGTCAGCAAGAATAAATGTATGAAGCTTTTCACTTTAAAGAGCTCTGGAGCAAAATGGACTTTCTGAGACCTGCGTCACCCTTGTCTCTACCAGACTGTACGCTGGAACTTTTCCCACCACTTCCATAACTGCCTCTTTGCAAGGGTGAGGTACAATTTAAGTGCCAAGGTCAAACCCGGACCAAGCTGCCATTTGAACAGAGGGAGTGAGGCTGGGATTAGAAAGATAGACATTGGTAGATTAAAACAAATATGTTTCCCCCCTCCCTGAACATGTCAGCTCACTGTGTATCATACCCCGCCAGGCACTGCTGGGGCAGAAGCAAGGAAGCAACAGCCCATTCTTGCATGGGCTATTATGACACAAGGACTTTAGACAGCAGCACATTCAACAAGTATTCTTGAAAAATTCTCTGAATACGCTGTGAATGCATGAGAAAAGCAAGCAGCAAGATGCAAGTACGACTGTGCATACTGTGGTTGTCACAGCCCTTGATAAGACAGACATGTAGCAGGAGCTGGACAAGTCCAGTTTTGCAGCAGCAGAGTATCTGTGGTGACATCAATTCTGACTGTATTTTCTAGGTTCCTAATGGAACTGTCAATATTTTGTTTTAATAAGATATTAGCTTCATTGTTTCTTTGGTTTTGGGGTTTTTCTAACTATCACACTACAATACTGTTTCCTGATGATCATTGTATCGGCAAATGTTAACAATTTATTCCAGTTTGGAATGAGAAGAAATTAAGAAATTCCATTATTTGCCTACAAAATGAAACTGCTATTTTCTAAATAGCTCTAATCAGCTACCAAGACATCTGAAAATAATGTCCTGTTTTCGTGCATTATAAGCCTATGCCTGTATACAGATTTATTTCTCAGCGTGAGAGGTCTTTGGGATCATTCATTTCAGAAATCTATGTAATGTCTCTCTCTTGTGTTCATTTTTAGAGCAATCGGGAGAGTTAACTTAGTAGTTCATTGTTATTTTTCTGTTCTTTGGTGCACAGAGTGTATCTCCTGTGTATTGAGCAGCTGCTAGCAAAGCATTCAACGTCAACAGACCTTACCAGGGTCCATATGTGACCACAGATTTTAAATACAGACATTTCCTTTTTCTTTTTAAAGCCGAAGTTAGATTCAAGAAATCTTTATGTACATGTCTTCATGGAGCAGCCTGAAGCAAAAACAAATTTGTTTCATATTATGGGTGAAAAAATGGCTTGTTCTCTGGCTCATCAAAGACAGACCACTCAGCATAAATCCCTCGTGTTAAAGCCTTGCTACTGATACAGAATTCTCCATGAGAAGAAAACATACTTTCCTTTTCCTCCTCATTCTCACAGTTCACACAAGTTTGCCTATGCATTTAAAAGAATTTCTATTTCAGTATTTGAAAAAGCAAAGCTTAAGCAGACTGATACTGAATCAGGCTCCTGTAGCGGTGAAAAAGTCTGAACTGGAACCACTCTACATAGTTATACTGGGAGACTGGGGCAAATTCACAGTTAGCTGCACGTCCATCCTACCCATGAGAGAGATGAATAAATATTTGAGTAAGGTCTTCAGGGAGCTGATGCATCCACTGAGAAGGGTGATACCAAGCAACTTATCATATGTCTATGCAAGGAGTATCTTCAGTCCTGGGTCAGAAGAAATGTATGAGGGACTGCACTACCATGGAGATGGCACGGATACTGTTTCACTAGTTAGAGAAAGACAGTAAAGTACGGCACGTCTCAGAACTGACCGCTCTTCAGTGTTCCTTTTCCTGTGATATAACAAGCTACTTTCCTTGTGTCTGAGGAACAAACCCAGGACCCCTGTCCATGAGAAAGGACCCACAGTGTCACTCAGTCTTCCGTGAGAACCAATTAAAATTCTTTCATCGGGGAACCAACTCTGGGTTGTTTTGTTTTGGGTTTTTTTTTTTTTTTTTTTTTTTTTCTCCAGACTGCTATTATAAATAATAGCAAGGAAAAACAAAGTTTTTAATTTGTGCAAATGCTTTGACAAAGTTGTGCTTCATCCTTGTATAAATATTGCTCCTGTAACACTGCCAAGGAATGGCCTTGAGTGTCTGCAGCCAAAAAACCCAGACCTGCTCCTATCTGAGTCCAAATGACCTACCTATGATTCATGTTTGCAGCTGGCATTCCAGCTCTTCAAAAATTATCTGTGAGCACCTCCTGAGTGGGAATCCAGACTGCCATTCCCTGACTTCTCTGTAGCACTTCGGGGGTGGCCACAGCAAATTTTGCAAGGAAAAATACTTTTATTACACAAACTGACAAAGCTGGAGAGAAAGGGCAAGCTTTCAAATAAGCAATTCCTTTCTGAACATTTGGACTTGCATGCTTGGGTGCTTATCTGTTCTTTTACTGTAATCCAATAAAAGATAAACTCTCTCCCCCTAAAAGCCATTACCTCACTTAAACCCTAGACCATCACGGCTGAAATACCATGGCTAACCAGAAAGATGATGATGCAGACAAGGAGAAGGGAATCTGTTTAACTGAAGAGGGATAACTTTATACAGAATGAAAAGAAATGTAATAGCTCGATGGCATAATCTGGCTATATTCCTCGTTGCAGCTTCTCCAGTTGGTTGCAGCCTGCATTCAAGTGAGGAAGGGAGAGACACTTCAGGCAAAATCCAGTCGGAGGTGGTACCTGTTAAGATGTGCCTTGGCTCTGAAGTTTCCATTGAATCTGTAGCTCCCATATCTCATTTGATACCGAGCCCTAACTGCTAGGCACAAGACTTTTCCCAATGCCTCTGGAAACTTTTCAAGTGAGGCTTCAATTAACCTTCACAAAAAGTGATGTGAGAATAAACAGAAATTAATGTGGTTTTGGAAAACACATGCTGAAGCTTGAAAACCTGCAGGCATTTTATGATTCTGCCATTTCATAACCCATGAACTTGAAGATTTGGAGATAAAATTACAGATGGGGTTGAACTTAAAAATCTCATAGGACTAGCTCCTTGATTTTGATGAGGTCTTGACTCAGGTTAGACTTTTCATTCCAAGACAGTGCTTAGTTTCATTTCGATCTACAATACAGAAATCCATGCGTAGGGTGAACTGCTGAAGAGCTACCTGCTATTTTCCTGGGTAGAACCACCTTCCCTTATGCATAAGCAGGCTAAGGAGAAACCTCCAATAAAGCATCAAAATCTTCTAAATTCTCCTGAGTCTGCACAGCAGCATGACTTGGACTATTCTCCAGCTCATCTCTCAGCTGAGATGTTTTATCACTTTTGTACAAGATGCTTTTGTACAGCAGATATATGCAAGTGGTTCATTATTCCTATAGATATCTACAGATGATTTTGTGATCATAAAATCTTGAACATTGAAAGTTTCTGAACAGGCCTTCTGGTGCCAAGGAGGGTAAATGCTGGGGAGCACTGTCTGCCAGAGAATTTTTAGTTGCCTTGTGATAGCCCATTCTTTTAGTATATCTGTTAAATAAGTCAATGGACATTTTTATGAGCAGAGTTGGCATTACGGAATCTTCCTGCATAGAAAAGACTGTGGACACATAATGATGTGGGGTTCTTTTCCAACTCTCTGTTGTTTTCCAGGTACAGGAAAAAAAAAAAAAATCTAGTTATGATTCACTTTAACACTAGATATAAAATTCCTGAGTTACTTACAAACTCTGGTAGTCAGAACTACAACAGGCAGAGAAAGAGAGATCTGTTTATAATGGAAATCCACATGAAATCCGGACTCAGAAATCTTATTTTAAAAGACAAGTTATGGTAGTTAAAATGCCCAATTATTTCTTTGTTTCATATGCAACCTGGTCTCACTCATGAGTGTTGTGATATCGCAAAGGATAACTTCCCAAATTGCCGAGAAGACAGGAGATTTCATTGCTATTGTCCTTTAACAGGTTTTCCATAGCGCTGTCATTTTCTGCAGACGCGGGAGAACAAACACAGGTCTCTGACCCACAATCACTTCCATGATTCACATGTATAATTTTCTCACGTCAGCTGTAATTCAGGGAAATGAGAGAACTGAAAATGCCAGGTTAAATAAGTTAACTTTTCTCAGGTTAAAGCAAAGTGCAGGGAATGTCTTCCTATGAATTAAAAAGTTATATCTCTGTACAGAATTCTAGGACAAGGACTGCACATATACAAATATTAAAAAAAAAAAAAAAAAAAAAAAAAAAAAAAAAAAAAAAAAAAACCAAAACACAGCGTGAGATCTGAGTTGTCTGTTGTCTGTGTAATCTAAACACTTCTGTGCCCCATCAGTGGCTTCATTATTGAGACTCACCCTCACCATCTGCTGTGGACACCTCCTCC
Organism: Athene cunicularia; assembly: GCF_003259725.1. NCBI lineage: Eukaryota > Metazoa > Chordata > Aves > Strigiformes > Strigidae > Athene > Athene cunicularia. The sequence goes on from NW_020799105.1 coordinate 22,502,539, forward strand.
ATCACTGACCAGTGAAGATTAACACTCGTTATGGACTGAGGTGACACAAAACACAGAAGTTTCACACTGAGAAATGTATTCTGGCACTGGAGACAACACAGTCTAGTGAAAGACATGGCCCAGCTGATTATATATTACATTTAGGGCCCTTTTCAGAATTTCATTTATGAGCGTATTTTCCTCTGCAAAACCCCCAACACTGAAATATCAGTTTTGTTCACCCAAATGGTTCAATGTACGTATGTTCTTCATATCTCTTTGCCACTGAAAGCATTTGCTAGGAAAACCTAGTATAATTTTAGTGAGAAAGCTATGCTGTCAGATTTTGTGAGTGAGGCCTTAGCTCCAATTTATCAGTAGACATCATTAAGGCCAACCAATTGAAATAGTTAAATTATTCTGGTTTTTAAGGTCAGGAAACGGTGAAACAGTGGAACTGTTGCAGGAAGGCATATTTTACATAATGCTGTTCTCAGCCCTGAACCGAAAACACTGAGAATAGCCTGGAGGAGATCAGCGCCTTTCATCCAGTTCCAAGGGAGTCTGGAAACACTCACATTTAAATTTGTTAACCATCCTTTAACCTTTTCTCCCTTTTCTTTCCTTCTACTGTGGTCTCTCCACATGCGCCTCCTTCCTGTTTATTAGTTGATACTCTTTTAATAAAAGAAGGGGAGATGGCTGTGATAACTTCTCCCAGCCTGAATCTCTTAGCGATGGGTTTGCTACAGGTAGGAGCACATCGCTGTGAGCTGCCACGATTACTCCTCTTGTTGACGTGTTGACCTGCTGGATGATTTCTCAATAGGGATGAAATCCTCTTGTGTCACACTTATTGCCTATATCTGCTGCCCCATGATCAGGATCCTGACTTTGCCTTCTCTTCCCTGGTGCAGCCTGGCTACCCAGTCCTCAGACAGGGCTTTTACTGCCTCAGAAAAAAAATAAAAAATGCAAATCCCACACAAGTGTGGCTCACACGCTGTGACTTTGGCTGTGCATCTCTGCACTTCCAGTCGTCTGGCCAACACTTTCTTTAACCTGTCCTCTTCCGTTTGCTCATCTCTCCGAAATGCACTGAAATGCTTTTCCTCTCTCTTGCTTTGCAGCATCACAAAAATGGAGAGTTGTACAATTGTACAGCCTGAAAGATTCTCTCCCTGCAGGGCTGCTCAGTCAATAGGGAAATCAGTGGTAAGGTCAAAATCAGTAACTGGGTGTGAAACTTTCTCTGCAAAATAAAAAGGTATCTGCCACATCAGTGGGTCACACGGCTAACCCTGCAGAGGGGAAAGTTATCATTTCAGAGTGCTTTCCACATGAAAAAAATATTTTCACATGAACAACACATTCTTGACACTTGTATGGTATTTGCTCTCTCCAAATATATAATTTGAATAAAAAAGTGCTTAAACCTCTAAATGAACTTGTTACACACTGAGTCCCTTGGTTTACAATTAGAAAACAAGAAGAAAGTGAAGAGTAAAATGCAGTCTTGTCTCTTCTTGTGCTCCTGGTGAGTGCGGAGAGTGCAGCAGACATGGAGAAATGGCTGGGCTGGTGCAGCACCTCTCTCCCATCTCCATCCCCTGCCACCAGCTCCATGAGTAACTGCTCTAAGCACAGGAAACAAGCTGCAAACAGTACAGAAAATTGAACACATTTTTGTTTTGTTTATCTGGTATTTATTTGCCAGGCTAACAGAAGTAAAAAATCATTAAAAAAGCAGCACAGTGTTTGAATGCTGAGTTGTATCTGGATGTAGAAGGAGCACTTCACTTTTGAGAAAGAGATGCCATCTCTTACACAGCCCCTGCTCTTAGTTAACCAGCTTTTTAAGCATGCTGGTGTTGTTGCTCTTGTTAATGCATTTTAATTCTGCTCTTAATGTTTTTGCACTCTCATGCATAGCCAAGGACATTGCCCTGAAGAACTGTTCACTGGGAAAGGGTGCAAGAAGTCGAGCTGACGACGGGAGGGGGAGCATGGTTTCCTTACAGAATCAAGTAAACAGTAATGATGCCACATACTGCGTAATTACCACTGCTCCCTCTGCGCTCATTGTATCTATGGGCTGGATTCATTGAGGGGAGAGGGGAGAGGAGAGGCAATACCTGCTCTGACAACTGCCCATCTTCCCAGCCACCCACTTGCCACCTAACCTATGTCCAACAAGATGGCAAAAATAAGGGAGCAGCAGGTTCAGAGAGCTGTGGGGCTGGACTTGAAGTAGGATGGGAAAATACAGCCCTAGTTTTCTACCTCCTCCCATGGGACCAGCCTGGGATTGGTGGCTGTCGGGCGCCCAGCAAGAACCAAAAGCCAAATGTGCCTCCATCCTGCCAGAGCAACATTCCCAGGAGGAGACCAGCTCTTGCCCAGAAAACCAGCAGTTTCCCATTGCGCTGGGGCAAGGAAGTGCTTTCAAAGAGGGTCATTGCCATCACGACTGATTTCAGTTCGTAGAAGGAAAGCAGCTCGTGTCTTCCCCGAACAGACTTCCAAAGGTCGCTCCCAGGTCAGCACAGGCTCGTTTGCAGCGGAGCAAAGTGCTCCGTATGCAGGCCTACCTATAATTAAAGACCTGCAGTTTCCTACATATGTATTCTTAAAACATCTGTCAGCATAATTGCAGTACACCATTTAAACAGTTTAATATGAGGCAGGCGTTCGTTTTCATCGGGAGATTGCTTTTAACGTCGCGGTGTACAGTAGAGTTTGCAGATAAGGCCAGAAGTGCACCTAATTATCTCCCTTCTGGCAGCTACTGTACTTAAACTTACATTTTCATAGCGGTACATCAGGCTTTCTGTTTTGCTTCATGACGACTCCCATCCCTCTTAATGCTTAATTCTCCGTGCACCGCTTTAAAAATTAAGGATACAGCCCCGAGCCTGGGCTCCGACTATCCAATTAACCGCAAAGAATGCCACAGAGCTCAGTGCCGTTTCCTTACGCCTTCCCTCTTCATTGCTTTGACACGTGCTGATAGCACTCTTTTGTTAGCTCAGGAATATATTTAGTATCTGTTTTGCAGGGATTATTCTACTTTTGCCAAAACACGGGCCGTCGTGTGGCAAAGGGTATTCAGACGGAGACTGAAGGTAATTCCTGGCCTTCCAGACTGAAGGTAATTCCTACAGCTCCCGTTTCGGCAGCGTTCAGCTTTCTCTGAGACTTTCAGTAAGGCAGAGTTGTGGGGAGCTATTTGATGTCTGAGACACGGTTCTCAATTGGGGGACTTTTCAGCCGGGGAAAAAAAAAAAAAAAGGTTAAGGAAATAAATTAAGGATGTCTAAACATCTGAGCTCTTTTCCAGGGACTTTGTATTTTTAACTGGTTTTCTGTTCTCTTTCCGGCTTGCCTGAAGTGTCACCCCACCTCAGCTGGATGTTTGCAACCTCATGGGGAAATTGTAGCTTCATAGCACTGATCTGAGATGCCTTTACAATGTAGGACCAAAAGCTGGGCACCCACCTGGGAACGATTTTTGGGGGAAGGAACCAAAGATAGGTCCTTTCCTTTCCTTTCTGAAGAGTCCAGTTTTCATGCCAAATAAGACTGGAAAAATCTATTGGATAAACTGGATAATCCCACAAGAGTGGGAGGTTTTGGAGTTTCTCCCTTTGCTGGAGAAGGCACTGCTAGTCTTGAAAGTAAAAAGCAGAACTGTGAAGGTTTCTGCCATCACACAAAGTTTGCAATTTTTACTTTTTTTTTTTTTTTTTTTTTTTTTTTTTTTTTGCATGGGAAACAGCCAGAAAGAGAAAAGCAGCTGCCTAAATAAGGAACTGGTTTAGGAAGAAAATGTTTTATGAACAAACTGTTGTCTTGCAGGAAGAGGTCAAATCTTTGGGAAGAAGATACAGAGAGACTTAAAAGTCACAGATGCTGGATGTTAATATGATCGAGAGCGGAGAAAGAGAAAGCAAGAAATCAGTGCCTGCAAACAGCAGAATGGAAACACCCAGAGAGGTCAGAAGGAGAGAACACAGATAGGCAGAGCAGCAAGGCTGCTCACATTTTGTGAGGCTGCTTCTCTCCTGGTTGCCTGCTAGAGGAACAAGATGTTGGTATTGCTGCTTTCCAAACAGACGAGTCCATCACCACGCCCAGCAGCTCCCTCCTTCCAGGAGCTTTGGTGTGGATTTGTGGATTTTTTTTTTCACTCTCATGATAATAACGTTCGGTAACAGATGATCCCCCGTGTGACTGCACAAGCTTCCCGAGATGAGTCCTCTCTTGCGTGCGCCTTCCTGTGTCACGGCCGAATTCTCATCATCGCTGTCACCAATTGCACAATCCAGCCCCTCTTTTCCAGCCCACGGAAGGGCAGTCCGTGTCCAGCTGACTTCACTCCTGTCACAAATGTGACCTGTGGGAACTCGCAGATTGGGCAACTTCCACCACCCCACTGACTCACGGGCCTCCTCGCCTGTCTCCGAGGAGCAGTCCAGGCCATGGGCTATGTTTGGAGAGAGGCTTGTGCTAGCACCTGCTCCATCCGGTGAGGCCATGCTCAAGGTGGGACAACCCCCCCAAGAGCTCCCTAACTGCATCACCACAGAGCCTGTGGAGGAAGGCACGAGGCACCACGGGGCTGTCAGCACTGATGCTCCTCTGGCTTGCAACACAACCCATGCCCCGACAGGCCAGATTTTGTCCTGAGTGAATCCTTATGGTCACATCCAGGCCATCTGCTACACCACGGTGACTATCCCATGGCATCGAGGGTTGGAAGAGTGAAAAATGGGCCGGATGGTCCTGATGCCACACGTCCAACCTCCTGATGCTCAGAAGAGGGGAGCTGCCATGACACTTAGACCTCCACGCCTGGCACAGGGGATGATCTTTCCAATGTCAGGTGATGAGCATCCATCCAAGACTTTAGGTTTAGGCTTCTTTTAGCGTCAATGGGGAGAAACAGATAGCAGAAATGGCCCCAGGGAAATTTCTCTCTGTGGACTCCATGGAGAGCTTAGAGAGTGAGCTTAAATACAGATAAATAAAATCTAAATGCTTGAAGTTAAATAAGGGATGTGTTGCTCTCACAGTTATGTGCTTTGACTGTGACCTGTTTTGTTTGCTTTGTGCCCACCCACCAAATTCTGAGAATATATATTAAGGATTAATTTCTCCCCTGGAGTTTTGAATGTCAGAATTGAATCCTAGTAGTCATACTGATAATATTTCAACGCAGCCTTACAAAAAGTAAATAAAAACATATTATAATTCACCAAAATATTTGGACTATCAGGAATGACACTCGTCTGTGTCTAACGGTGAGCCATATTTCAGTGTGTTCCTCTGAATAACAGAATAAAAATAGACTATATTTTTGTACTAATCAAATTGGGAGGCATTTTTATCCAATTATTTTTTGCCTGTAACACCAGTGAAAGCCAGAAAGCACATACATTAGTCTAAATAACTGTAGTTGCATTTTGTGTGGATTCTGTTTGGAAGCGGACGGTTATGAAGACAAATCTTAGCAAGTATTTTAAAATAATATAATAAATATAAGTAAGACATGCATAATGTCTTGCTGTATTCCTGCAGGATCTGAATTGTGTTGTGGTTCAAACTAAAGGAAAACAGAATTTTGCAAAAGAATATAATGTGTCTTCTTCCTCTCCTACTATAGAAGCTATTTTAAAAGCAGCTTTTCTTTTTATTGATTCATTAGACATGAATTTTCTCTAAAAATATTTCTCTATGTCAATTGGCCCATAATAAAATGAGATATGCTATGGCTACGAGTCCTGTTCTTGCTTCCAGGAAAGAAGTTTAATGGTTTCAACACTGGTCTGGGCTTCAAGAGGTATGGATCTGCTTCTGTACCTGCTTCTGTCCTACTGTGTGACCTTAGACAAATCAGTCTTTGAAACACAGGTATCGTCCTTGGAAAATGAAGATAATTCTCTCCTACCTCACAGGGAAGTTATGAGCTTTAACCAGGCAGGCTGAGTAGATATCAGTTTGAAGAGTAGCACAGAAATAGCAAGAAAATAGCAAGTTCCATTCTTCAGACTCCAGCGAAATTCAGTATTGACCTCAATATCTAAGAAATGCAGAAGGGAAACTTCTGTTTGCAAAAGCAGAGAAATGCATACACGTCAGTAGACAATGTAGCTTCAGCATTATAAAATGCTAACATTTTTAAAAACAACATCCTTTACAGATGTTTTTTGTTCCATGAATCACATTTTTAAAGACATATTCACTAGTATTGAAAAGCAGCTTGGTTCTACGTGTATGGTTCCTTTCAGCTATACATGAAGGAAAAATTAGCATCCATCAATCTTTCTCAGCTATCTTTGATCTGGGAGCTGCAGCAATCCAGAGGGTGTGCCACCTACATTCTGCTATAGCAGGAGCAATGATCAGTTTTGCTAGAGATCTGGGATTTTCATCATTAGGGCAAGATAATATTAGCAAATTACTTTAGAGATATTTAAGGCTATTGCCCTTTCATCCACCCTCGTTGGTGACACCCAATAAAATCCTGACCCTTTGGGTCAAGTGATGTGATGGCTGCACAGTGGCCAGCCAAATTCCAGCAGCACCAGAACATTGGTACAAAACTTAACAGAAATAGTGGTCACTCACTAAGCAGAAGAAACTGGTGGGCATTAGAACAAAGGTGGGCCTCAGTGGATGTAAGCATGTGTTTTGCCAACTATCGTGCCTAGCATAAAGGACACTGCCAGCATAAAGATGAACCAATAACCAAATTGTATTTGATACACAAGGGTCAGTCCATGGGTGAGCACTGGGGGTACAAACCAGTCAGATTATACATAATCGACATCAATCCCACTGACCCCAACAACGACACCGCACGACCAGCAATGGGTGGGATAACTGGTGACATGCATCTCCCATAGAAGGGACGGGAGACAACTGAGTCAACAAGCCAAACACATCAGACCAAGGAAGCCACACACTGAATCTCTGCACAGCCCGCGTTTACAAAAGCCAGAGCTGAGTGGAGCCCAGTCCCGGGGAGGCGGGAGGTCCTTCCCCAACAGGGAACTCTGCCCAGGGCACCCCCCTCACAGACAGACACTGCCCCTCCTGCAATGGTCCCAGCTGTTACCCCGCAGTGGGAGCCCTGACCTTGGGTTACTCACTGCGGGACCCCTGGGGCTCCTTTACCCAACGGCTCTGTCTGCAAGGCCCCACCCTGGAGGGAAGCCTAAAGGGGAACTCACCCCCCTTTGGGAAGGGCTGTGGAAACCACCCAGATGTCAACCTTGATTTGGGGCTTGGGGTTGAAACCCCAGCGTTTCAGGCATGGTGGGGAAGGCAAAGGGGCATGTAGAGGGAACAGGGGGATGGTGTAGGCTGACATCTCTGCAGCCAAGCAGGGAGGGAGCAAAAGTTTAATACTTCTATCTCATCCAAGCACTGGAGGCAATGTTGTAATGAAGAACCTCCAAGACACAGGTAAAAGCCTTGTGTCTGATGGATTGGTACCAAGAAGAGGCATCAACAGGGATGAAGGGTTGAGCAGCACACTGAAAAGAAGACCCTGGGTGCAGGGAACAGTCATGAGAGAGACTGTGAGCTGCGAGCAAAGGGTGAAAAGGGTGAGGAAGAGGGACAAGGCACCACAAACATATGCAAAAAGTCAAACATCACTATGGCACACCAGGAGCAGCTAAATTTAGATTTGGGTCAGTTTTGCTTAGGGAATGAGTTTATCCTCAGATGGACTCTGTTAGCATGCTTGTAGAAAAGTAGGTATGCATGTCTTACAAAAGGGAAGCCAGACAACAAGAACAATTTGGGAACGATTGCTTGAGGACTCTGATCTATGCAGGGTAGTTGTAGCTGCAAGAGATTTTTATGTTATTGTGCAACAGTTTAATACAAAAATTCTTCTAGGTAACTTTGACCATATGTGGAAACTGCTCAGTAGGATATTTTGTCATAAAAATAAAAAAAGAACAACCCACAGTATGAATTTTGTCTGAATTACTAGTGTCATTAGAAAGGAAATCATATCACAATATGTGACATTGCAGTGAACCACTGGATTACGTTACCTCAGTTAATGATTCCAGCTGGGAAGTGATTAATACAGTTCACAGACATGGAGATCAGCTACATCGGTGTCTGGCTGGCCAGAGGGTGAGCTCTGGTATCAGATGCCACCGGGTAGGACACAACTGTCTCTCCCAGTGGTCAGTTAGATAATATAATAAAGATTTCTGAACATGGTAACCTCTTTCCTTTTGGCAGAGTTACAGTCATTCCTCTCCCTGACCGGTCCAGGGAGATTTTATTCATGACCACAAGTTTCACATTAAGTATTGGAAATTATTGGATTACAGCACTGCAGTATGAAAGGTCAGCCACAGAGTGGACTCCAGGCAACTCTGTTTTTGTTGTATGTCCACATAAGGATGGATAATCAGATAATTGCTGTGTGTGCTGGTTTTCTCTGATTTCTATTCTGTGTAGTTCAGAGCAATATTCTAGTGCTCTTGAGAAAGCACTTAAATAAGCCCTTTCTCTAAAGTGCACCTAATATTTCCATGTAATTTTCCTTTGGGTCTGAAATGTTCTGTGGCTGTAAAGGTTTTCTTGGAAGGCTAAAGGGGAGAGTAAATTTAATTTGACTGTTTCTTAGTTACCTGGCCTTTCATATTCTGTGGCATTGGGATTTTCCAATACTCTAGAATCTTAATTAGCTTCTTTTCCCATAATTATCTTTTTTTTATTATTATTTCTCAATCCTCCTAAAAAAAAAAAAAAAAAAAAAAAAAAAAGGGATAAGATCTTCAGCCAGGGTAACTCATGGTGTCATTACTGACTTCATTCTAGTCCTGTATTAAAATAAAACTAAAATTACTGACAATTCAGCTGAAAAACTGCAAGTATCATAATTTTTCTGTATTTCTTTCAAATTCATTGATGGGCAGGGATGGCCTGTACACTTCTTTAGTTTCCCCAAATTGTTATTATAGAAACAGATCTAAAAGATGGGGAGGGAGGTATTTTTATCTTTGCATGCAGTAATAGTTTATCAATGACCTTTCTGTTGTAGACAGGACTTACTTAAACTCTACGGAGGGCAAAAACTCATTAATTTTTTACTTAACTGTGCCTTTTATCTTGCTAGTTTTCACAAGCTCTTTGTTCCTTTCTGAGATAGCTTCCTCCTATGAAGCAGATTTCATTTTTTTACCTCAGCAATTAAACTTCAGTTCCAACTATGGAGAGTTTTATTTCATATGCTAAATTGTCACAAAGGCAGAATCTCTGTTGAACAGGTTTGGAAACATCTGGCTCTTTTCTTTTGACTTTTGATTCTAATTATCTCAGCACAGATTGTGATTTCTAAGTATGAAATTACTCTGCCCAGCCGCAGCAGTCTTGGAAAGTTTGGGGTTTGGGTTTGGGTTTTGTTTTTTTTTTTTTTCCCCCTTTGTAACTATTTTCCTCACAGCCTTAAATGGAAACAGTAAAAATACGTACCCAGAAAGCAGTCCACATGTGCTGGCACTTTGAAACACCACCACAGGAATTTCTTCCTGTGTATTACAAGAACCGGCCGCTTTGTGCAGAAACCAGGGACCGTGGAGGGCTCGGGTATTGCAAACAGTGATGGAAAAGCTGAACTCATGGGGAGACTCCACCATGGAGCCAGTCCACGGAGGCAAGGGGTTAGGTATGAACCCAGGGATGTGAAACCTCCTGGTGCTGCAGAAAGCGGCGGCTGAGTGTTGATACTGTGGAGTATTTCTGATCTGCTGCATCGATGGTGGTCAGGGGGACTTGGAAATCTGGCTCTGATTCCCTGCTTGCTGACTTTGAGTTTGTCACGTAAGTCCAGATCTGTAAAGTGGTGGCCACAGATGGCACGAGAGAGAGCTCAGTCTCTCTGTGATCCACTCCCTGTCCATAAAATGAGGGTGAGGAACTACATGACAAGAAATATATTAAAAGCTTGTGACGCTGAAGTAGCACAGTTAGAAGAACTGTGGAGAGAAAGCGAAGTACAAAAGGAGTTAGAAACAAATTTGTCTGTTAAACTGGGGGTTGGGGGGATGACACGGTCTCTAGTTTCGTCTGCAGATGAAACCATCGCTGCTGTCATCTTTTTTAGGGGAATGTTGCTTAACTTTGGCTGTCTGTTTTGGGGACAGATGCTCTGCTTGGCAGCATTGCCCCCAGAAAATTCAAAGAGAATGGATTGAAAATGTGTCTGCTTTGGAGAGACCGGACGTTTTTTGTTGTTTGGTTTGTTTTGGTTTTTTTTTTTTTTTCTTTTAAGCTTTTTTCCCAAAAAGGATCAGAAGTGGTGAAGGGCAAGACCCAGGAGCAGAGTCTGTTCCTTTATCATGTACAGAGTCCCACCCTGCCCCAGCTTCAGACCCACACCCCAACCTCTCCTCCTTCCCTCGCCTTTCTCACTGCCAAGTAGTGTCTAACACTCAGGAAGGAAAAAAGGAAAACAGTGAATCACAGTAAACCAACCAATCTTTCCATACAGCTTGGAAAAGTCCAGGGAAAGACTGCTGTTATTTCTGGTTTCAAACAGGAATGCAGATGAGAAGGTGAGGACCAGGTGAGAGAGAAGGTTCAGAAGATGGGAAGGAAATCTTGAAGGAGGAGAGGTTTTGCTCCCTGGGGACAATCAAAATAGGATGGTAGATGGAGGGTCAGTCAGGGCAGGGGTTTCCCAACTTCAGAAAGGTTTTCCAGAGATAAGTGAATTTCTTGGACAGAGTCACCAACAACACTCATTATTCTAGTCAACAGACATCTGACATTTTTCTGCACCACCTGATTTATATATCCCAAATTATATCTTGGGAACCAGAAAAGGCTTTCTGCCATGGAAATAAGAAATAATAAATGCTAATAAAGAATGAAGCTAGTTGAAAAGCCAGCTTTCTTTGTAAATGACAGATGGTGCTTGGTTGTAAAGGGTGAGGGAAGTCATCCATTAACACTCCTTCTTGTGCTGCATGCTTTGTTTTAATTATGTTAATGCACTCAGACACCATGGTATGGATGCAGGCTTATGGGAGAAACTGTTGTATCCTCAGAATTTCACTAACATTCACCATTGCTCTTCAAGATATTAAAAAGCCTGAGTCAGAAGCACTTTATAGGAATGCAGTCATAAGCATAACGAAAGGACACGGCTCTGGGGTGACCTGGCGTATCCAGGCATCCTGCTGCTTCCAGGTTGTACATGGAATTTGCATATGTGTTCTACTGTTAATAGATTACACTGGAGCACATATACATAAACTGTTTTTTAATCCCATGTGCAGTTTAAGGAAATCACTAGCAGGGTTACGTGATGCCATCCATACCTTCTGAGGGACTCTGGAGAGGTTTGAGCGGTTTTGCTAAACACGAAGTTGTTTTGGGGCCTCTCTAGAGCCGCTATGGCAAGGTCAGATTGCTCTGCCACAGCTCCACGTGTTGAGATGTGCAGTTCCCAGGAGCTGCACACACAGCCTGAGAGCAAGAATCAAAGCTCCTTTATCCCTTCCTCTCCCCAGCACGCTCCCCCAACCTCCATATGCATCCTCTTGTTTGTACAGCACGTCATTGCAGGCTCGAATATGCTTCCCCTGGGCTTACCTCAAAGCCTCATGATCAAACCTACAACATACATGGCTCTCCTGCTAGCCCCAGCCTGTGAGCAACTGCCTGCAGAGCTAACTACACCTCTGGTTGGGATTTTGGAAAGAGGAGATCCCATCTTCTATGTGTCAAATTCGCTATGTCTGGCATTTTCATTTAAGCTGTGCAATGATAGGAGGCCCCATGATACTCTGGGCAAGAGGTTTGGGATTTTCCTTTCAATGAACTTTTGGGTCATCTTTAAAGACAAATTAATTAATCACGGTTTAAATCAAAGGCTGTCTTCAGCAGGTCGCAAGCACAAAACAACTGTGTCCATAGGTCATTTGGTGACCCTGCTTTGGAGAGCAGCTTCTGTTTTCTCCCCTGTAGCCGTCTGTGACTTCATTGCTAGATGCTGCAAGTGGAAGTCAGCTTGGAGATCTGCTGATTAGGGGCAAGGGAGGAGGCCTTAGCCTGAAGACTGTATCTGCTTTTTCTTAAACTTTGAGTACTCTCCATCCTGTCAGCATGAGGAGGAATTGCACATTTCAGTTGTGATTGTATCTGCCCAGCTCTGTGTTGCTATCAGTTTGTAAACACCTGCACTCCCTGGCTGGAAGCACACCCAACAGACCCCAGGTCAGCAACTTGCTGAAGTTTGTGACCTTCTGGAGAGGCTGAGTCCTGGGCCACCAGTTCCCAGGAGCTCGAGTTGTGCACCAGGGGGAATCAAAGAGGAGATGAAGGGAACCACAGTGGTGTTACTAAAAGAGCAAGCCCCAATGCAAATGCCCTTCTTCACTCACCTTACTCAGGTCATCTTTGTGGAAATTAACTTACTGTGTATTTCCTTAATGAAAAATTCATCAATTATTTTTCCTCTTGAAGGACAAGTTGTGGACTGGTTGCACAGAGGAATTAATACTAAAGAGAGTTAAAGTGGCATATTCTTAATACAGGGGAACCCACATTTTGTTGCTAGTGGTCTACAGGGATCTTGAAGTGTTGGATCCCTCAGAGGCCCACACTTTGCTGAGGATCATTCCTTGGTACAAGGCACAGCAAATTATATGGTTTCCAGATCATTATTCCGTGGTGACTTGCACAACAGACCATCCTTCCATCATAGCCTGACTTTCTGCACTGTTCAGTGTTGATGATGTCGTCTCCACCCCCACACCTTCGAGGCTCTGATCCACCTCTCCCCTCACAACATTCAGTTACGGGGTAACTGAATGGAGGTGAGCAAACCACATCTCCAGAGGACAAGGACGAGAATGAAGATGGGGATAAGGGGAACTCATCCCCCAGCTGCAGGGATGCATGAGCCCCAACACCCATGGTGCTCCAAGCAGAGGTGTGAAGAGCAGAGATGGAGCCCATCTCTGGCCAAATCTCATCTCTCCCCCAACAGCTGCTGCTTCACAGGCAGGAGGGAAGCTTCCAGGGCAGTTTAGCCATCAGGACTATGTGCTGGCCTCACATTTGCTTTCCCGTGGTACCTTCCCCATGCCAAGTACCACGGCCATCAGCTCTCTGCTGTGCGTGTTTATACAACCAAGCTGAGAGGAGGTTTAAGAATAACGGACAGGAGGCCTATGGTATTTCAAAACACTTCCATGTCAATCCCAAATGATATTTAATGAGGTTCCTGCTGTGAAACAATTTCCTAAGATGGGTGTCAAGTTACAGGACACTCGAGTGTTTGGGTTTAGGCGTCTAACAGGACTCAAATCAGTAAAAGAAACCACTTCGCTACTCACCATATAAAAATACAAATATCCATTTAGCCCATGAGCAAATCCTTGAAATCCTATGTGAATTAATTGTTTAAGATCTTCTTAGTGCTTGATCCTTTCATAATTCCAGCCACTTACAACACTAATTTCATAAAGTCATCATCATTATTGTCACAGTGTTTCTGATTATCAAATAAAGCAATGCTCTCTCACTGATTGTTCTTCACCATTGCCACCGATTTTCCACAAAAATTTGAGGAGGGTAGTGTAAGTGGGCACTGGTCTATCAGAACTGTAGGAAGAGTGGAAAGTGAAATCAGCAGAGTGGCTCATGTCTTTCAGCCGAAGTCAGTGGCTTAACCAGCTTGGCTGCTCAGGTATCACAGAGACAACCAAAATATTAATGAGCAAAAAGGAGATGATAATTTTCTCTAAAAGTCATCTGGGGATAACCAGAAGGATTATCTGAGTGGAAGGGTAGTGCAAGATCAAATGGAAATAAATAGATAGATGATAGATAGATAGATAGATAGATAGATAGATAGATAGATAGATAGATAGATAGATAGATCTTGAATACTTTTAAGTGTGGAATCAGGTCTCTAATCACTGTGCTGAATTTTAGAAACCCTCCATCAAACACAGTGATGGAAGAAGGAACCTAAACTGTTTTAAGATGGATCTTGGCAGCTCTCTGAGGGGATTTGGTAACAGAACAGGAATGAATCCTCGAGTCAGAAATTAAAGGCTTTGAAAGATGGTTTTCCCCACAAGGAACTGAAAGGAGATTTTTGAGCAGTTGTTGATTAATTTTGATTTAATCATATTTAGGCTATTAATTAATTCTGTTCTTCTGACCACTGGTTGCTTGAAACACCATAAGGACTTTTTGACTTGTAGGAGTTTTGCTTTTCTTCTTCCAAATCATCAGAGACTGGTCACGCTCTGAGGTGGGATATTTGGAGAGGTGCGATGCCACCCCAATTGGCATACAGAAATATTTTCAGGATGCAGATAGTGAGGATGGTCAAAGCTACCCAGACATCAGATCTCAGTTCAGGAATCATCAACCCTTCAGCTCTGCCTGGCAGGGACTGTCTGGAAGGGAGGGATGTCCATGCTGAATATCTAATGGGTATCTCACACCACAACTTCTCTACTGTTGCAAGCATCCTGGAACGTTGCTATTGGCCTTGTCCTCTTCCTTTGGTATGTTGCCATTTTAGAGGCTTTAAGATTTTTTTGTACTGATCAGAATAATTTTTTTCATATGGCCTTAAAATTCTCATAGAAAGTGTAATTTCCAGCTCTTCCACATTCGACTGTAGGTGAAATTGCTTGCAGCAGAGTAGCCACTGAAAGACAAATGTTTTAATTATATCAATTTTATGATGCATTTTATTTAAAAGAGTCTTTTATTTTCATTTGGCGCCTACGAATTTTACTATTACATTGATCTTGCAAGAAATAAGCAGCACTTGCAAGACCTTGGAATTTTAATTATCTGTTGTTCTATAGTCAAGACTATCCCAAGACAGAACAAATCAAAAAAAAAAAAAAAAAAAAAGAAAAAAAGGAAAAAGCTACTTTAGCCATTATTTTCTCTTTTTCCTTCAGAGCTATTAATCTCTGCAGAGCTGTACCATTGTGCTAATAAGTTTCTCGGAGAGGACTTGGCAAATCTGAAATGAATTCCAGGCCTCCGATAATGAAAAAGGCTGCAGGATCATTTACTTAAAAACAAAAACAAAAACAAAAACAAAAAAAAAAACACACCAAAAAACAACTTTTAAAAAAAGCTGCTTAGAATAATTTGTTTTTTAAAAAGCCACAGAGAAGTCGGACCTGCCCTCAGTGAGGTTAGACTGAAGACTATTTATAGAATTTCCATGAGACTTTATACGGGTTGCTAAAAGTTCACTGAAGGGAGTAACGGCTCCTTTCAGCTTCCAGCCTTCTTAACAATCTCAAGTTATTAAACTTTTGGAAAGAACAGGCTTTCCCTTATTTTTACAATTTGCACTCTACAGGCTTGACAAAGATGAAACCGTAATGCAAATTACCAACTGCATATATAAAGCTCACAGCACAGTGACATCACTAAAACTTTGTATTTTTATAAGAAAAAATATAATTGGAACATTTAATATTTTCTAGGATCTTAAATTGCCTACAGTTTGTTTGTTTAATATAGAACTGTATTAAATTGTACCTTGCTATGAGCAAAACAGTATAAGCATTTGAATGTGGGACAGAAGATAGTCAGTGTTAGATCAACATTTAAGAGTAGAAGCGTAGTATTAGGTATGTTGTCATTGAAAAAATCTGTTGAAAGTCTGTTTTCAAAACCCATTATGGAAAGAATTAACCTTGAGGTACACCAAAGGAATAAGGAAAATATGAAAATGGGTAAAAGTTTGTCTCTCATCTTTGATGTGCGTAACTGGCAATTTTGCATCCTCCTGCTCTGATTTGTATTTACTCCATTTACATTCAAGAGCTCCTTCATGTACTCTTACTGCCAATTTCAATCTGCTAATGCAATTCATACAACTACTTTATTGCTTTTCTTTCTGGGCCATATGAAGGCCGGTGATTTGAACCCTGTAGAATTTATACGTGTCTTCCTAGAAGACTTCAGAGAGGCACAGTGTTTGATAAAAGATAGCTTAGTTGTCTTTTCCACTTCTAATAAAATGGTTTGTACCTTCAAAGTACATTTTCATTTTCACAGCAGAGGCTTATTTTGGCTCTTGAGTTTTGAATACAACATGCCAGAAACCCTGTGTTTTCATAATACCAGTTAAAAAAAAAAACATACATTTTAAACATTTTTCAGCAACCAAGTGTGAAAAGTTGAAGGAATCTGTTAACATATTGATTGCTTTGAGCACTGCTTTAAATTAGCTTTCTGTTCCTCTCCATATGGTTTTCCATTAAATTTAAATAAATTAAAGTTCAATTATCTGAAAGAGAGGTACAGAGTCCTCCTCAAGTTGCCGGATGAATTACCACTCAACCTTCTCTGTCAGGAATTCATCAGGATGTCTGCCTTTGGGTATTGTGGATGCCACTGCGACCTACCACTTTTTCTTTCAGACAAAATTTCAGTGCAGGTGCCAAGCACACTTTCAGAAACAGCCCTGCGATTGGAAATTACTTTCTCTCTGCATTATTATGTGAGTCATGTCTGTTAAAAAAAAAAAAAAAAAAAAAAAGTTCATCAACTGGAGAGGCTCCGCATTGACACACACAACAGTTTTCAGTCTGCAGAGATGCAGCAGACATAAACAGGAGGATATGACACAGATGGCGTCTTTCATTCTGGAAAAAAAAAAAAAAATTAGCTTGTATCTGCCCATTGGATGCTCAGGAAGGGGAAGGAGAAGGGTGAACAGCGCTCCCACTATTCACAGAATTGGGTCAAAACCATCACATTCCCATCCAGGGTAGGTTTGGGGTATATGCAGAGAAGGAGCTTTGCAAGAGCTGCCCAAAAACATCTGGAGGATACAGAGCAAGCCTGGGATGTCCTCTTTCAAAACATGTTTTTTCACCTATTTCCCCCACGTCTTTGCATGTCCTTCCAGCTCCAGATCATAGCACGGAAGCTCTGGAAGGCTGAAGAGCCCTTTTTAATCTCGTGAAGAAAGATGGAAGCATCATTCAAGATGTGTTGTTCTCGTTCTCTTTTTCTCTCTTCCTTGTGTAGGAGAGCGTAAAACACATCCATCTTACAACTTCTGTCAGTAGTAGAGATGATCCCGGAAGGCAAAACCTCCTCATTATAGTCTCTTCTTCAAAAGTCTCATTTGCCTCAGAAAAAAATATGCAGCTGTGAAAAGCATTATCAGAAGCAAGAATAAGTTAATGGGAGCTTGACCTATGAGAAAAACACTGCCTGGAGTTGCTGTGCGGCAAGCCCTATTTGCAGGAGACTGGGTACCTGTGGTGGTGGCGAGCCCCGAGGCCAGGGTGGAGGACTGGCAGGGCGAGCTGGGCAGTGGGCTCCATGCTGGGATGAAACCAGTCCGTGCTGCCTGCTGCGAGCAATGGGAAGGAGTGATCTGTAAGGGCTTGGCTGTCTTCTGAAATGATCAGAGAGCCACAGAAATAGCAGTACAGCAAAACAGGGTCAGCAGTAATCTTCACAGTTCTTCACAGTGGTTTACTGCTGACCCTGTTTTGCTGCCCAGCCTCTACAGTAGAGCTCTGTGGCTGTATAAAAAAAAAAAGAAAAAATAATTAGGGAACACACACTTGCGTGTGTATGTTGTGTTGGAAGTGAGATGCACCCTCCTGGTACAGAGATACTGTAAATATATCTATATTGTGCACATCCGACATATTCCTTCATTCTTAAAAAAATTGTAGTGTATCAAGCCTTTGTTCAAACACACGGTGAAATTTTTGAGGGTATGAAGAGGGGCAAACTGCTCAGCCCTGCACTGCTGTGAAGTATCCGTTTTCCTCGTCCCTCTGCCTAAAATGGGACTCTCAGCCTTAAAAGTCTGTGCCCTACTGATATAAAACTCACCATACCTCCACCTCCTTGAGACTCACCTCCAGTGGCCGCAGGCTGATTGTTCCTTTCACTGAATGTGCTATTCATCCCTGCCAGTGACTAAACAGTTTTACTATGTGAAAATGCATTAAATGACTGAATTTGTTTCCAAACAACTTGCTGTGCAATCGCCCATTTGACAAGAACCCTTGGTGCCTTGCAATTTGCTCTGCACACGTGGCGGCTCCGAAGGAGCCCTTAGCAGACGGGGGTCAATGAACAAAACAACCCTTTTTACTGAGCTTTGGCATATTCACCCCCAAACAAACCACAGAGGCTATTGTCTATTGTGTCTGGGCTCTGTATAAGCGGGAGATTATTCATAGTAATGGGTCTATCCAGTTGATAGCCTCCATTTTTAAAATTCCCAGAGTATGCATTTATTCGAAGAGATAAGACAATTAGAGACATTTAAACTGGTTTTTATAGGACTATTAAATTTCCCCATAGCACCGTAAAAATTAATAAAATCAACTGCTGCTATTGTACTAAAAAGTAAACGGACCTAGCATTAAGGGCTAAGGGTTTTTTTCAAGGTTTTGTTGCTGCTGTTGTTTCTGCACCAACATGTACAGATGGTTTGTTTTTTTTCCTGGGATTGGTCTCACTCACAGGTGCAGTTGGCTCCCTCCAAAGCCCAGCAGCAAGCATGCCCATGGGGTGTGGAGCAGGAGGAGACACCGAAGCCATGAGAATGACCAAATCCTCAGTGTTGCAATAGGCATACATTGATCCATCAGTCCATAAGTCAAGATAAATGACACTCAGCTTGTCTAACATTCAGCATTGACACTTCTGCCCATCAAACCTACACGGATTTAAGTTACGAAGGTGATTTGTCCAGCTGGGATCCATGAGGTCTTAATGTTGAAGAATCTTTCTTCAACTGGGCTCACTGCTGTTCTCAAATGTCTGTATTCATTGCTTCTCCTGTGCCACGGAGCTCTATTTAAATTAGGTGGATAGCTGTGCAAAGACGGATGCTGGTGTTCTCGTGTACTCCTGAAAATGAAATTTTCCATTCCTCTAATATAGTGCTAAAAGTTTAACTCAGTCTTACAAAAGCAGCTCGGAGGTAGAAGCTGTCTAAATCATGCATTACAAATTCTCCATTACATTAGTGGGGGGAAAAAAATCCTTTCACGTTACCTCACTCAAGCTGCTCTAATCAATAGTTATCAGTCATTTCATTTCCCTTGATAAGAGCTTCTTCCCCTGAAACCTTACAGCTTTCTGCTACTGAGATGTTTTCAACCTGTACTTGGAACAGAACTTATTCCCTCCAGTATAATTTTCATTTTAACCTTTCCTCAATGGTCTAGAAATAATAGATTGCTAAAATTACTTTAATAGATTGAAAATTTAAGCCTTGTAGAGACAACCACCTAGAGAATGTTACAACTCAATGATAAGGCAAAGAATAACAAATCTTAAAGGTTACTGAACTAAGACTTAGTTTTCAGGCTGCTGAAATAGCCGGTCTTGTTACAGCTCTGCAAATTAATAACTACATAGTGTTATGATATTCAGACCCTCTGGTTTGAAATTGTTTTCTTTAATACTAACTCTGAGGGCAGTAATCACCAATGGAGGAAAAACAAATATTTTCAATATTCCCCCGTGGTCTTCTCAATGCTTAAAACACTGATGGTCTTTCCATAACCTTCTGGGCACTGGAAGAATCAGGGTTTTCAGTCAAAATCTTCAGGCTAATGACGGCTCTTCATCATTTGGAGTTGTGAATGTAAACCATGGCAACCTGGCTAGAAATTCTTGCAGCTTTGGTAACAACCAGGAAATCTTTGTGAGATGGTGGAAGTCATGGTGTTTTCCTTGACTCTGTAGTACCGAAAAGACTGTTTCTTATAGGATATTTTCTAGAGAATTGTTGATTTTAATCCCTAACACCTCATGTGACCAGGTTCCCACCCCTTCCATCTGTGGTAGGACCCTACTAAACTGATAGATTTTATCTAATTGAGTTCAAATTTTAAAATTATTATCCCACAATCCTATTTTTACAGTGGTCTCTGCGTAACTACATGCATAATTAATTACAAAAAGGTGATGAATTTGGGCATTAGCCTTTAAACGACCAGCAAGGCTGTGAACAAGGGGAGGACAAGCCCAGAGGCAGAAAAGGGGCTGGCAGCAAAGGTGCTTCAGCATCTTGCCCATTCACAGCTCCATCCTTGCCCAGGACTGACCCAGAACAGCCTCCCGCTCTAGATATGAAAACTGTATGGGAATAGAGGTCAAGAGAGGCAGTTTGGGGAGACATTTCAACCATAATTTTTAAATGGAGGTTTAAGGTGGACTCGTGCAGACACACACCCCAGATATGCAGGGCTAACAAATTGTTTCTGACCACTCGCACAGTCCCTTGCTCTGCTACCTGGACATATTGCCTGGTCCAAAAGATTCAGTTCTGTTTGAGTCCAAAATGTTAAACTTGAGTATTTAAATCTGACACACAGAAAAGCTTTGAAGGTCATTTCTATAAATTTTATAGTTTCTTCCGAGCGCCTTGCAGAAAGCTTCATGGTAAGCAGGACGTGGAGCTCCAGAAAGGTGACAAAAAGCATCGTCTATTGACATTTTTAGGCCTTTAAAATTGCTACATCCCATTTTGAAAGTGGGATGCACAGAGATGTGTGTTGTAATAAAGGCTTTTACCCCGTGTCTAGGGCTGCTTAATGCCCTCAGAGCTCTGCAGCTCCCCCGTACCGCAGCCATCCTCATGGCCCAAACTTTAACCAGGGTAGTGGTGTCCACCCTTTGCATTCCCCAAAAACGAGACGAACCCTTGGATGCAAGCCTGATAGCTGGTCCCTCTAAGAACAGGCTCAAGTCTGGTTGCTTTAGCTGCTATTCCCAGCATATTGCAAATGCCTGACTTCTAATGGGCTACTTGTGGTGCAAAACACCTTCTAAAAATACTTGGTAATTTCAGTACTTGGGCTGAAACAGCACAGTGCTAAAACATTCCCTCTGCGTTGGGATTTTCACTGTTGCAACCAATAGCTACAAAGGCCCAGTAACAGCCTCTTGTATGTAGCATCTCTGTATTTATCTGCATACCATTTATTTTTAGCCTGTTTTCTTCAGATGCTAGCGGGGACATACTGCATTGTGCTGCGCTGTGCTTTCCTTATTTATCTCTCCTGGAATCGTGGAAAATATCACTTCATTCAGTTTATGTACTCCTCCCATGTAAATGCTTTAGCATAGATATCCTAATGTGTTGGGTTGGTTTTTTTTTTTTCAGTTTCCATGTGACATCTGTGACAAACTATTTACAAGATTCCTCATCTCCATCAGCAGTTTTCAAATGTTACTTTTCAACTAAAGAGAATGGAAAAAGAAGTGCGTTTTATTTTAAATATATTTACTTCAGGTTTTTTAAGAAGCTATGAATTTGAAGTCATTAGCAGATATTTCTTCCAAACTTCTTCCTGGAGATGAGATTAACCAAAAAAATGTTGCCCTAATTAGCCTCACAGGAACTACCTGAGAAGGAAAGACCAATTGTGCACAGCTTTTAAAGCAATCACTTAGAGTCACGCCAGAACAATTGTTTAGCAA
Organism: Athene cunicularia; assembly: GCF_003259725.1. NCBI lineage: Eukaryota > Metazoa > Chordata > Aves > Strigiformes > Strigidae > Athene > Athene cunicularia. Next base: position 22,524,022 of record NW_020799105.1, read on the forward strand.
GGGTGGATTCCTACTTTCCCATCGCTCTTCTCCATAGATATCAAGTGAAAAAAAAAAAAAAATTTGTTGATTTTGCACCCAGAAAGAAAGTCATGTGAGGTTTCTTCCTGACCTTAGAAGAGACTGGAACCAGTATAGGATGACTGAGAACTGGGGCTTCCCAATCCCCTTGGTTATCACGTTATAAGTGCTCCCCTTACATTGCTGTGCAGCTGCAGAGCTCATCCACGTAGGTGGGGTTACGGCAGCTCCTCAGCAAATATTTTAGATGATTTAAATGTGCTTCAGAAACAAGCTGCTGTATCGTGGGTTGACCTCAGTAGAAATAGACTGTGAGTGAATGTCTTACGCATGGACCATGTGGCATTAACTCATCACAGATGTGACAGGAGAATGGGAATTCTGCGGCGTGTTTTCTGCTCGCTGGGTATCCTCAAGTTGAGTAAAATGTCACTGGGACATTCACAACATGAATCACATTTTTAAAGTGAATTTCAATTTGGTGAGCCCAGATCCTTTCCAAGAGAAAGTTTAGCTGATACCTGGACTACTCCATCCTCCGCATGGGATCGGCCGCTGGCCAGAGCTCACCAGACTAAGAACATCTGTGGTGCATCCCAACGTGAGCCAACAAACTCATCTTCTAGGCTGAAGAGCTGCCAGTGCTTCTGCATGGTGGAAATCCTCCCCAGTTGTAAATCACAACAATCCTGGGTATCTGAACAGACAGCAGTGGTACCTGATGACATCTGCTTGACAAATCCAACACGCTGGGTATCTCATGCTTGACAACTTTACAAATGCTTTTGCAGCTTGTGATAATGGAAGGCTGTCAGTCATAACTCTCCTACATCTTTCACTCACATCAAAAACTTGCCTTTATCATAAATAATAGGGAGTTAATTACTGCTCTGATGTGATCTACTCCGAAGTTGCCCCAGAAATGTCACTGTTACTAAACTGAATGACTGGACAAGCCTCTAGTCCTCATAACATTTATTTCAAACTTGTACTTAGTGCACAAAATTTACAAGCAGTGCAAGCAGACTCTCCACTAAGTAAATCCTAGTTAAAGTAAGAAAAAAATACGTCTTGGGGCAGGATCCACCCACACTCTGAGTTGATCTTGAAACATCATTCTCATTGAATTTTGGCACATAATGCAAATCCCTGTACAATAGTTGCAGGATATCAGTTAGTAAGGCTAAACAAACATTGGCAAAATTTCTCTTTTTCCTTCCACTATGTTTACCTCAGACATAAAAATAAATGCCTCGTAGCCTGCAGTGGAATACTGACAACACGTAGAAAGTAACAGAGCCTCCCATTGCACTGTTCAGCCAAAGAAGGATAGAGGTGGAAGAGTTTCCACTCTCATCATCACTCTCCTGTTTCTTCCTCAGCTCCAGGGACTGCTAAGCCACTGGAAAGGCTGAGTTTTAAGGAGTCACGTGGGTCCAATCACAGATGAATGCGTATCATCTAGCAGGCCCAACAGCGGCTGAATGTGCATCATGCAGCGAGAGCACGTCAACCCCTCTGGGGATAAACTGGGCTTCCTCTAAACACAGCGTGCACTCAGACAGTGGAGGTGGAGACCATAAGGTCAAAATTCAGGCTGTTGCTGGGGCTGTGAACTTACAGACTCATTGGGAAACCTGGCATTAATTTCTACCTTGGATCTACTGGCCCTTTTTGAGAAGCGCTGCTCTGTATAAGCACGCTGATGTGCAGAGCACAACTGCCATGCCATGGGTGATGGCTACACAACTTTCAATTGCCATGTCGTCGTTTTTCCAGATTTTCTCATTGAGGAAAGAGCTGTAGCTGCCCAGTTTGCACTGGAGAGGGCTGGCAGCAGTGGAGCTATTGACCTTGCCCCTCTAAATACGTGGTTCTTGCGAGCTAAATGAAATATGTGAACTGCATCTGCAATATTTCCCTACTTCTCCTGCAGTGTGTAAAAGCTTGCCCTCATGCATCAGTGAATATTAAATCACCATATTCCCATTTATATGTACACTCCAAGGTGCTGATGGAGTCAAGTACTGTTATGTGTATGTATATGAGGACATAATTTTACTCTCTGTATTATTTTATAGTTAACAGGCTGGAATCTCCTGACTTGATTCTACTGCCATAAAAAAGAGAGGGGTGGAAGTGTAATGGATTTTGCAGTTGTTTGACGAGTGGAATGAAAACGTTCTGTCCAAACCAAAACTGCATATGGACTTCAACCATTTGTAAACATTTGTCTAGTTTACTTCCCATAACGATGCAGCCTTTTTTTTTAAAAAAAAAAAAAAAGGAAAATCTTTCAGAACAAAAACCAACAAGCACTTCACTAATATGTTAACATATTTCTGTTGGTTTGGAAATCAGATGAGCTTTGTTTCCAAACAAGCAAAATTGCAGCTAATTTGTGTTAAAAATTAGCAAGGAATGAACCTGTCTTTTTGATCAGAAATGTTTCTGTGTGGGCGAACAAGCCATAGAGACAAGCAGAGAATTTGTCCTCATGTCTGTGCTTGTAGAGGCAGTAAAAATCCAACCTACTCATAGGGGTGAGCCAAACGAGCTGAAGCCTTGTATACACTGGTACTTAAAATACAACCTTTTCTCACCTTTTGGTGGTTCAAGACAGCCTGGGAAGTTTTATTGCTTTGGGGGTGGGGGGGGGTAGGGACCTTTGTCTGGGGCCACAAAGCAGAGCACGGTGGGCTCACACACACACACCACAACACAGGATATGGCTGGGGGGAACCTACACAACTCGATTTGCTTGTGGTTTATACATTAAATATTAGGCACATCCCTGACCAGGATGCTTTGTACCCACAAGAAGCAGCACAAAGAGGATGAAAAGCTTTGGCTGAGGCCTGGAGTTTTGCTCAGATTCAGATAGATTCCTCTCTTTCCCCCATTGTAGCTGATACATTGATTTTTTTTTTTTTCCCCAAGTTTTGTATTGCAGAGCTACAGATTTTCTGCTGACATTTGTTTCTGTCAGTGTGTTTTTACTGGAATTACTGCCTGATACACAGGGTGGGGAACTGATACACAGAGATGAAAGCTGCTGGGTATCTTCACAGATCAAATCCCAAAAGCTTCTGATGATTTGGTTTAAGGTGCTGCAAAACTATTTGTGGGTCCGTGTTATTATCTGGGGAAGACTGTGTGATTGCAGAATTAACAACTCTTGTAACTCATTTGTGAAAGGGGCACATTCCCTGGTGCTGATGCAGCTTCACCATCAGTACTTCAGTGCTTGATATCATAACTTTAAGGACCAGGCTAGGAGCTGCCAGTAATTTATGTCATTGGGACTGCCTTAAGCAATAAGATTTGGATGGCTCCCAGTGCCTGCGTGGGTGAGGAGCTGGTGATTGAGGAGCTTCTTTCTCTGTCTAAAAGGGAGCCTACACTGATTTGAAGATGGAAGGCTAATTTTGTGATACCTTCCACGTTCCGGTAGTGGATTTTTATATAATCTTACTTCTCATCAGAGATGGAAATCCTTCCTCTTCAGATAAATCCACTTCACTTAAGCAAAGCTGGAAGCCTTTCTAGTCTATGCCTGATTTTAATACCTTTAATTTATCCGTTATGGACTTATGTCTAAGTCATGCTGCAGCTTTCCTATGGTTTAGATAAAATTAAATGCTGAAAGGTTTCTGCATGCTGTCTTTAAAAAGAACAGGGTTTAGGTCCTGCTTAGAATATTTCTTTTCTAAAAAAAAAAAAAAAAAAAAAAAAAAAAAAAAGACATAAATCATGATTCTTTGTTATTTTGCAAGACAATGTGTCCTTGGCTCATCTGGCTTGCAGAGACTCCCACCTCTTTCTGGGTTGCTTGCTTTGGGGCAGCCAGAGGATGTGAGCGACTGCCATGCAAAGTGATTGTGAAAAGCATGTATGATCCTTTTGTCTTCTTTGTGAGTCATTCCAGCCTCCTTGCCTTTCCTTTCCCGCATCCCAGAAAAATGGGGGAAGGCTGGGTACCCACCGGACAAGCACCGGCTGGCGCAGTGGGCTGCAGGAGCAGGTAGACAAGCCCAGCGTGCCCGTGGGCATGTGTGTGGCAGGTTAAGGGATGGGGCCTGCTGAAATAAGAGCACAAGGGAAGAGGGAATGATTGACAAAAAAAAAAAAAAAAGTAATTGCAAGTTGAAACCCTCTTTTTGGTTACGCTGCTGTTTATAGCAGCCTTAGTTGTGGATGTTTGTTTTAAGATGCTGTCCCTGTGGCTGGGGAGGATTAATCCATCCCATTCGCTGTGGAAGAGGAGCTGTTTTCAAAGCTGCACAATCACCACAGGCTCTCTGGGGTTGCTGGAGACGCATCCCCAGTGCCAACCAAGCCAGCTGTCGTGTCATGGACCCTTACTCTAGCTGTCTCTCCTCATAGGTGACTACCCTCGAACGCTGCATCGCGCTTCTCGTGGTGTAACAGCCAGAGAAAGCTGCTCTGCTGTTCCTCTTCTTGGTGAACTCAATATTGCACGGGAATAACTGGTGTTGGTCTTTTTCCCTTGATGGCTTCTTGGGATCTCCAGGTGTATAAATGTTCTACCTCAGCCTCCACAGCGTTCCATGCTCCTTCCATGCTCCATCCCGCGGTGGGCTGCAGTATCCCTGCGGCCAGAACACCAGTGGGAGCCCCGTGTGATCTTGAGCAGGACTGTGCTCCCTGCTGTTCTTGCAGATTTTGAGCATGCCGCTCTAAAACTCTCTGTAAAACTTATTACAGAATAATGATGCCTCTTTAATAAAGCCTCCCAGAGAAAAACAGAGCTGACAAGTTATTTTGCTTGTCTAGCGGTCTAGAACTCCTTGTCATAAACAGATGCGTAGAGCAGATACTGCAGCAACACTTAGAGGCTGACTTACATTAGGACTTCAGGCTTTAACTTGTGCCTTGTTGCACAGGAAACTCGAGCACAGACTGACTTCTCGAGCTGGTTGTGGCTGTGATTATTGGTCATCCTGAGCTCAGCCACACCACTGCCGTGCCTTTGGCTGGCTTTGGGGGGGTGCGGGTGGCTCTCGGTGGTGCCGTAGCGTCCCACGGGTGCTGGGACTGGCACAGGCAGTGCTGGGAGCACCCAGCCTGGGCAGCACCTCGCCCATGGGTTCAGCCTTCAGTTGCAGTTTCTCAAGCAAGCCTACCTTGCCTGAAGAAGGGGAGGATCAGTGTTTTCTCACCAGCCAGCCAGCCTGCAGATAAATCCAGCGTAGCATGTCAGTGCTCTTGCACAGCACTGCGGTGGTCCCACACTTGCTGGTGAGGGGACATTTCCAGGCTCCCCCATAACACAGGGGGCCATCAGAAACACGTGCAACAAAACATTTCTGTTCTCATTTAGCAGTGTGTCCATTCCTCTCCGCTTTTGCAGCCAGAGAGAAAATGACTATTGCACTAGTGATTGATGGCCCAAGTAAAGTGGTTTTGTCATGCCCACCCTTTCCTAGCAGATAAATGTCTCTGTGGCAAAGGGCACCTCTGTCTTTAACATTTACAGCTGGAATCACCAAGAGAAGACAGGTCAGGATCAGGACTTTTCCTGGGGCGTATGGAGGAAGCCTGGCATGGCTCAATTCATGCCTCGTGTGCCATTGTGATAAAGAGGACCCAGACCAACCCAGTGGACAAACTCATCTCCTTGTGCAGCTGCTAAGTTGAAAGAGGAAATAAAAGAAGTCACAGTACTTCTGCATCTGTGAACACTACTTAGTACAGTCATCATAATTATGTCCAGAAAAGCAATTAGAAAAATAAATTACTTTTTTTTTTTATATACTCAACCCATCTTCTTCCTACGTGTGCTCAGAGCAAAACCTTCCTGCTTTTGCACCTTGCAGACCGGCTTTGCAGAGTACAATTCCACTTCAAAAAAGTCTGAGGTGTTGAAGAGAGCCAGATTCTTGTTGTGTCTTGTCGGGCATGTTACAGAAGTGTTTTATCTGAAATTAAAAAACAAAACAATTCTTCATATTTTCAGAGCAGCAATAAAAAAGCTTAAAAAAAGGTAAGTGCTTTTGGAACCGGTGCATAAACCTCAGCTCAGCAATAGCTTGCATCTGCAAGGCTGAGCCAAAAGCTTAAGAGGAAAAATTTGGGGGGTTCTAATGACATCAGCTTCCAAATACACCCAAAAGCAACAGGGCCTTTCCCTTGTGGTCCTTCAGGTGCCTTTCAAGACTTTAGAAAGCTACTGGCTTCAAATAGAAGAATTTTTAATTCAGGAATATTCTTAGTGGTCTCTTCACTGGGGTAAAGGTAAGACAGATTGACAGCTTTCTGCTGCGTCACACAAGAGGAGGCTGGGTATAGGAGACAATCTTGAAAATTACAGCAGCTTCACAGACCAGAGACTGCTCCGTAGCTCAGCTGAGCCAGGCAGGAATCTAATGCACGTCTTTTTCTTCCTTTCAGCTACAAAACAAGGCTTTCTCTTTCATCTCAAGATCATTTCTTATATTCAACCACTTTTCTCACCTTTCCATGTGTCCCACCTTCCTCAGGAGAGACATCCATCCCGCTGTACAGCTATGCCATCATGTATAGGATGAGGCTGAGAGCAGTTTACAGGGGTTTAAGCATGCTCTCTTGTCCTGTTTGTATCAGACTAAAAGATTTTTCTCTTTCCATTCTCCTTATACACGGACCTTTCATATCTCACCACACTAAAAGGTGTTCTGAATGTCTCTGGAAAACAGCTCTCTTGCTCATGCTCTTTTCTGTGATTTTGGTGCTATATAGTGCTTTCTGCCTCTCCTTAACAATTCTTTGCACAGCACATCATGTCTAGCCATATCCTACCCTGGGCAATCTCAGTTCATATTATCCCTCACCTTAATTCTTCTCACTCATCACAAAGCCCAGGTGTCAGAACTTACCCAACTTTTGCTATGTCTCTCGTTTTCAGCCTTTCTGAAGCCCCCAGTTTGTTTAGCAGGAGTTATTTTTACGTATGGCCATTATGAACTTGTACGTGCTCTTAGAGATGTTACCTTCTGGTGTTTAGTATCATGCTTGTGAATTTGCCTCCCAAGACCATACTGCCTCAGCTGAACTCCCCCCAGCTCTCTCCTACAGGGTGACTCCACAGGCTGAAGCTCTCTTCTAAAGGCTGATTATTTTTCTGGTTTATTTTGTTGATGTCTAATGGAATTTCATCCCTTGCAAACGAGATTATTTGACTCGGTCTACTTGTGATACAGTAATCACAGGTAGAAAAAAGCAAGCAATCAAAAGGAATTAAACACTTTGTGGAGTCCATGTGTGAATAATGTAATTCTGAAGCAAATCCACCTCCTCATCCCTCCCCATTGGCTTCGCTATAGCTTTATGTGCATACGGATGACTTAACACAGGAGGTACATCCCTTTACTGATGTGCGTGACTGCTTCTCCATGCAGCTTCAAACAGGTATTGCCCTTTTCCCTCATATAACTCAAAGCACCAAGCAAAGGAGCAGACCCATATCTTACAAGTCTAGAAAATGAGATGCTGAGAGCTTGATGAGAGATGGAATCAATGGCAGAAATGGAAATAAAACATTGCTCTCCCGTTCCTAGTTCCCTATCCCAGTCATATTGACCATACACAATGAGCCTACCACGAAGCTGCCTTTTCTCTGTACTTAAATATTCTCTAGCTAAATGTTGTGGTGTGAACTGGGAGGCAGAAAGCCTCATTTATATCAAAAATAAACAATATTCAAGCTGATAACGACAAGGAAGAGCACATCTCCTGTTAGGTACATCAGGGTGGCCTCACTCCCGGCTAAAGTGATGCAGAGAGCTGAATTCTTGTATCTGGGTTCAGGCATTAGAGGAGACCATGAAATTCTGTGCCTCTAGTCCCACAGGGATCCGGTGAATCAGAAGTCCCCTGTTTTTACATGCCTTATGACAGTCCTGTGTGCTCTGCATACTTATGTGCTGGCTTGGCATTGGGTTTTGGTCTCCGAGCTTGCTGGGGGCAGGAGGGCTGAGAGCTGTGCTCACCCCCAGCTGCAGCACCGAGCAGGGCTCCACACTTCTGAGTTCATCAGTAATACTTGAACTTTCCCACAAGGAACTTCAAAACCTTCCCTTTTCTATTCATTAGCTATTCTTCCACAGAAGTAATTAGCTGACTACAAATTGAATTAAAATTTAAGTCGCTTTCAGGTTATGCATAAAAAGAAACAAAACTGAGAAATGGCAAGTTACTTGAGGGAATGTCAAATATAGAGCATTTTCTCATTTTCTTAGCTCTGACATCACTGGGAACCGAGCGCTTGCATCCTTAATTGACCATAACTTTTTCTTCTTGTAGAAAATGGGGTATTTAACGCAATGCTCATTTTTTCTGAAAATCTTCTTTGGGAGGTAGAAATGAATGTTAATGTATGCAAGCCCATTACTGAGAATGGTAATGAAGAAGTCGTGGCCAATGGTTAAGCTTAAATTAAGCACGCTTCAGAAAACAAACACAACTCTTCCAGAATTCCTATTCAACATTTGTAACGGAATAAAAGTCCTAATAAAATGTTTTCCCTGAGAAGTAATAAATTCTGAAAACATGACTGTATTTACTTAGACCTTTTGTAATGAAAGGCTTTTTCTCAGACAGGAAAACTGCTCTTTACAAGAAAACTCAATAAATACAATTATGCAACTGTTTTCTTGAGACTTGTGCAAACATGTGCTGTTGCAAACGCTCAACAGGCCAGTGCATTAGAGTCCCAGTCCCACGTATACATGTGTGTTGAATTCAGAGAAAATATTGCTCAAGAACCAAAAGCACACATGTAGTTTTCTCTTTCTGTATCTCATTTATGTAATTAAAAACTCTTCCAAGCCCTCAGTAGAGACCTGAAGAGAATTGATTCATTTTTCACTGGAAGTGAGTTTATTCATGCCATAACTCTTTTGAAATGAAATGTAACAAATTTCCACTCGCAATTTCTTGAGAAGTGCTACACGCTATATTTTTTAAATTTATTTGGAGAAGGAAATAAATTGATTCAAATTTATGATTTAATCTGGAAAAAATGCACCAAGTATCATTACGATTGATTTTTTTAAGTGGATGCTGACCACCTAAATGCTCCTGTTGCCTCCAGAATTAATATCCAGTACTCAATTCACATGCACCCCTGAGCCAATGTGAATTGTTTCAACGATGTTCGCTTTGATTGAAATGCTCACGCTTAAACTTAAGTGAGTTTTCACTGTTTGACTCCCACCCCAGGGGCTTCCATCTCCTCAGACCGCTGCCTCGTATCCTGTGTGGTGTTTCAGAAAGCTCAGTAGGCACAAAACCATCCCGATCTGCCTTCACAAGGATGCTCAAGCGCCTTTGCTGAGTCTTGAGGCAGGCTGCCTGAACAGCACTGAGTTTTGCTCAGGGTAATGAAAACCTTTGCATGGTTTTGGAGACACTTCGTCTGGAAACAGAAAGACAGTGATAACAAGAGCTCTCCCAGTGCTCCACACCTCCAGATTCATTGGCATAATCTGGTCAGTGATGCAAAGCAGCGCACAAACCTGACGTCTCTGCGTTAAGCCAAGTTTATGGCTGCTTTGCATTGCCAGCACAGTGCAAAGCAGCTGGAGAGCACCGGTGACTTTGATACCAGACTATGGAATAAATCCTGATTACTGAGCTGATGTGATCCTGGGAAATCAGATGTTGCTTTAAAGACAGAAGAAAGCACCTCGCAAGGAATCTTTGCTCTGCCTCATCCAACACAGACATTGTTTCAGAGGAATCAAAGCTCAAACAGTTGCATTTATGCAGAAAATGAAAACTAGCAGCCCCCCAGGTGCACTGCTGTCCTCTCAGCTCCAAAGGCTTTGCAGGATTTCTTGCTACATCACTGAGATCCGTATCACAACAAGTATGAGATCAAAGCACAGGCAATATGGGAAAGCATCATGTCAGCCCGGAGATGCCCCAACTAGCAGGGCTCACAGGATGACAGATGGTAGATTTTTGGAGGACCTCTGAGGCTCTGAGAGTCAAGGCATCATTCTGGAACCCTCCTACATCCATCACAAGGATGAAAAAAGGAAAGTCATCCATCCCTCTGGGCTCTCTGGTGCAGCTGCTGTTGCAGATGATGACCTGTCGCATGGTTTCAATCAATTCAATCTCCGAAGCACATTTTAGAGGAGGATAAATAATGTAGGAAAGATGTTATTTGACATCTCTGTAGGGAATGTCATACGTATTTCTTCTGGTAATTTTTTACTTCACCACATTATACAAATGAGGGGAAAGAATTATTTGGGTTTTGTGGCATTTAGATAGGTACGTTTTAAAATATTACACAAACATGAAGTCATTTTGTTTGGGTTTGTTAGTTCAAAACAGAACCCAAATGAAGATAACTCAAGAGAAAATGCTCTACAGGACAGCGACGGACTGGAATGGTGATAGGCTGTGCAACCCCTGTTAAAACTTCGTCTCGCAACATGATTTTCATGTATATTTTATACCTCTACTTACATTTTTGAGATTTAATTAGTTTCCTAACAACATTCAAAGGGGAAGTTTCGGCTCCTGAGGCTATTTGGAACAAGTTTGGCAGAAATATCTGCATTACTTAAGGATGATGTTTTCGCCCTGAAACTAAAATACCTTTATTTCTCTCCCAAGCACCTAACTATCCAGGTAATCACAGAGCCAGACTAGCAAATTATCTCTAAATATAAATGCTGGAAAATCCATCTGTTAAAGTAGGGTGATGGAAATATTTTATAAAGTATACTGCATTCACAAAGACAAGAGACTCATTCCCATTACTCCAAACTCTGTAATTTCTCACATTTCATTAAGCTTTAATCAGAAGATTTAAGTCTTAATCTATCCCAAATTAGCTTTAAGCAGAATATGAAGTACTAGTACTACTAATTTGTATCAGTTTATATATCCTTATATCTGCTGAAGAATGGACTGAAGGAATTATTGTATTGCTTTCTCGTCTAGTCCAAAAGGAGCAAAGGCCAAAATTTCAAATTTACAAAGTATACTCAGCTATAAATATATTTGACATCTGCCTGGGTCCTCTAGCAGCTGTAATGCTACAGCAAGACTTTGAAATTTATGTGAAGTATAGTGTAACTTATAACAAAAGCAAGCTGCAAACTCCAAAGGAGCTGTTTCTTTCCCTGTCAACCTTCTGACAGAAGGTGATACGATTTGTAAACATTTATTTTGAAAAGTCCTTAAAAGATATAAAGCTTAGAGGGGAAAAAAAAACAAACCTTCATGTTGCGAGCAGAGGTGTTGCTGAATTTTCTTCCTTTTTTTCTTTTTCAGAAATAAAAAGACTGATTCAAATAGTAACACGGCCAGAATATTAACAGCCAACATGCAGGCACACACACAGCTTGAAAGCCCCATAATCAGCACCCGCCAGGGAGGGTATCTGGTTTATTATTTGTTTGCAGCTGATGGTGTGGACACGGTGTGTTTTGTTTTAGGAACCTGTGTCTGGCAGCAGGAAGGCAACCCATGTTAGTTTCCCTGACTGCTGCCCTGGAGGGAGGGGGAGATGGCAGCAACCCAACACTCTTGGCCAGGAGAAATGGGGCATGAGGGGCTGAGGAGACAGAGGAGGAGCTGGGCAGGCTGGAAGACTCCCAGCACCAAACACCCACCCAAGCCACAGAGGCATCAGAAAATCAGATTTATCCTGGGAGCGCAGAGGGAACCTCATGGGGCTGGTGGAAACCAGGAACCACCAAAATCTCTTGGACCGAGAACAAAATTGGAGGAAAAAAATGGTTTAGCAAGTAGGGGGGATATTTGTTTGTGGCTGACCTTATTTCAGTCCAACTCATCCAGGAGATTTGGGATGTTCTGATTTTGTGCACTAATAAAACATGGCTTCAGGGCTTGAAAGCCTGCATGGCGATCTTCTTGTCTCTCCAAGGACTAGTCCTACCACAAAATGAGCCCCAACACAAAATATAACAAGAATCTCCCTGCAGCACATAGAGGGCTAGCTCCATCTTTCAAGCTTACAGATGACCCCAAGACAGCCAGATCCCATAAGACATGTCCACGAGCACAGCTTTGATGGATCATCACTGCCTCGTTTGTACCAGATCATTATAACATCTTCTCCGAAAGCAGTGGAGCCCTAGTGCCTTCCCGGCTGCAAGAACCAGTATTACCATAATGCTTCATTGTGCTGATGAACAACGAGCTTTGGGACTTGGCAGACAAAACCTGCAGACGCTCCTGGAGGGTTGCTCCGAGCTGCGTGTAGCACAATGCGTCCTTATGTTGCTCCCACGCTGGTCTGGGGGAAGTAGAAGCTGGGGCCTCCACCTCCAGATATACAGACCTCTCACACGTGAGCTAACCTAAACAGCTGTACGGCCGTAATTTGTCCTGAGGGTTGCTGATGTGTTTGCCGGGAGAGCCCGTGAAGGAGCACAGCCATAAACTAGGCACTTAGGCAAGAGGGACCTCGGGAAAGAAAAATCCTCAGAAACCATTAGAATCATTTAAACAAGACAAACGTTCTCTTCCTGGACCGTGACACTATTTCTTTGTCTCTCTGCTATTGGGTTAGCAATTCCTCCAAGGAATATGTTATAGAGTTCTGCCACAAAACCAGACTCGCTCAGGCTTCTCCCGTGTTTATTATACTGCAGCGATTTGCACATCATGATGCTCCAGTTTATCTTTGCCCAGAACTGCAATTAAACTTGTTTTATTTCTCCACCCTAACCAGGCCCTAGAAACCAGGTGAGAGGAGTCCTTACAACCATCCCCATGACCTCCACATCATCTTGTTGTGACTGAGCTGTTTTCGTTGGTGGAAACTTGCTGAACGTTTCAAACAATGCATAAAACAAACCGGAAAGCTAAAAGACAGAATAAACCTCCTTGTCATCGCACCAAACCGGGGGATGAGCATACACCGCCTGCAGATGGGAATGGGCCCTTCCCATCCTGTTTTTTTCCACAGCAGAGTCTGAGGTTGGATTCACCTGAGTGCAAAGCAGACGGGACTTTCAGCATCAAACAGCAAATTTGTTTTTTTTTTTTTCTCCCAAATGCGATCATGCAGATAATCACAGAAACCTTCACTGATTTTGTAAGATCATAAATCATATTTTAAATTTTAATATTTTTAATGACTACTCTGAGGAATGGAGGGGAATTTAACAGGCACTGTGTAAGCACAAAGGAGAAAACATGCATACTGCTGAAATCTGAAATGTAAGAACCAGTGAAGCAGGAAAACAATAAAAAACTGTCCCAGTTGAGAAGAAATGAAGGAAGTAAAGATATTTCTCCATCATCCGTGGCAAGGTTGTTAGGAGGCTCATAGGGAAAGACGTGTTAGCTCTGCAAGAGAGAAACAAAGGGAACCAGAGAAGCCTGGTCTGTCTCACATCCATGTAAAAGGAGATCATCCCATCTCCTAGAGTGTTTCCCACCAGCAGTTCAGTCCGAGTTAAATCTGCCTGTAGGAAGAACAGAGCAGGACTGCTGGGCCACCACAGTCCGAGGTCAGGGGAAAAAGATGGAGGGTTCAGCACCAGGATGGAGGAGCACAGACATTCAGGCATACTGAAGATACTGTGCTCCCTGTGCGACGCTGCTGCTCTCACCAGCTACACCGGGCCATTGTCTCCTGAGGAGGCTGGAGGAACTTCATGATGCACTTTAAAAACAGTATTTGAACCTTGAATTTGCCGAGGAGAAACTAAAGATGTTGTGGATGGAGTTCCTGGGGCTCTCCTTTGAATCTAGTGAAGTCTGTGGACAGGATCACTTATCTCTGGGATGAAGCTCACAGACTAGCAGCACAAGGAATGACTGCTGTAATCATCTCTTCTCCCTGTGCACAGACAGCATGACCTCCCCTGGCCATGTCTGCAGCTGGGTGATGCACCCACCTTCAGAAAGAGCATCCTGGTCTGTGGCAGGCGGTACCTCCAGCATCGTGCTCTCAAATTCCCTGGATGTCACAAAAGCTGGAAATCAAGGTCAGGCCACAGCTTGACCAAAAGGGGAATATACTTGAGCAGAACAAAGAGGCAACCTTTCAGGTTCAAAATCTGCACTTGAATTGCTTTATTAATCCCAAAGTGCAAATCAGGAGAAGAGAGGGGAGGAGGGGAAGACGTGAGGAATTCAGAGCCCAGGACAAAAATAGCACTATTAAACACTTCATTTCTTTTTTGGACATTTTCCCAATGACTTTTAAATCTCCCTAGGTTTATAGAGGGGGAAAAAAAAAAAAAAAAAAAAAAGTTTATATCCTTTACTGCTTCTTTATGTATGGTCTTTTAGAAGACAACCTTGTATGGTGCTGTTGTAGAGGGGAACCGCAGCTGCAGCTCTTCCATCCTCAGGTCTGGGACCTCAGCACTAGTCCCAGTTAGCACAGCCCATCTGCAGCCCCCCAAAACAGGAGCACAAGCAAGCCTCCAGTTAGCCCTGCAAAATAAAGGAAGAGAGAAACCCCACTCAAAAATAATTCTAAGGGCAGCGGGTAGAGTGTGGATTCTGGCAAAATCAAACAGAAGTTAAAATGAAATGAAAGAATATGCAGTCTTCTGTTGATAAGGGGGGAAAAAGTTATTATCTAACATTTTTTCCTGCTCTAGGAACAGCTCTTGCGGGTATTCAGTGTATATGAGAATTATATACAATTTTTCTTCCATTAAAAAAAAACTCTGCCATTAAATGTTCATTACTTGACAACCTAAGATTCAGTACCTGATTTTCATAGTCCTGTTTTATCTCTGCGCTTGCCAAGTGTAAATTAACTTCTCTTTGTCTCTTTTACTGAAATATGGCTAGAGCTGCATGTTCTTCTGTTATAAAATACAGTTATTCCTTCCCATATAGAAGCAGATGCTATTTTCAGTGTTGAAAAACATACACAGAGCAGGAAAGGAATAAAGTGACTGGGATATATGGTGATAGCTGGGTGACACGAAAGCACAACTTCTGCAAAAGAAGCTCTGCTGGAAAGACTAATTATTATTGCAAATCAGATTTCAGATTCAGATGGCTAATAGCTTTGGCAAGACAAGTTTTCTTGGATGTCCTGGCAAAGACCCTTCAATCTGGTTTCCATAACCTGAAAGAGATTGGATGGGTGGCTGATGATAACAGGAATGGGAACCAGCACCCAAACCAGATTCGTGTATAATCAGCTTGGGTGATTCAAGCCTGTGAAAGCTTTT
The DNA here is from genome assembly GCF_003259725.1 of Athene cunicularia. Taxonomy (NCBI): domain Eukaryota; kingdom Metazoa; phylum Chordata; class Aves; order Strigiformes; family Strigidae; genus Athene; species Athene cunicularia. The sequence goes on from NW_020799105.1 coordinate 22,539,237, forward strand.
AGATGCTCACATGATCCTAAACGGTTGACATGAACGTGTAAGTGTATATGTCCTTAAGATATAAAGTTTATTTAAATAGCTACCTTGTAAATACAGTTAGGCTGGCAGACTTGGGTTGCAGAGGACTGGTAATGGACTGGAGGGTCTTTTATTTATAGATCTGCTCCAGTTCAAATCCAGTTCAAGCCATCAGTCGCTAAATCTGTTTGGGTTTTTTTTCCTGTGGCCTGCATGAACTTGCTCCAAGACCTCTGCGCTGTGAGCAGGCAGGAGCTCCTGGCCCATAAGGTACCACCGTGGTCAGGAGTTTGCTGGTTGAAAGCCTGGAAGAAACAAACCCAGCTGGTGGGATGGGGGCACAACCTTCCCCAGAAATCACATCACTGGGAGAGGGAGCGTTTTTTAACCCTGCCCATCCTCCCCAGGTGAGATGCCTTCAGGGGGCCCGAATACGGCCACAGCTGCCCCTGCAGATGGTGCAAAATACTGAGCATACCTAACATCTTCGAGGTTTTAGCTCAAGGTGCTGTTTGCACAGTTTAAATAAACACAGCCCTGAGGATGTGGTTTAACACAGGAACAGGTCAGCGGTGTCTCTGTCCTCCAGCCCATCTGGCATTGCCACTGCTGGGTGTGCAAAGCTGGTGGCCACGCTGGCGCGCCTCCACACCGCCGAGCCAAAGCACCACGAAGACCACAACCCTCCAGAGGTCACAGGTCTTTAAAATCAGCATTTCAGCAAGCTGCAAGCAAAGACAAAAGAGCAAGCTAAATCTGTACAAAAAAAAAAAAAAAAGAAAAAAAAAAAAGAGTTTAATTCTTGATAACCAGGAATCAAATAATCTCATGACAACACTAAGCAATGCAGAAAGACACAAGCAAATATCACTGTATGGGAGGAGGAATATTAAGCATTATGTTGAATGAGTTAAGACACTGAGGCCAGTGTTAGTGGGAGTACACTATAATTTACCTTCCAAATACTCCAGAAGAGAGATGGAAGACTTGGGATGTAAGGTCAGAGCTCTTAGTCAGAGGACGTGACTGGAGGGGACAGAGGAAGGCTGAGCAGTCAACCCCTTTCTGAACACCAGCTCTGGGGATGGAGCAACAAAAGGCAATTTGACCCATCCAGGGCAAGTCCAGGACAGAAAAGGAGGCTTGTACCACCTATTTGGCCATCAAATATATAATGGGGTGAGGAGGACTCAGATTCAGAGTGAAGAAATATGAAAAAGCTGGAGTGTGTGTCAGTGGTGAGGAGGAAGGAAGGTGCAGCGTGGCTTCTCCTACAGCCCCTTACAGATCCAGCCACGCAGCCACGCTGATATCCTACCAGCTGCAGATACCCCTGCACCTTACGGCAGAATTTCTGCGAGACTGTGGAGGGCTACGTTAAAAATACTGTTGCAGTTTAGCAAAGTGAGTAAATCGACTTCCCTTCCATCCCCTCCCTCAGGTCGCATCTACTCTGAAGGCGCCAGGTCTCCGCTAACCAAGGGGGAAGGATGAGAAAGGAGGCTGGGGCGTAGGAAGGAGGCAGGGAAGGGGCACAGCAGGGCCAGAGAGAGGTGACCAGACACCCAGACAGCTACGGTTCACTCAAGACAAATCCCTGTTTTGGATAGAGCTGACCAGCTGTCTAGTCACTGGATATATAGGATGGAGCAGAAGCTTGCAATTACATTCCATTTATGCGGTTTACATATAGCCCTGCTCTATAAGGTAACACACATCAAGGCTGAGCATTTCAGTGGGCTTTTTCCAGGGAGCGGGGTTCTTATCTCCTCTTAGGAAATGAAAACATGGGCAAATTTGCTTTTCCAGGTTGAAGAAACCACAGAAATGTGAAAGACATTTGTATAAATAACATCATGCACTGAATTCCACCATTCCTTTTTACTTATACTTACGGCTTCAGCTGCATGAAATGAAGCAGTTTTTATTGGAACAAACGTGTCTTTATTTTTTAAGAAAAGCCCCAAAGCAGATTTACAGCAATTCTTCCCATCAATAAACAAACTAGTTGGAGCTCCCGGTTCCCAGTTTTGTCACAACCAGGCATGATAATAATCTCATTTGTGGCCAGATGGTTTGAATTAAAGCAGATCTATTAGAGGAGCTGAGCTGAGCTCCCACCTCAGCCCTGCATGCGTGCCTGGCTGATGCCCATGAGTGCTACCTCCTGCTCCTACTCCGAGGGCATGCAGGTTGCGGCATAAAAGCAGAATGGTGCATTAATAAAGGCTTTCTCAGTTCATGCCAATTGCAACTCGAATGTTCCTATTTTCAAAGGATACAAGACGTTTCCTAGCAAGACTGGAAAACCAAACTAATAGTAATCCTTCGAAGTGGAAAAGACTTGCAGTCTGAATCAACAGAAAAGGTGAGAGTATTGCCTTCACTCCAGTAAAACCACCGATTCCAGTTGCATCCATCTCCCAGCAGAAGAACGTAGCTTTCATATAATAAATAAAGCAAAAATACAAATTACAGACAGGAGCCACAAGTGAATACAAGCATTTCAGTGCTAAACACATTGCACTCTGGCATTGCAGACCCAGCTACATAATGCATCATTAATTATTTTCGGGGCTTTAAGTCCCAATTTTTCAAACCAAGCACATGAAATCTGTGATGTGTTACGGAGCGAGAGCTCCTGCATGCTACAGCTTTCCCATGACAATGTTCAATTAATTTCAGCAGGGAAATGAATAGTAACTTCCAGCTGATTCCGAACAGAAAATACAGTGAGCAAAGTGTTCTTTCTTAAATGAAATGTATGGAGAACTTTTTTTGGAAGATGTGAAATGAAATACAAGTTAAAGCACAGAAAATTGGTTACAAGACTCGGCAACTCAAGAGGATAACAAATTAGGTCTTCTGATACGCCCAGGCAGCTTGGCCTGACTGTTAAGCTGAAAGCAGCAATTTAAGCAGAAAGTTTTGACTACCTGGTTTGAGACCAGGTAGGACATGTGAGTTTAGGCTGTTTGGACATAACAGGCTAATCCTAAACCAGCATTTGTCAGTCTATTGACAGTTTATTGACTCTGAGAGTTTATTGCTGTCTTTCTTAAAACACAGTGCCATTTCCTAGTCCAGGAAGAGACCACGAGGGCAGAATTCAGCCAGACCCAACCAAATCCCCTAAGAGACAGAGAGTCTCTAATTCATCCCAGAGGCTATGGATGGTAGGATTTATCCTGTATGTTCTTGAAAGTCAGAGTCAGCGTTGAGCAACGGGCTGATGCTACAGTGCTTTGCATAAAATGTTGCAGTCAAAATTTCCCAGCAAACAAAAGCTGTGCTTAGATGTCATTTATGCTCTTCTATAGATGCAAGAAACATGGGTTCCAAGCCAAGAAGTGAGCAAGTCATTCATTTTCCAGGCACTAAACCTTTGTATTAAACACTTAAAATAGTTACAAGTGTGGTTTCCCATTCTTTAGCTTCCTTCAGGCTGCTCTGTACTTTTGATGTGTCAAAGATGCTCACGGTAAGGTTGCTTAACATGGCAGGGATCTTCCCTCCCCTCTCACTGCAGGCTGAACAGAAAATAATTACTTCTAACTTCAGAGGCTTCATGATGGTCCATTTTGAGGTCATTTAGGCAAAAGTCGAAACAAACCTCTGAGTGCACTTGGTGGTAGGAGCAGATTATATCAGATGGGTGTAGGCACTTTGGCAGAGTCCAGTTGCTGGAGCTCTGATAATGAAATGTCACTTGCGGATAAATCAGTGCTAATCCCAGCACTGAAATCAATTCAAACGGGAAAGCAAGCTGGGAACCAACACGCCAACATAAATTAAAAATTCACGACAAATTCCACAGAGATTGCTGCATCTATTGCAAGAAAGGCAACCATTTTTCCATGTATTTGCAGCCAGGTTATCAGAAGTGAAAGAGAATGCCAACAAATGCAATGCAAACTGATAGGGAAGGGTATTGTACACTCAGAGCATGCCCACAAAAGCTGATAGAGAGGAATAAACTCTCATTAGCAATCAATGCTACTCAGGTGTGCTATAAACTGTGGGTTGGTACTCAGGCAAGTATCATACCAGAAAATACTGTTAAAAATTGACTAGGAAAAAAAGGCCAATAAAGCAGAAATATTATACTGGGGAAAAAATGCTACCAAAGGGTTCTGTAGTCTAAGACTTTAAGTTAAAGCTAAAATTGCAAAAAAAAAAAAAAAAAAAAAAAAAAAAAAAAAAAGGTGTAGCGATAGGTTTAAAAACATGTTAAGTTCTCAAGATCTACGTGATTGTTGTACAGGAATAGAAAAGCATAAATGAAGCACCAGGGTACACTGTACTCATCATCAGATGAATGTGGAAATAGAAAATCACTGGTGAAATGCATGAAATTTGCTGAAGGGTTCAGGCTAGGTAAGAGCCCTATTGATGGATCCAGAGATAACGGAGCTGCAGCGCAGATGGTTCCCCGCTACGGGCAAAGGCTACATTTTAACGCTTCCTTAATAATGATGCTCCCTGCAATTAAACGGTTTTGACAATCCCACCTCAAAACAGGCCAAGCACTGTCTACTTCTCCCAGCCAGAAAAGCCTGGAAAGGACTCTGTCCACCCCTGGTGATCCCTCCCCCAGACAGCACCTTGGGTAGTACAGGTTTCAGCACAAACGACTGATGCCAGATATTCTCACTCAAATGGTGTGGGACAAGACGGAGCTGAGATAGTTATCAAATTTTATACTTTTCAAATCACACCTAATAATAGACTTCATCTTAGCTTCTTCAGAGAATCTTTTCAAACCATGAAACACAGTCAACTTAGATTTTGCATAATAAAAAGCTGAGAATTAATCTTCCTAATTCAGGCAGACATATCACAGGGTAGAAAAGCTCTGATCTGTCATGAAACACCATGAAAGATGCACCAGAGCCATATTACAACAGGTGCACGAGAGTTTTCAAGCCTCTGGCAGGAGGAAATGTGTTTTGCATGCATGATAGCAGTGGGGAGCTCAAGGCTGCAGCAACTGGAGAAGTTATGGCTCAGCCTGTTGAGATGCACACCCTTAGAAGAAACTGGAGCAATTAAAGCTCATACTTTCTGGAAGGGGAGCTGACGGGTGCAACCTGCAGTGATAGTGCCTGAAAATAAATTGGAAGGAGTCTACAGTAGCAGCTGTGGGGACGGAGATGACGTGTCTTTTCGGAGAACTGTAAGACTATGCACAGCTCCTGGAAGGGAGCTGAAGACATGCTATGAGTTGGTCTGTGCTGCTGGAAGACACTGTGCACAGCAAAGACACCCCAGGGCTGTGAGAAGTCTGCAGATGGGCTCAGCTCTACTGACCTCGCAGTCCGAGCAACCCGAAGCCCAAACATTCTGGATCCAGTACCCCAAACCCACTCCCTAATTCTCCCCCAGCGTACTCCATCCCTCAGGCTGAAGTTTTCATGGTGCTCCTATCTTTGTAGTAAACCGCACCAAAGCCTTAAGCTTCAGCACTCTTAGGCTAGAGAATCATCAAAATCTAGATCTGGATGTGTCCGTTAGGATCTTAAAACTCTAGGTCATCCTGAAGCAAGGGTGGATTTTTGGCCATAAGGCTGATGTAATAGGCTGTTTCAAGAAGCTGGTCTTGGAGAGGAGAGAAATGATAACCCAAGCAGTAAATCCCTAATCAACCTGACTGCTGGGAAGAGAAGGGGCTTGGGCACATGTGGCAATGTATATCCAGTAAGGCTGGGGAGGAGCAAGGAAGGAAAAGTGAGAGAGAGCAAGCATGTGAGTGAGCCAGAGAGAAAGTGGGGGTATATGTGGATTTTCAAAGTGACCAGGAAGAGTGTGGAAACCATGATGTGCCAGAGAGCCCATAAAAAGCAGCTGAGGACATGAAAGCACAAGAACCAGGGCAGAGATTGCTGCTCTTGCAATGAGATGTTTTCCTGCCCAAACACATCAAAGGTGCCACAGAGGAGGCAAAGGGAGGGAAGGACAACACTTACATTACTTCTGGTCAGATGGAGAGCTCTACTACTCAAAATCTGAAGTCCAAAAAGGACAAAACCCTTTGAGGGCTGTGCCCAACAAGCCTCAAATGGACTAACAGCACTACCACAACTGTGACCTCCCCACTGTAACCCCATCAGGGCCAGGGCCACCTCTGTCCCCAAGGGCACCGTTTCCAGTGGTAGCCTTTGGATAAAGTCTGATGCTGGGCATCCCTTGGGAAACGCTGGCGCAAGCATCACAGGCTCAGGATCCTGAAACTGAAAGCTTACAGCTGCAGGTTTACTCCACCTCTAAGTCTACACCTCTGGATTTGTGATAAATCACTTCTCCTGACAGCACTGGTTCTGCTCTCAGACCACCGAAATATTGCGGAGCTATTCCTAGGTTTTGCCAGATTATGGGGAGATTTCAGCACGTAAAAATTCACAATAATTTTCATCTGAATTACCCTGAGCTGCCAGCGAACAGAAACACTGCCTAAGAGAGACTAGTTGTGAAAATTGTTTTAACACAATGTTGGGTGTTTTGTATGTGGTGCCAACTCCTTTTGCAATAAATCAGAGTTCCCTAGCACATGCCTCTCGGGAGGTATAAAATCACCTGAGAAAAAGTGTTCTGGCCATGTGCCTACGCTATAATTCTTTCCAAGGGTACATCACCACCCACGTGTAAGGCACATGGGATGAGATACCGCTCCCCATCAGCTGCCGGCCTTGGCCAACGCTAACCCCAGAGAGGGGCCTCTGCAGAAACGGTTAACAACACTTTCACAGTGCTCATAAACGGGATGAGCTAAACCTGTTAAACAGCATGGAAAGGCCACAGAGATATTGAATGGGTTTTGTGCTAGTCCAGCGAATGTGTCAAAGACATCCATCGTTTCTGGAAGAGTTGTATGTCCTGTAGCACCACTCTGGGAGAATGCAGAAGGAGCAGCCCAGGGAAAGCGAACTTAATTAACCATTTAATTTTACTATTGGCATTTACACAGTTCATCAATTATCTGGCCGCACGGACTCCTTCAACTACCTAAAACTATGAAATGATCCAAATCCGACATGTTCTTTGTCAAGACCAACCCTATGACAGATACATTGCTGGAAGAAGTGGGCAAACAGGCCACTCCAGCAAAACCACCATTTCACAGATTATAGGATCAAAAGGTGGACAGAGGAGGGCCTGCCTGATCCTGAATACTGGTCTCACTCTTGCAAATCAAATGTTTTAATTGTTCTCTGGGACTATTCACATGAAAACTTACTCACAAGGATAAAAAGAGCCTACCAGCTCCCTTTCCTCACTACATCTTTATCTTCTGACCATATCGTCTGTAAGGCCAGTTCTTGCAAAACACTGCTCAACCAAATGATGTTATCTACAGTGGCCTACTAGGTGATTTAAAACCGAAGAGTCATGATTCAGCAAGATCTGGCCCTTGGTTTTTGTGGGAACATGTCATTCTGAGTCATAAATCTCCTTTTGTTGAGAACAAAACTTATTTTAAAAACTGAATTCTTAAAACCAGATCCAGGGTCACATTAGCTTATGTCATCTAAAAGCCTGGCTTTGGCGGCACGGTTCATATGGTAGTCAGACTACCCTGTTATGTAAATAAAGTTTCTAAGAGTTTGGTTTTCTTTTCCGGTGCTTTTCTGCTGGCTAAGAAAAGAAACATCCATCGAGTCCCAGTCTATTTAACTCTCCAGAATTATAAGTGTCATTACAAAATGTTTTACAATTGATTTTTTCCTTATTCCCTTGGTGTTATGTGTCATAAATGAGCTAAGAAGAGAAAGTAATTCTTTCTTTTAATGCCTTCCTTTGCAACTGAAGAAATTAAATAATACTTGAAGTTTCCTTTCTGTCTATGACCATACCAAAAAGAAGTGTAAAATGTTAATTAGGGAGGAAAAACAGCCCTCTGTTAGACTTAATTGAGACTAAAAAGTAGTCTCAAGTGACTGCACAGTAAAAAGGCAGAAATCATTGGCTGGTGGGGGTTTTTTTAATGTTGAACCCTCCAGCACTCACAAGACACCTCAGGGAATTTGCCATTCCTCTAACTACTCCATCTCATGATTTTCCCCGCTGCAGCAGGACTGAGCACACACAGGATACATACAGCATGGTTGATAATACGCTAGAGGTGCATGCCAAGTTATCCCGGCACACCTGAATGCCCAGCTGAGCAGCCTTTGTAGTGCACCACAGCGTGAAATGGCCAATTTGTCCTTCTTGCTTGTGTTGCGGGAAGGTGTGAAACCCTAAAGAGGAAAGGCAGCTTTCTCATTTGCCTCAGGGAGCTGGTGGTGAGCCAGAAGAGCATCAGAGTGCTGTAAAATCTTGGGAAGCCCGACATGAAGCAAGGTGCAACTAAGGAAAAATGATGACCATCAGCCATGAAACACAGCATGATCCATGCAAGGCACAGCAGTGCCTCCACTTTGTGAGATGTTCTCCCAGCCCCAGAAAGCCGACACTGATCCTGCCCCCCCATGGATTTCTTCCTTCCATCTAGGTTAATTTTCTTAGCCTTCATGATTTATGCTCTGCGGGAAGACATCACATCCCATAAAGGGAACTTTTTGTGGATTTGTGGAAGATAAGGACTTGCAGAGTGGTCAACCACAACATTGTTGTGGTGGGGAATCCTGGGGAATGAGCATGAGTGGGAGAACATCATGGAGAAGCTGCTTCTCCTTTCCTCACTCCCATATTGGTCTCTGAAAGGCAGCAAAAAAAAAAAAAAAAAAAAAAAAAAGCATGATTTTCAGGCCAAGCATGCCTATGGGAGATTCATGCTCTAGCCATAAATCAAATTCCAGGCATGAAAGCAAATGGAAGTGGCATTTTGTAAGATTTAAGGCTCCAATTCAGAAGTGGGTATGAAACTTATCGTGGGTGTTTCCAGGGAAGTTTGCAGAAATTGTTATGGGAAAATCTTGCATATGGTTGAAATTATGCAGGGAATGGATTTCTACTTAAAAACTAAAATCAGTCATGGGTGTGGTGGAAACAAATGCTTTGTTGCAATAACCATGACTAAGATTCAGAATTTGCTGCCCTTTTGCGACTGCAGTTACACGAAGTTGCCGCAAAAAGTCTTCTCTTTCGTAGGGAGGTGAAGAACAAAGAGCAGGCTTGACCGTTCCCAGCAGCTTCCATGGAAGGTGGCACTGCGGAGGGTTGCAGAGAGTTTATTCTTCGATTACAGTGGCTTTGGGCTGCTATAGCATGTGTTTCAGTGGAGCTATTCAGAGCTACACTCGTAACACAATCACACCCATTTTGAGGGAATAAATGCACATTCTGAAGTTATTTTAGGTAATGAGAAATGGGCTGGGCTGCCTTAAATAACTCCTAGCCTGTAATTATGAGCTAAGAGTTGTTGCATACATTGCAAAGAAAACCTCCTGATGACAGGAATGGAAAACATGCCTCTTAACTGAGGTGGGGATGCCCATACATTTCTTTGAGCCCTCTCAGGCACAACCCTCGCATGCCGTGTATGCATTTGCATTGCTGCTTGAGCACAGGATAATGTGCTTTTCTCATCACATATGAAGATTGAACCCGTTAGACATTCCCTGACAGACTGCCAGATTGCAAGGGAAGCCTGATCACAGTATTTCTTGGCTCATGGTCCATAAAAGCCAAAGCAGAGGGGTGATGCTGGCAAATGTAAGATGCCAAGTGAGAAGGGGCCTGGCTTTGCCCGACCTTCCCTGCCTGCACAGCACCAGTGCGGCTCTGCAGAGCATCCCCATCGCCCCAGGGAAGGTCACTGATCCACCACCCGCCCCAGCTCTGGGGTGGAAGAGAAAGGAGACATCCAAGGAAACCCAAATGCAAAAGCAGAAAAGTGTGAGGTAGTTTTGATCCAGCAGAACGTAACAGGGTATTAACGAAAAAGGGATTTCAGCCATTTCTTTGGTCACCCACAACTCTACCTGAAGAACCGGAGAACAGTTATTACAACAACAATCAAAAAATGGAGGAAAAAGGCAATAATTTAGGAGCAAATCTGTCTGGGGGACTAGTTGCAAATCGCATTTTATGGCTTCTGTTATATAAATCTTGGTTTGTTGATAAGGATTGGACATCACCATTCAGCTAGGTATTCAGTGACAGCATCTCTTTCTGAAGCAGCTGCTATAGTGAATTCACAGTAACAGCCGGATTCTCCCATCCCTGGTTCTTCTAGAGCAAGCCTAGAACTCACCAATAGTCTAATATTTATTGGTTTATGTTTCATTAACTGAAATAGCCTGAACATTGCACAGGGTTGAAAAACATACTAGGGACTGGAACATAGAAAAACTAGCGTTGGCTTCTGATTCTGACACTGACCTGGTAATGGAGTTTGTATAATAATCTAAACTTTCTGGCTTGTTTCTCTATACTGAAAGTAAAAGTAACCTATTTTTAATAAAATATTTTGATATCTGATAGTAAACACACTAGAGAAAAAGTAAATAGTTTATTATCAGATGATATCAGACGGTCTGTCCCATTTACATGCTACAAATGTTATAGAGACTATTACAACCCATATAAACCATGAAAAGTTGGTCCATAAGTAAAGTACTATGAAACACCTGAGCATTAAAATAACAAAATTCCCTGGAATAGCTGAGCTTTGAGCTAGTTCAGGTGAAAAAAAAAAATGGTTTAGCCTTAAATCTTATAAAACAGTAACTGTGCAGAGAGCAAATGGCTGTGGGTTTTAGCAGTTGACTGTAACTCTGTGTTGAATGTATGCGTTTTCCATTATCGGCTAATATGTTGTTAAACGTAAGCAGACCCAACTGTACACGTGCGTTACATTACATCTGCACAAGGAAACTCTTCCCACAGCAAGCACCACTTTCCAAATCCCCGGTAATGACTATTCTAAAGAGCAATTGCTTGGAGCACTCCTCATGTGCGTTATGGGACACGCATTAAAGTCTGGGATCAAATGTTGTTGGTTTTTTACTTGCGATTACAAAACTCCTCAGAGCATTAACAAGCACAGCCAAGCAGAACCTACAGCACTGTAATCCTATAACCCACTTGACGTAAATTAGAGGGCCCTAAGGATAAACGCTTGTCCTGACTGGTCAAAAAAAAAAAAAAGATAAACTGACTTTAAATAGTACAACAGTAATTAGCAAGGGTAACAAGGGTTTCCATGCGAGATATCACTAAGCACAGGAAAGCATTACACTGGGTGGAAAACAAGTACACTGGAGCTCTGCAAACTCAGGATGGTGTAAATATCCATGGTGGCAGCGGGATGTAAACCAGAGCAGCAGAGTTCAAGAGTTAATATCACATGAAAGAGTAGGGGAACTAAGGTAGAGAAATGAGTTCTCATCCTTCGTTTGAAAATTTGGATTTTGCTGCAGCTAATGCTGATGCTCAATACAGTTGATAGTGTTCAGAGAGGTGGTAGATGCCCCATCCCTGGAAACGTTCAAGGTCAGGTTGTACAGGGCTCTGAGAAACCTCATCTAGTACAAGCTGTCCCTGTTCACTGCCGGGAGGTTGGACCAGATAACCTTTAAAGGTCCCTTCCAACTGAAAACATTCTATTATATGATTCTATGAACCAAACCATTGAGGAGAACGTGAATTTCCCATTAAGCTTCTCTGTTCCTTCTCTTCTCCGTGTGTGCTTGACCATTTCAAGGTCAAGTCAGACCTGGAATGCAAGCATAGCTTGTGCCACCAGAACATCTGTTTTGGGGTATTTCCAGCCCATCCTGGAACAAGAAATATCTGAATCATGCGAGAAAACTGATTCTCACAAAATCTTCAGGCAAAATTTGCAGATAAGCTTAGATAAGCATGATAGTTACGGCTCAGATGAAGGAGCCAGGCCCTCAGCTGCATCACCTGGCACACTTCCACTGAAGTAAATGGGGTTCTGCTGATCTGGCTCCATACCTGAGGACGGTTGCCAACAGCCAAGCTGATGTGAAATATCGTTATTGGAAAAGATGGGGAAAAAAATTCTGTTAGCTTCTATAAAAAAATGTGGGTTTGGGGTTTCTCAGCATTGCACAATTCATGAGGTAACTCAAAAGGAATCGCAGCCCGTGTTTCTGTGACACAGGGAAGGTGCGTGACCTCCCAGGTCTTCTTCTGGCCAAAGTCCTCGGCCAGGACCACTGACACTGAACACCAGCACATCTCATCTGGATGGGCTTCAGGCACCCTCTGGCCAGCTCTCCCAGCTCACCTTGATTGCAACCCCTCAAAAGCATGAGTGAAGGACAGAGCTTGCACACATGCACGAGAAAACAAGCATCTTCGCTTATTTATAGATCTACTCTAGCAGAGAGAAATAAATGGCATGGGCAAGCTTGCAAAGAACTGACAGCGTTAGCATATAATCTCTTGCATTTTAAAGTCAGCATGTTCACATTAATCTCCGTTTGTACACGTGGAAAGAGCTCTTAGTTGCTCTTTCTTAGGGCAAAGACGGGACTTTCTGCTCTGTGTTGCCAAAAATTCCCACTTGGGCAACAAAGTAGAGTCTAGAGCAGGACAGGCTGCTGCATTTTACCCCCTTCTTAGACCTTTCTGAATATCTATCACTAAGGGCTCTGGGCGATGAAATGCAGCACAAAACGCTCAAATTCTGGAGGCCTAAAATTTTCCCACATCCCAGCAGTGTTTTCTACTGGGTTTAGGTTTCAAATGGGAATGAGCCACAGGTAAATTCCAGGTAAAAGAAGGAGAGGTGACCTGCACCTGGGTATCAGGGCTCACTCCTGGTAGCTGTAGTTGGTTAATTCTCTGCAGATCAGGAGCCAAAGGTTTGCACATGATCAGCACTGGGAAAATACACAGCAAAGAAATTTTAGCAGAACAATGTTATCAGAACTTTCGGTAAATGCAGTCAAGACTAAGCTTGACTGGAGCCTGAAGAGTTTGGTACCAACCTTGCAAATGGGACCAAAAGTTATTCCACAGGTAATTCTTAATTTTGGGATGCAGCACCTTCTTCAGCATAGGCATTAATGGGGAAAAGGCAAATTTCTTAAGTAAAATACTTGTTTGGATTCAATCCTGATTGTTATAAAGCCAGAGTTATCCCAAGGCTTTCAGGTTTGCCATGCTTCTGAGCTTGAAGTACATTCCTGTCTGAGAGTCAGAGCGGGATTCAGGGAGAAGGAAAAAAAAAAAAAATACCGTGTTTGTCAAAAATCCTTCCCGACATTTCTTTTCTAAAACCAGACAGTTTATCATATTTCAACAATTATTTATATCTGATAGCAAGTCTCTTCACAGATGCCTGTGACCACATTACAATTATATCTACACCTCATCCTTCTGACATGATTTCTGTTTCTGGTAGAGTCTGCAGCAAATCAGACCTGGTTCTGAATAGCTCATGCTGTTCGCCTGATGAAATCAAGAAAAAATGTAGCTCTTGTTTATTGAGGAAACAAACCTGCTTCCATAAATAAGCAGGAGGCACAAAAGAGAAGCAAAGATGAAATAGCACTCTGAGGGATGTGTTTCAATCACTCTAGAAGGATTTCAGTGCTAAAAGACAACAGGAAAAGAGCTTTCTTCTCTAAAAAGAAAAATCTTATATTTTTAGTATACTCAAAAAGCTTCAGATCCCACTGGAGGAAGAAATATTAGAGGCAATCTCAGCTTTAAACGGGGGTAAGGAGCCAGCCTCCTTTCCATGCATATGGATTTGTTCCCAAGGGAATTATATTTAAAAACAGGGGGAAAAAAAAAACGGACACAAAAATTGCTGGGGCAAAAACTCAATTCTGAAACCACTCACAGCTCTCTCTGTTGTGGTACAACACTGATGCTCAGCCATTGCTGAGCAGCACAGAGACACAGGACCATGTTTGCTGACATCGCCCGGTGACATCAGATCCCCCAGCCAGATAGGTTAGATCAGGAGTAAGGAGTGATGGGACGATCAGCCGCCACCTGGAGTGGAAGGTTCCTCTGCACCAACTCGTGCTGCAGCTGCTCTTACGGAGCTCTCATGAAGCATTCAAGATTTGTTAGACCTCTCCTTTCTCCTCCGGCGATGATTAAAAACACCCTGAAACCAAAACACAACTGCAACACGATTACACAGAAAAACACATGCTAAAAATATTCCAGAATGGTCCTCGGGAGTTCTGGACTTGGCTGCTATCGCTGACATTGGCCTCCTACACAACCCTGAGAGATTGCTCAGCCTACATGTCCTTCTTTTCTTTTCTTTGATTAGCCAAGATTCCCTTAATTCTGGGGTGAGCACTTAGCAGAACTGATGGAAAGTAAAGCTGGTGTGAGATGATGGAGATGCAAGTAACCTTCCCCTGCTTATCTATGCAGGGGATAATAAGATAATTGGGTTTTTTCCCCCCTCTCATTAGTATCTCACACACCTTACCATCAGAAGCAACATCCTGGCAATAAACAGACCGCAGCCACTCGTTCCAGTCACATTCTTGCTGCATTTTGATCAAAAAAAAAAAAAAAAAAAAAAAGGCTGGATTTTCAGTGCCCAGAGTAAGGTGTCCAGAGACATTTACAAGCAAAATCACATCAACAGAGCAGTACAGAAGAAAATTCTTGGTTTGTGTGACTAGAACTCCTAGGCATAGCCACACTGGTGTACGTCAGGGACACAAGCACCTCTCCAGGTCATAGAAATCAGCTCCTAGGCATCCAGCGGATTTTCGTGATGAACTGCATCACAACTCTGTAGTTAAGAAAGATTAAATTTCATTGAGAGTATTGTTATAGGTCTCACTTTAATATCATTTGCAAATGTTCCAATAAAATCCCCAGCCTTTCGGCAAGTCTTGCTCATAATCCCGTATCATTGATTAGTTTAAGCAAGCTACAAATGGCAAGCTGTCCAACTCTGCTTGTTAATGCAGGCATCTCCTCTCATCTGCTATCTCTTTAGAATTACAATGAATGTAGCATACTTATGCTTGCCAAATGCACTTTAAGCTTATGAAATACTAGCTTTATGTCAAAAATAGCCTTTTGCAAGAGCAGAACTGACAAAAACAAGACAATTACAGCCTATCTAGAAAAACTTAGCCTCAAAATTTGGATCTAACTTTTTTTTTTTGATGGTTTTAGAAGGAGGATTTTGGCTGAGCCATGGCACAGCAACAGAAGTGATTGTGAACTTCAGAGTCCAAAAAGAATCAAGCATGACTCTGGCTCTCAAAAGTCAGGGCTTCATCATCCACATCCACTGCTGGCATTTCCCAGGCTTCCTAATGACTCGGCAAGGACTAGACAAGGAGCCTGGGCTGTGTATGCCGTCAGTCTTCATTTCCTGTGGAGGGTCCATCATCCCTAAAGACATCAGAAACAGACCTAAAGTGAGGGGGATACCAAGTCTTGGGGCAGCTGCCAAGGAAGGCCTCTGCCTGCATTTACTGCCATTAGCCAGATGCATCACTGCTGGCCCCATCCCTGCCTGGCTCCCAAGTGACAGGGGGATTATTTCTCTTTCAGGCTCCATGAACTGCCACTGTTACACCAAAATAAAATGTAATCACATTTACATAGGATTTTCAACCATCCGTAAGAAACTAAAGTCTTTAATTGCAGACATCAGCTCCCTTCCAGTCTCCCATCCCACCCTCCAGCCCACAGCTGACTGGCATATCCTGCCCTTTGTCTACAACTATTCACAGAACACTTCAAAGAAATCCTTCTTAAAAGCTCCTCCTGACCATCCTGCCCTGCTGCTCTCCCAGGGGAGCACAGGATAACAGCAATTGAAGGTTTGCTTCCTTTGCACTGTATTGCTGATCATCACAGCACCATTAATCACCAGTTTAGGTACCATGAGGCACTGGCCTAGCGCAACAGTACAGATTGAGGATTTGTGGGTTCGGTCAGTGGTACAAATACTGCAGAAAGAATTGCGGCAGCTCCAGGGTAATCACAGCCCTTTCTTCAGGGCTGAAAGCATTTACAGACTTCTCCCTTCAAAACTGTTACGAATGACTGTGCATAGTTAGGCTAATCGTTGGAAAAAATCCAATACCTGCTAAAGTCCTGAGTAAAGAATGGGGGAAAAGGTCTTGTCTACAAGCTTTGTGCTGTGAGGCGTGACATGGATTGCACGCATGCATTGCTTTTCCTCTTTCTTTTCCCTCCTTGTGTATATCTTCTCATCAGGAGGACCAAAGCAAGAGTATTTGACTAAACCCTAACGCTTAAGAAACACCGTACTGCAACAAATCAGATTCGGGGTGCTTTAGCATGTTCAGCCATATTTATATCTGACCTGTGGGATCAGAAATCCTTCTGTCACCCTTCCTTTTACCTGTCCCTCCATCCCCAGACTCTCTGCAAGGTGCTGCGGTGGGTGGTCACCGCCCCGCATGGCGTTCATCCCCGTCAGAGAGGCTAAGGCTGGGCTCGCGCACAGAGGTAGCTCTGCTTCACAGTTTGTTTTCTCAAGTGGTGAATGTGCTCTTTCATAAACAGCCTTGTAGATTTGCTGACCTTTTTATGTACTACACTAATAGATCTCACGTTCACTAACCCCCTCAGTAGATCAAGCAATAAAATCTTATTTTCTCAGGAAATGTTATCACTTGCGTATCTTAATGAAAATGCTGCGGTTTGTTGTTTTACATTGCACTGGAAGTACAGAGATCAAAGAATTAACACGAGATTCAAGATTAGATCTAGCTTTGTAAGCAAGTGATGTAGTCTTTGTCTTTGATATGCAAACAAAGAATCATTAAATAAATTTGATAGTATCAAGCTAGTAAGAGGCTTCAAATACAAGCTGAGCAACCACTAGATAGCTGGAGACCAGCATTTTGATAAAGCAACATTCAAAAGATTAATAAATCCCAACTTAAAACTTTGGAATTAATTCAAACACAGATGAGAAAGTCTCAGCAACGGCGTGTGTCAGTATTTTGCCTCCAGACACTTTACTTTAGGAAAATGTGGAAGCAAAGCTGAACCTATTCAGTTTATTTTTCGCATCAGTAACAAGTTTTATAGTTGCAGAACTATTAATATTTGTGGATGGACAGCACTCAACTCCATTGACTTCATCTTAAACAGAGAAAAATGTTTGAGACAAGCTTTTGAGGTGTTCTAGACAGCTTGTGTCAGCTTTCCTTAATCTATTGGCCTGTTGGAAGATATCTATAGAACACCATGAGCTCAGCTGATCTAGTTACCTAGAAAATATGATTTATTTTACGAAAAAATTAAAATATAGCAATCAGTGACTGCATGTAAGGGAAAAAAGGAAAGCTCTTCCTCAGTTTCTCTATCGATGAGTGAATAAAAGCTGCTTTGAGCTCTAAGTAAAATCTGCTTTTTCATTTTTTAATATTAACATTGGCCACAGATGAAAGCAAGATTGTCTGAAATACTCATACGAGTAACTAATTGCAGCCCGCTGGTGCCAGGGATGCCTTCTTCTGAACGCCTCCCACCCAAAGCACCGTCACGGCACAACCAGAGCAGGGTCACAGCAGCCCGCCGAGCTGCTTCCCAAGTGCAAAGTCACCACACATCTACTAGCAGAGTTTGCCCCCCAAAGGTGGGAACCCCCAGACAACACCACATCGCAGTGCCCAGACATGGGCCCTGAAATGAGCTTCTGGAAGAGGTCCAGAAAGGGACACCCTCTTGAAGAGGTCCAGAAAGGGACACCTGGGAAGTCATTGAGTTAAAAACCCTCTCCCACTCTTGGTGTTTCAAATGACTTTGCAACCCCTCCTGCTGTGGGAACATCTTCCCAAAGCATCTGCAGCTTTCCAGACTCAGGACCTTCTCTGTGCCCTCATCCTGGAGGCAGAAGTGAGCTTCCCCACCCAGGCTGGTACTCAGCCTCGGGATGTGCCAGGCTGTTATTGCTTTTATTTAGCATCCCGGGCAGGTGCAGGTACAAGGCTTAATGGTTTAAAGAGGCAACAGGAGCACTTCATACCCACTCAAAGGGGGCTTTTTTCAGGGCAGTCACAACAAATCAGTAGAGTTTTAGATTAAGTCTCTGGAATAAAAGAAGTGTTCAGACTATTGCAGCCGCACAAGCCAGCATGCAGATGAGGCTGTAATCTATGGAGGGTTTTTATTTTTAAAGACACAAATGAGCTTTTATTGTTTCAAAAGGGAGACATGGAGAAGAGGGAGACTGTCACCATGATGTGGTAACCCATTCTGCTCCTAGGGGTTTATTTATGCAAAAGCCACCAGAGCTGAGCTGATAATTTGCATTAAATCTGTACCTGCCTCTGTGGCCGGACCCTGCACAAAACAGAGCAGAGAAGCTGGTGACAGAATGAACAACTATTCCCCCAGTTCAATGCAGCGAGAGGCTGGGATGTTTCAAACTTCAAGGACAAACAGAAGCGAAGTTGCAGATATAGAAAAAATATGCCTGGTCTGACTGGCCCTTCCAATACCAAGCATTGCAGGAACCATCGAGTGCTGTTTCCCCTGGGAAGACTGAGGTAGCGGTATTTCTTGCCTTTTTAATACAGCTCTTTATTGCATGCAATACTTAGGAGCCTCAATTGCTCCTTCTGCACGGCTGGAGAAAAAAAAAACAACACATATTGGCGCAAAAAATACGTGCTGTGAGCGGCCCATGAGCAGCAGTCAAAACCCCGTAGACCACACCAGTGTCTTTGCAACCACTTTGTGTTTAATGAGCTTTAGAAAAATATCAGTGGCAGAACCAAGGCAGATAATTCATCAAACTCAACTACAGCCAAGTATACATGCACACACTTGGTGCAATACATTACGAGAAAGGCTACATCCTCCTTTTAACGTCCATGTCATCACTGGTCCAGAATTAATGTTCATGCCAACAGCATTAATTACCCTCACTTTGATTTTTCACAGGGAAAAGGCAGGCGTGGTTCAGCACCACTGAGACCCTGCAGTCCCTTATTACAACACGCTTTTCTTGAGCCCAGGAAAAACTGTGATAATCAATATTGATCGATCTCTGTGCTTAGTCCCACTGCTGCTTCTAAATCACAAAAAGCACTTCATCAGATAATGCATCTATTTAAATTTACCAGAGAAGAGGTAGTTACGCATAGGCTTCAGGGGCTAGACATGCAAGAGTGCACTGATGACTCCTAAAATAGATGGGAATAATTAAATGCCTAAAAACACAATGCAAACAGGAGTGCTGACATGGATTCGACATTGCTGGCTAAACAAGAGGCTGAGGAGCATGGATTAAACACTCTTCAACCAGCTGGACTCCTGCCTGTCCCACCAGCCGTGGCTGTGAACCAGCTCCCAGCTTTGGGTGCAGAAGCATGGTTGGGCTTCTGGAAGAAGAGGCAGCAGATTTGTCCTCTTGACCTGTTAATTATCGAATGGTTGATGTGGGTTTAAATGCCCTTTCTACCTGAGACATGGCATCAAGCCCTCATTTCCCACCTCCCAGGAAAGGTCCCTAAACAAATACGCCATGCAGATTCTCTAAGCCCATGTGTCTGAATGAACTCTTCGGGTGGAACAAGTGGGAGCACACCAGCTCTCTGCATCCCACCAGGATTTCAGCCACCCAGATATCTGTTCAGCAGTGCTACAGATTAGCAATAGAAACTTTGGTACAAAGCAGAGTTTTGCCACAGAAATTAAGGCAACCCCAGGTCAGGGGGACAGAAGTGAAGAAGGACTGTCATTTCGTTGTGGGCACATGACCCCTGTGTCAGTGACACCTCAAAATAAATTCTAAGATTCCTACCCATGTACAAACTTGTATATGTATTGCACTTACAGTAACAGAATTATTTCTATTCATTACCACTGAAAGCCAACCCCCAAAACCCACCCAACTTTTGGGAATTATGGGAAAGCCTGATCTATATAGCTTGTAAAGACTGTCAGGCTCTGCTGTCAGGCTATTTTGGGAAAAAGAGGAAAAAAAATATCTATGAAGAGCTTTTATCAGCAATGTTACCCCAAATTCTGCCATTATTTATAATCAGGATGGTGGTCAAATGCGCTGAAAAGAGGAGCTCAAATTTATAACACCCATGTGCAATATTGGCTCATGAAAAAAGTATTAAATCATTTCTCAGAAAAATAAATAGACTTCCTAGCAGCCACACAAGACCATACTTAAACTCGATTTTATTAGCAAAACCTAAGATGGACTGGGGAAAAAATAAATAAATAAATAAATAAAGCCCACCTATTTTCCCTTGGCAGTTACGTCTATATTTGATTGTAACTTGAGAAAGATAAATAGCAGTTACTTCATCAGGGAACAAGCATTTTCGCTGGTAGCCAATGAAGCTGCCTGTTCTCACTTGATCTGCATCAATATATCTTCACTAAAGTCTGTGGAGTCCACTAGTCCACAGTGCTGGGATCTGCACTTTCAAGGGCATAAACTTGACACCATATAAATATTATATGCTTTTCTTTCACTTTGTAGCTCAGAATTGATTCATTCTAGAGTACAGTTTCAGGGCTGAGTGTAACATAACTCATCTCCAATTGACATTTTCTCTGTGAATAACACACCAAGCATCCCTACACCCAGTGATGAAGCCGCGAAGAGAATGGTAACATGTCTTTTTCTTGCTCATGCCACCACGATCCTACTTGTGATTTGCCCGCAGACCTTGTCTATTCCAACAAAATAGCTTTACCAATTCCTCCCTCTCTTTTCTCACTGCAGGTTTGGTTTTGTTTTCACCTGAATTTGTTGAACTGAAAGCTGTAGTCAAAAGACTGAAGCACATAAATACCTCCCCGGGTAATGGTGTACCTGGCTGGAAGAGAATACAAAACCCACAGCTTGCAGCAAGAAAGCCAAATACCCAGTTGCACGTTGGCCGTGAAAGCTGGCTGTAAGTACATGTCCAGCACCAAAATAAGATTTGGTGGCTGAGCCTGAGATAAATGTGCCTGTTTTTCATGGAGACTCAGGGGCTGTGATTTCAGTCTCCAACCTTGTTCAGGGGCAGAGGATGATCTGCAGCGAGCTGGCTGAGCTATAAGCCACAGGAGAGGTGGGAAGCCTGCCAGGGAAATAGGGCAGAGGAGCAGTGGTGCTGCCGTGGAGCAGATACACCTCACAGTACTGCGTATTTTACATGCTTATTTTACACTTCCATGCAGTGGGGAAGGATTTGAGTTCAATTCCTGACTGCTTTTTAACCTGGCTAGTGAAACATCCCTTGCCTGCCTGTTTGACAGCACCAGCTCCTCACCCCAACACGGCCATCAGAGCTGGCCACAACATCTGAGACCTCCACCGTGCAGGGCACCGTGGACAGGCACTATCCTGTCCATGCTACAAGGAGTCCTGCTCACTTCAGAATTGGTATACACTTCAGCACCAGTAAATCTATGCATAGTCTGGGCTTGGTTGAAAATTTAATCTTGACAAGAATACAGTTTTAGATACTCCAAAACAAAGGTCATCTGCTACAAGTCTCTGACAGAACGGGTAAATCCTCTGATATTTCTAAATAACTGGCTCTATATTTAAAATCTGAAAGTTGAAATCTATTGTTTGTCAACTGATCAGCCTAGCTGGCTAGGAAAAAAAAAAATAATCACTATTTATGACATAAAGAAGTTAGCTTACCCTACAAGAAGGCAAGTTCCATAAACACCAGCAATATGTCAGTGAAATGACACAAAATTTCAGTAGAATTTGAGTTATTTCCATTAATAGTTATCAAATCACATCCACAGGTTACAATAGCACTCTTCAGCAGTACCCCTACACAGAGGGTTTGCTACATCTCATTGCTCTTCCCCTTTTACAAGCACCTTAGACTTTATCCTTTATGAAAACAGTGTCATCTCTTTGGGGAACACACCTCCTGTAGGAGCATTTCAGAGCTCGGGTGGTATCCTTAAGGATGCGTTCTGCTGGAAGGTGTTCTTGGCTATGTGTTTAAATTTCTCCACCAAGTGTCCCTATTTCACACTAAACCACATTTTAAGAACTCCCTTACCATTTTAAACATATGGAGTTATTCTCAAAGTGATGCTCATCATAAAATTTTAGTTTTCTAGGTTTCGTTCATTCACTGTATTCCTGAAGGATCATTCTGTGTGGACACAACCCATAGAATTGTTTTCTTCCAATTCATATCTTTCCATTTTCTCAGCTAATTTCTTCTGAATCCCCATGAATCCCCTACTCCAACATGGGCAAACATATATAGCAAAAAGGATTTAGTGCAGGTGAAGGCTGTACAAGCCTTCCCCACGTGCCATCTACAGAATATTTTACTGCATTGTGTCAGTAGTTCAACTCATTGCGAAAGAGCTGCTTTCACATAGATATAGAAATCACTAGATATAAAGGCAGAATCAGTTCTAACAACTTCTTAGAAGTGTTACGAAAGTTTTGCATCACTTACAGGCTTGCATCTTGAGCAAGAGGTCTTTCACAAGGGAGTCTGGCCCTGAGCTTCCTCCTAGAGACTGTGGAATAATGGTGATGCTCCAGACAAGAGGGACCATCTAAGAAGTCATCTGCATCTTCTGTTTCCATCCCTTTCACTTCTATCCCTTCCCTTTCCTCTGAAATAGATTTGTCTTTCTCCTGGGAATTTCTCCCTGATCTTTCACAGGTTTCTGGTATCTCCTCCGGTCATCTTCCTCTGCTTGGAAAGAAAACCTCCCTCCCAGGGGAGCCCTTGGCCCTCGGAGAGACACCTCCCTCCCTGCTCCGTGGGGCTGGCTCTCCTCGGACACGTCCCGGGAGAGGGCCCAGTGACACCAAGCATCACAAAGCACTGATTCCTCAGTTTGCTCTTTCAGGTGTCTTGTCTTCCCCTTTATCAGGGAAGAAAGGAGAGAGTGCCCACTAAACCTACTGCTGGAACGAGAGTTTCCTCCTCCATCTCCAGAGATGATGGAACCTCTAGACATATGGTCAAACAGCAAAGGTCAGCCTGTTTTTAAATATACTAGATTCAGTTGTCATTTTTAATGTATTAAATGAGGTGTGAACTGTAAAAGTTCATCTACAGATGCATATTTAAGTTCCTATTCTATTGCTACATATATTATAGAGATCATAGACTGCGGATTTATTTTTTTTTTCCCAGAGTTTGGCTTTGCTTCCTCCTAAGGGATCAATAAAATAACTCAGATTTCCTTTCTATTGCAACTGTGCTGCTGAGAGTATCTTATCCTAGATGGTGAACTGCTGGCACTGCATATTATATTGCCTATAGCGTTTAAAAAAGTAGGTACTTCATATACCATCTAGAAAACAAACACTAATTAAAATGCAATACCAGAAAAATAACACAACAAACTTTCAGCAGACTACCACAAAACTTTAAGCGGAGTCTCCCTTTTCAAGACTCTTCATGAAACTTTTTTCCCCCTCTCCAATCCAATAACTTCAGAACAAGAACTTCCTATCTCAGACCATGTTTTGGGGGATCAGTGCTACAGATTTCAAGCCAAGCTCTCAGTGACATTAGCTCAGTGCACAAAACCAGGGAGAAGTGGGAGAAGTCAAGACAGTCTTGTTGAATCTGACCAGGTTGCTAACAGTGCTGTCTTGTAATGAAGGTCTCACATCCCTAATTACAACAAAGAGGCTTCTGCAGAAATACCTTAATAGTATGAGTTTACTCCCCTTCCTAGCTTGCCTCAGAGCATACACATCAGGCAGCCAGAGGAAAGGGAAAAAAGAGTGCACAAAGTAAACCTGCTCCAGAAGCAGAAATTTACTTTAATCCCATTCCCAAAGATGACTCATGTTCTTTAATAGAACTTGAAAGTCAAGGTTCTACCCTTTAAAGCCTTCATCTCCTTGCAGGATTAGTCTCATAGCAATTTTCCATGTAAACAGGAAAGTTTTAATTACATAATGGGTACTTCTGCTGTTTTCATAAAGCGTTCCTTTAATCAGATTCAATGCCTAAGGAAAGTCGTTCCTTATTCAAAGATCAGATTATTGAATAATACGAGTTATTGTTCCGAACAAGCGAAGTAGCGTTGCAGTATGTGCTAATTTAGTGTCATAATCCACAACTGCAGGTAAAGCTTGACACAGTCCATTGACCCTGCCCAGATCCGGCAGACATGAGCAAGCTGAGTGCTCTCTTTGTAGCATACTTGTGTAAACCCGCAGCATAAACTCTGTTTACAACCGGTCTGAGACAGTGATGTCCAGTTAACAACAACAGACATACCATTAACCAACCCGCAGCTAGAAAAAGTGAAAAACATACCCCTCTGAGTGATTTGCTGTCTTATATACAGCTCTGAGGTCAAAGCATGGTGGGAAATGGGAGATTTTCTTAGTAAAAACTTCCACCACATGCCCATGGTCTGTGAAGAGCTGGGTAGGTCATGTTAGGGCTTTAAGATTCAGAGGCTTTTCCCCTTTCCTCCATTTTTTAAGAAAATTCTGTTTCTGATGCTGAGTGGGAAAGAAAAAAAGCTTATATTAGAATATAAGTATCTGCAACAGTACGAGTGGCTCTGTCTTGCTGTTATTGTGCAAAGGTCAGAGGAAGTTCTAGATAGTCATTTCTTTTGGCACTTTAATTTGTCTCTTTTATGTATTTTTTTCTTTAAAAAATGAAAGAGCTTTTATATGCTTTTCCCATGTTGCTTAGCTATGCTAAATAATGACTGTTGTTCTAAGCTCGATCAGATACAAGCTCCCCAAATCCTCTAGAATTTTGTTCCCTATAATACTTGTTATATATACTTATATATCCCTGTAATACTTATTATAGGGAAAGGGATCCTTTGGGAGATTTTGTGCAAAGCTGCTAGATCACCCCCTGCAGCTACATTTTAGTTTAAACTAATCAATGTTTGCCCTTATCTGTTACTTTATTTCTTTGTCTATCAGCTAAGTACGCATGAAATGGGACCAGGTGGTGCTTACTGGGGTCTTCAAAAAGCCATTGATAAACCCACTTATGAAAAAGTTTTTGCAAAAGGAAGCAGGCACAGAGTGCAAGTTAATGGGCTGTGATGGCCTAAAGAATAGCCTAAAGAAAGACAATTACATCTTCTTCTCCTGAAAGCTGGCAGAGCTATCCCTGTCTGATGAGGCTGTGTTCTATCCCAAGAGGAAAAAGGTGTCAACTTTTGCGAAAGACACAGAGTGAGGTAGGCCACCTTTAGGGAAAATCGGGGGGAGTGAGTAGACACCTAACAAAATTAAATTCCTTGAAGTGTTCAACATAAGCCCCCTTTATAATGCAAATACTTGGTGCATGTTATTGGCTGTTTTATACAGAAAAAAAAATGTATTCTGGCATTACTGTAGGCAGCTTAATGAAATTTCTTAGTGCCTGGCAGCATTAATAATAGAAACAAAAGGATGTCATGCCTTAAAATGAAATCTAATCTAGTCTGACATGAAGTATTGTTTACCTCTGACCTTCCCATGTCCAAAATCCTATTAAAGACATGAAGAGGCTCTGACTCATTAAGATCAGCAGCAGCAGCAGCAGACCAGTTTATGTTGTTTTCCTTGAGAAAGTTGATAAATGACTGTTGTCGTGAAAGGTGGATGAGGGGGAAACTGGGAAGCAGTGGAGGGATACTGGGAAAAGCCTTATCTTTCAAGAGAGCGGGCATCTCCCTTATTTTATGCTACTGTGGGCTAGGATCTCTTAGAGGAAAGGATGGGTTTTGTCTCTGTTGTGGTGCCAGTGGTGGGAGAAGACTTCCCTTCCAGTGGCTGGGGTGGGGTGGGGATGGGGCTTGTCCAGGCTTCCCAGCCCAGGGATTTGATGATGGTGGTGCCCTGACACAGGAACAGCAGAAGGACTTAACGAACAGTGAGTCAAAGTGAACTGAGACTATATCTGGTTGTTCTTGTCAGATGTGAAGTTGTTCTTCCTCTCTTCACATCTTTGGCAAAGACCAGGTAGGTTTTAGGCTCCTCTGAGTGCTGAGACTGGTCCTACCCTGCCCTTGCACTGCAGCGTGTTCAGGTGAGAAGAATGGAAATGGTCACACAGCTAGAAAAAATAACCTCTGGAAATAGTGGAAGGGTCTCATAGAAAAAATAACCCCCTGGTAATAGTGGAAGGGTCTCGTCTGTTTAATCAAGGAAAGACAGAGATCTGCTGCAAATGTCTAAAAGCTAAGGAATGGTAAAGAGGAAGGGAATAAACACTTATGACTACAGGAGAAAGAAAAATAAACCTGAAGGGAATAAACACTTATGACTACAGGAGAAAGAAAAATAAACCTGAAGAATATAACAGAAGAACCAAGTTTAGTATAAAGAAAAGTTGTTCAATAAATAGGAAAGTTAATCACTCAAAGGAGTTTATCCTCGAAGAGCAGTGTGTGAGCGCCAGCTGAAACGCAAGGCTGTTCCTGCCTGTGCACAGGGGTGGCCGGGGCTCATGCAGCCTCCCTGCAGAGGATGAGCTCGCCAGCCTCTCCAGGTCCCTTCTAGCTCCATTTGCTGTACATCCTCATCCGTGATTTATCATCTATCTCCTGCGCTCCCGGGGTGGCTGGCAGGGAAAGCGTGTTGCCTGTTAGCTGCCTGCCCCACCAGCTACTGCTGGAGGGCAAGGGATACCCACAGCTCTTCTCACAGCTCCCCCCGTGCTGCCGCTGGCACGCTCCCAGGCACAGCCAGCTTGGCATCCTAGCAGAGCCAGCTTGCTCGTGCTTCTGGCTGGGAGTGTGAAATCACTCCTGCCATCTCCTCTTCCACAAACAAAACTGACTCTTGCCCTGCATGCGGAGAGGTGGTCTGAGGATCCTGGTGCAGGTCGGGGAGACCGTGCTTTGAGGTTCATGCCTCTGTTAATGAACTGATATTTAATTGTCAGGGGGTGATGCTATGGCTTGTCCCCAGTCCTCTGTTGCAGAGGAGCCCACCAGCTCCTTCCAGCACTGCTCACCTGTGTCCTCTGAGCAGCCCTGCCTCGCTTAGCGGAGTCAAGATTCCTAGGAGGAAAAGGGCATCCAAACCATACAAAAGCCAAGAGTTTCCCTGAAGGAGTTTGACCTCTGGCTTTGCTGACATAGCCCTTCTCTCAGCCCTTTGCATGTGCCAGAGCAAGGACCATGGCACGTGCAACGTGTTCACACCTCTCAGATGGTTCTGGATTTTGCTGCGTTGCAGGTCTGGCTGTGGCACACGTGTCCCTCCTTCCACCCCGCTCCCAGTCACAGCCCCATCCACCGGGGCTCACTGTTAGTTAAAGCCCTTACCCCAGACACATGGAGATGCTCTGGCGGGGCAATGCAGCTAAATTGCAAAACCCTGACTGAAAATGGAGCATTTCAGGTAGCAAAGCTAAGAAATGTCAGGATTTAACACTGTTCATGTGGGCAGCTCCTAATTACAGGATCAGATGTTTGGTTTTTCCACCAGATCTCTGTTTCATTCATAAAAATAAAACCAGGTTGTTATAGTGAGAAGCATGAGACTACTTCAGTAACTGGTTGCTACCTGTGCATAAGAAAGTATTCTCTTGGCTTTCAAAGACTCTTAGTTGTAAAACTTCAAGAGAGAGCAGGTTTTTAAGTATAGTGTAGGGATTGAGAGAGCACTCTTGACACTCGCTTCTTTTTTGCTTCATGAAAACTAGGGCTATAATGAAAATTTGACACCTCTTTGATGCAATGGCTCACTTCTCAAAACTTGAAAACTCTGGCTTTAGTCCAGCCTTTTTGCTAGCACAGGCTGTGACTTGCAGTTTCAATCGTAACTAAAAATCTAAAAAGCCCCCTAGGCACCATATTGTATAGTCAACACTGCATGATTTTCCTGGTTTTGTGAAGTGCCTCCAATGCGTAAGAACACTAAATTATTGCTGATTTGGACTGTATATGCAGATCACTTTACTCCTCTTGACAGCCACCGAATACAGATTAACTAGCCAATGATTTCAGTGTTGTATATATTCAGAACTTCAGTACTCAAGATGAAAAAAGATGTTTATTCATTGAAGACAAATAATACTTAAAAGTAGCAGAACTGCGTTAGAGATCGGAATCCCAGGAAACACCTGCTCCAAAAACGCACACTCAAAGGCAAAAAAGATATTCCTAGCAGCTTTCCACTACACTCACAGCTCTGTCCCTACGGCTGCTGTGAGTCATTTATTTTACTAACTACTTTACTACGTTATCCCACTCACTGCAAACAAAGAGTTTCCTTATGTTAATTAACAATACAAAGTGATAAAATACCAGCAGAGCTGTATTCATCCTACTGGTGGCTAAAGAATGCTGCAGCCTGTAGACTAGCTCGCCGTAAATAAAAGCAGTTTCCAGTGCTGTTCATAGCTTAGCTTCAACGTAAGCATGCTCAGAATACAAGGTAGTGTGTGAATCTCCCATTTTCATTGCACTGCTGCACCAGAGAAATCTGTGAAACATTTCTGTTAAAAGGCAAGTGTCTGTACACTTTTATGTAACGTTTTGTTGCTTTAGAAAAAACTTGGTCTGTGTTTTGTGATGTTGCTAGTTCGAGAAAATTCTCCCATTACTTAATGAAAAATTTAAGAACACGGTTCAAAGAGGGCAGCTCGAGAGACATGTGTGTTTAATGGTTTTTCTGCTGGTTACGTCTGCACGGAATCGATGGCTGACTTACAAGGAGCAACCTGGCACAGGTATGATAACAGTTTAGCTAATTTAATGTAGAGCGCTTATGAGGCTTTAAAAATATTGGAATAACGACGTAATTGAGGCCTTCATGCTGTCTGGGTGATTTGCTGCTAGATAACAGCATCTCTCCATATCACGTGTGGCTTTTGTTGTCCGTAGGTGTCACTGGTAAATGAGGCAGAGGAGAGGAGTTGTCCCACCTGCCCCACGGACCTGGCTCCCGGTGCTGCTGTGTCCCCACGCGGGATGTGACGTTCATTTGGGTGATTTACTGAACTGCCAGTTCCTGGAAACCTCAGGTATGCACCACTAATGGTAACGCTTAGCTGCTTATTTATCCTCGGTATATTGGTGAGATTTTCTGTTTCTCATATGGCAATGACTTAATTAAGGTGGGTAACACATGGCCTCTCTAAGCTGTACCAATAATTCCTCTACACACACAATTTCTTCTTGTCTTCTTTATCATGTGCTGAATTTAATCATTAATTTTCACTTGCAGCTGCCTCAAATTAACAACATCACGCATATTATAAACGGCAAATTTCTTTTCAATAATCAGGCTCTGAAAACCAATTTTTCATCAGTACAATTGATAAAATTCTACTGTACTAGTCAGCAGAGAAATATATCCAAAAAATTACGTAGAAGTGAGTGTACTGTTTAATTAATTTTCATCCTAGGGTGAAAGGTTTAAAATGAGAGATGTATGAAACATCTGTATTTGCACCAAACAAAAGGTTAAGAATACAGTGTAGTGCCCAAATCAGTGAGGGAACCGATCTGAGTTGTGGTCATTGCAACAGGCTCTTGTATAACAGAAAATGCCTTTTTCTAGTAATTTCTGGAAGATATAAATGGTTTTTTCTGCCTTGGCTCATAAAATATAACTTCATATTGTCAGGCTGGGCTACAGCTTGTCTTGGTGTGGGTTTCCTTACTCTAAGGAAATCATAGAGTTTAATTTCATCTAGAAGATAGCTTTTATTTGAAGATTTTTTCAGTAAGAGAATCGAAACCCAGCTCAGTTCACAATTATTACATTGTTCATTTTACGACAGGGCTCCAACCAGATGTACTCTACTACTGCGTAGGGTAGCCCTCCCCCCAAACCATTAGCTTTCCAATCTTTTTCCATCTGCCAAGAAACTGTCTTTGCTTTTTGCTTTGATTTTCTTTGATTATTTGCGTTATCCAAATTCATGTTTGAATACTGTTCTCACCAATTTTTGCAGTGGAAATCCTTTTGCGTATATATGTGACTGATTTCCCAGCACAAGCCTCCTGGCACTCACCGTTCTCTTCTTGCCTTTCCCTCAGAGGAGATGTTTCTTTTCAACCAACAGCCATGAGCACCAGTAGGACGAGGAGGTCCAACTCTTCCCATTTATTACAATAAACCTGCTAAACCTCAGTGTGATAGCTTTGCTGGATCTGTTCCATTATTCCAAAGGATGAGGGGGAATGTGAAATTCAAGGGAACTAACATTAGTAGACAATTTTGCAGTTTTCTTTGTAACAATGAATTCTCTGATGCTGTTCCAATGTTTCAATATATTCTAAAGGGAGAATATATGATCTACTGAAACATGAGCAATAAGCGAATCACTTCTGGTACAAATCAGGAAAACTTAGATCCACACAGATCTATAAACATTTGTATGTGGCTACATCCTACAGATTATGGTCTTAAATAATGGTCTCAGAAAATAGCCTACAGAGTGAACTTGCAGAATAGACTGGGGTCCTGAGTTTCAGTCATCTAAGGAGAAAGTATTTCTTAATGGTCATAGAATTCTTTCTGTGATTATTTTTTTTTTCTTAAGAGAAGTGAGTTGTGCTTTCATTTAGCTAATAAAGCTTTTAATATCCATTCTGGTGTTGGCTTCTTTTCCTAAGAAGTTTTTTATACACTGGGTGTCTTTTTGAGGCTGGTCTTGAATTATGTCCAGGCTGAGAGCTATATGAAAGTTTTTATTCTTTCCAAGAGTAGAAAACATAATCCAGGAGTGCAGCACAGGCTGGGATCCACCCGGCGGGGCAGCAGCTCTGTGGAAAGGGACCTGGGTGTCCTGGTGGACAACAAGCTCAGTACGAGTAATCAGTGTGCTGCTGCGGCAAAGAAAGGCAACGGGATGCTGGGCTGCATCAACAAGGGCATCACCAGCAGAGATAAAAAACGTCATTATCCCTCGGTGCTTGTCAGGCCACACCTGGAATACTGTGTTCAGGTTTGGTCCTCAC
This sequence comes from Athene cunicularia, assembly GCF_003259725.1. NCBI lineage: Eukaryota > Metazoa > Chordata > Aves > Strigiformes > Strigidae > Athene > Athene cunicularia. Next base: position 22,570,050 of record NW_020799105.1, read on the forward strand.
TATACAAAAATATGTGGCCAGGCTGAAGAGGGTCCAGAGGAGGAACACAAAGGTGATCAAGGGGCTGGGCAGCCTGCATGTGAGGAAAGGCTGAGAGAATTGTCTTGTTCAGCCTTGAGAAGAGAAAGCTTAGGGGAGACCTTTACCTCATGGTTCAGTATTTAAAGGGTGGCTACAAAGATGGAGACTCCCTTTTTACAAGGAGTCCCATGGAAAAGATGAGGGGTGATGGGTACAAGTTACTCCTGGGAAGATTCTGACTGGACACAAGAGGAAAATTTTTCCCAATGAGAACAATCAGCCACTGGAATAATCTCCCCAGGGAAGTGGTGGGTTCCCCAACACTGGATGCTTCTAAGACTCAGCTGGACAGGGTGCTGGGCCAGCTTGTCTAGACTGTGATTTTGCCAGAAAGGCTGGACCAGATGATCCTTGAGGGCCCTTCCAGCCTGGCATTCTGTGATTCTATGACAGTAGAACTTCGGTGCAGTTTCCAAAATGTGTTGGTGGGAATAAGGAAAGTAAAGTGTTTTGACATAGTGTGATTAATTCATTAAAAAGAAATTATAAAGAGTTCAACATTTGTTGCTCTGATAAATCCATGTGTGTTTGAGCTGTTCATAAATCCATCCTGTATTTGTTGATAATGAGTGTTTGTATACTCACATTGTATTAATCTCCTGCTTCAGGGCTTCTTCTGGTTGCTCACAGGAGGCAAGATAAACGTTCCTCCACTTGACTTTTGTTTTGAGAGGATGATGGAAGAGGGAGATGCTTTCCTTTCTCTGAGACTCTACAGGAGGGCCAGAAGAGACACAAGGTATGCTGATGTTCCTCCTGATGCTTGATTCTCCAGGTGGCTGGCTGATGTTTCGCTGGGGGTGGAAATGCTCATCAGATTGCACATCAGAAACTCGGCGTCCCTTTCTCGCTCTGAGCTTTGCACGGTCACTGCGTTCAGCCGCGGGGAAGCTGGGCATCCAACAACCCTTGAAGCTTTAATAACCACTCGGTCTGCTTTGTGTTAGCATTCCCTGTGCGCATGTATTATAATTGTTGAGCTTTACAAGTTCTTGGCGCTCTCCAGAGAGCAAAGTCTCTATCGGTAATTCTTCAGTGAAGCATAAAAATGTCTGTTTAAAGATCTATTATAAACCAGACTCTGTGTTTGTCCATTTTCACGTTACTGGCCAACAGTGTGTAATAATACTTCAAGATGAGGAATGTTAACTTTACAGATACAAACAAGTTGGAGCAATAAATGCATTAGTGAGGCACTTTGCTGAGGTGCATAAGGTTTTTTTTAATGCAAAAATCTAAAGCAAAAACTACAGACAGAGAGCGGAATTCTCCACTTGATTTGGAGCTCTCAAGAGCAAAATATTTCAATGGAGACTAAAAGTCTTCAGCAGAAGTGCTTTGCTCCATACTGTGGGGAAGGATAAATGATAAAAACAAGGTGTTTGCATTGAAGCAGATGAAATTCTGTTGAATAAAGAGATAGAAATGGTACAGGGTAGAAAAGTCACAGCTTCTAAGCCAATTTCTAGTAGGCTCAGAGACTGTGGATGTCATTAGATATACACTAGTAGCATAAAAAAGAAAATATGGGTGTGCAAAACCAATGAGGTGCAAAAAGTAACAAGGAGCAATAAAGAAGTGGTTGTTCCAGCAACAGAGAGGGGCTGGAATAGTTAGTGAATGAAGTTAAAGACTCCAGTGAAATGAGATGGAAAGTAATGATATAGAATAAAATATTATTTTACCAGATGATGAGCAATAGGAAGTGTTTCCAAAATAAGAAGAGTAAAGTGTCAGTGAAGGAGACCATGGGCTTTTTAAGACAAAGACAATAACTTCTAGACAATAGATTCAGCCTCTGCAAGAAAAAAAAGTTAAATAAATTCCCTTCAATGTTCATAAAGGATATAGAGCAGATGCCAAGAGCAGATGTACAGTTTCCAAACGAAAAAAAAAAAGAGAAACATTGCAGAAAATCATTGCTGTAACAGCTGATCAAGAAATAAAACAATCTCAGCAGTGGGGAAGAAAGCCAAAATTAAACAAAGATCCATCTCACTGTTCAGAAGAAATCCAACAAGGAAATATGAGCCTGGGTCACAAATGTTAAAACAGGGAAACAGGGATAGACTAAGGAGGTATTAAATAAGGATATTAAACTCAAAGCCCCAGAGCCTCATCTTTCAAATCAGAGCAATGCAACCGTATGGAGCTTGAATTTGTGTTTTTCTTATAAAGGGCTTGAGGTGTTATGATAATACAAGCATGAGTTTAAAAAAAAAAAGAGAAAAATAAGAATTTGATCTTGTCTTATTTCCTCCGAAACCTCCATTTCGTGGCTCATAACTTTCTGGAGAGCGTCTTCCCTGTACTGCACTAGATTTGGACCAAATACAACATAAAATAATTGTTTTTTCCACTTGGCACATTCCACCCATTCAGCATTATGTTTTCAAGACATTTTTTTTCTTGAGTTCTTATGCTTCATAGGATTTATAACAATAAATATGAGGTGGTAGCTGAGGGGAATTCTGATTTGTAAAGTGACCATCACAGAAGTAAAGCATCACAAACTAAAATTAAACTTGAGGTTTGGGCTTGTTTCCAGTGGCAGGATCCTATTACTGGCGATGAAAGGAAGGAAGCAGAGTAAATCAGAACAAAGTTATTCACGCAGCTAGAAAGCCAGAGCTGTGCAAAACCTGAAAGATTAAGTGGGGACAGTTTTAACATTTTGATTTGGAGCACCAGTGAGTTAAAAAGAGTACTGATGCAAAATTTCTGGGGAAAACGCTTTCCTGTCAAAAACCACTCAAACTAACGAGACTCTGCGCTTCAGTGGGACTTTGATTAACTCGGGTGGATGGTTTTGAATTCCTTTGGAAAGCAGTCAAAATAGTTCAAGGAGTTGAAGTAAATTCATCAAGAGAAAAATAAGGTGCATCATGATATTTACAAAAAAAAATAAAAACAAAAACAAAAAAAAACCCAACAGCATCTAAAAAGCCTTCTGAAATAATTTAATGCATTAGATTTATCTTCCAAAAAAATGTCAAAGGTGAGACTAGAGTATGGAGAAAATGCCATGCCCTTGCTGCCAGGTGACATCTCTGAAGGCAGGGGGTTACATAGATGTGAGAACAGGGTTTGGCTGGTGGAGAATTTTGAATGCGTGTTTATCGCTGTTCTTTCCCCAATGATAATTTTGCAGTCAGAAAAATATTGGGACCATATTCTGCAACTATGCACACTTCCTATCTGGTATGACCAAAATTTCTGTCAGTTTTATTTGCATACATACATGGCACAGGTTAAACTTTCTGTATTAATGAGATACTTTGGAAGAAAGGAGCCTCGGGAGGATTCGGAAAGGCTGGGACACTTGCACTGGCTACTGAAGTTTTGAGTCATGTTCCCAAAAAATGAGCATTTCCAGGAAACAAAGAGTGGAGATGTTTTCCAAACCTTGGCTAGTTTCAAAGACTGAGAAGTAGAAACCATTTATTGCAAATGAGTATCCACCCAGAGAAAGGATAACATCACGGCCACTTTTGTAAACAAGTTTTGAAAGAAAGTTGAGAGGGAATAAAAATAAGATTTAAGAGGGAGGGAGAGTTTCATCAAAGCAAGTACTATGTGGGAGGAAGTCGTGTTGGTCTTTTTGCTCAAAATGCAATACCTCCCTATCATTTCCTGTGCTTTATTAATAACTACTCTTCTGTATAAAAATATTTTAATCCCTTTCATAGCTGTAATGACTCATCAGCTCCTTTTTCATTGTTAAAGATGATGTCTTCCAGTCTCTCAGCCACCAGAACAGTGTCCCCAGGGAGTAGCATGGCGCTAAACCAACAGTATGTCCTATTTTGTTCCCCCAGATCCACCAGTCTAATTATTCTCATTAATTTTAACAGACAGCTTGACATGTATAGTTATGAAAAAAAAAGCCTCAGAAAGCAATGTCATACTCAGAGCTGAGAGGAGAGACGTGAATCTATCAGAAGAGGATTCCTGCTGCATCACACGGAGATGTGGTGCTATTTCATAGCCCGGGAATCACAGTTTCGCCTGTTCTTGCTCTCGGCATTCATGAATAAATAATCTTGGGGAGACTTCATGTTCTTTCCAGCGGGCCAGTGAGAGGACGGTGCAGAGACCCTCATGTCCAAGGAGCAGGAGCCTCCGGGCAGCCTTGTTACCTGCCAGACAGGCGAAGGGTTTAGCACAGGCATGGCCCCTTTCTCTGCAAGCCCAAACAAGCAGGGCAAAGCACTGATTCCTGCGTGGGGTCAGGAGAATGATGTGGGACCAACACAAGGAGGTGACACTGGGGCCGGAGGACACAGCTTTGGGAGCGTGCTTGGTGTAGATGGAGCCCAGCATGTTTGCTTAGAGAAGAGCCACGTTCACAAGGCATTTTTTCACCCTTGGTAATTGGTGCACCACTGATTTTACCTCCTTCAAGGGGCAGAAAGCTAAGAAAGAAAGCTTCACTGCTGCATCTTCCCCCTGCCAGGGGAAAGAGAGTGCTCAGTCCCGCCCCGAGTCAAAAGCTTATAGTCAGGAGGGGCAAGCTGGTTACAAACGGCTCTTCCCGGCAATGGAAAATGTTGCCTTCCCATAACCTTTAATTCCTTTATTCCTATTCTCTTCATTAGCCCATGTCCCACTGCAGAAAGTGATGCAAAGTTGCCTTGTCACATGCTGTTACCACAGATGATGGCATAAGACCGCCAGATTTTCTCCTGCTGTGAGGTCTTTCAGTCAAGCCCAATGGAAAGCAGAAAGTTCATCAAGTCAAGAAGGTGGTATAAGGATGCTCTTCTAACTGCTGGATTTCAGGCGGAGAGGCTAGTTAAGTAGGAAAGGGTCAGTTTATCATGCTACATCAGACAGCCATATTTTAATGTAAAACTAATCCTTTTTGTATCATATTGACATTATTTTCCCATTTGTGTACGCCAGTGCTGTAAGTAGAGCATATTAAGCTTAGGGGATGATGGCTCACCAGTTATTTATTTGAAGTCTATGAGAAAGGAAAATGTGGTGGAGTCTCCATTTTTTGAGGTCTGTGTTTCAATGCATCAGGACAATAACTCCCTGAGAGATAGGCTATAAATCAAGTGCGCTTTATGAGCTGAAAACAGATTTATTGACTTGGTTTCTTTAGACTGTGTTGTGCAGGAGATCAAAGAAGGTGTTCATAATTGTCTTCTAGGAACCTGACCAATGCCAATGTCACAAATTCAACATTAATAACCATTGTTTACCACCCAAGAAGGCACAAAGATGGTAAAAAAGTGCCATATAGACAAAAGGGAAATAACAGGGGAAAGAGACTGGCAGCTTTCCAAGTGTAAAATTTGTTTGAGAGTAATTATGAATACCACACATAGTTTAATCCATGCCAGATCTCCTGGTGAGCATATAAACACGTTCATGCTATTAATGTTTTCTCTCAGAAGAAAATTGCCATTGCACTACGTAGAAACTTGTCAATATAGAAGTGGGGATCTGAGGGAGAACTGATGTCCCACTGCAGTGAAGACAGAGTCCCACTGCAAGCAATGTGAACCAAGCTCATGCATAGCCCTGCAAGAAGATGTCTGAAGAAGCTAATAGCTTGCTTTTCTCAAATTAGTTATTTGATTGTTCATAGCTCCCAGGAAGGAGAAAGTGAAGTTACCTGTCTTCCCCTCACCCACAAGCAGAGCAGTGAGCTTCTTCAGGGTATCAAACAGAGGCTTTTTTATTTCAAATCTGAACATTCCTTCTATTCAAATCTAAATACAATGGACTTTATCTTCGATGGGCTCATGGGGCCCTCGAATGTCAGATCTGTAACCCTGTGGAACAGATCCTCATCACTCTCTATTGTTTTCTACCAGATGAAGATCTTCCATAGAAGCTACATAAATAGCCCATTCATAAAAGTATAAAAACATATTGTACCAAGACAATAGCCCTGCAAGACCAGCAACATCCCTGGTGAAGTTAGCAGAGTTAAACATGCAAAGAATTTCCCTCTCTCCTCAAGCTCCGGTTGCAGAATCCCCATAGCCATCATCTTTGTCTCATCTCCATCACCACTTCATAAAGACTGAGAAATAAAGATCAAGAGCAAAGGCTTTAGCTAGCTGGAGAGATCCTGTGTTCGTGGTGCAACATGTACTGTGATAACTACAGTAAAATAGAGTGTATTGTCTAGTCCTCTTTAAGAGAATTTCTTAAGAGATTTCTTTAATATTTCAGCTTTGGACAAGTTATTGATTTCACTGTTCATGTCCCCATTTCATATTTTTTTTCCTTGGCTGCTTTCCATCTGTACCGTACATGCACAGAAGGGAAGCGAATGGAGCACTGATATTAACAGGTGCTGAGACCTTGATGCAAGATTTACCAGGGGCAGTTCCTTGGCCTGTGTTTATGGCAGCACTACAGCACCAGGGCAGTGCTGAGGGGTTAATGAATTTAAGCCAAGAGTGGGTTTCCTCATAGCATTGCATCCATAGGAGCTAACATTCACGTGTGCTTAGCCTTCCCTCTTCCATGGGTACTACTTGTATTCTGCTCTGCTTAAAAACTGAGGAGCCATCGAATTGTTCATCACAAGATGTATTTTCAGACTACGTTTAGTCACAACAGGACTCTCCTTTAGTCCTTACTTTAAAAGAATTAGATGTGGAAAGTGTAATGAGGATGTAGATCTGGGTCACTCTTATATTTTACATATCTGCAGGTCCTTCGCCTCTTTCTTGGATATATAATGTAGATTTATCATGGCACGATGCATTTGTACCATGTCACCGAGTGCTCCGTGGCAGCTCATAGCAGTGACATATTGACAGGCCCTTTCTTAAGGTCAGCACCAGCCTTGCCTTTACACAAAGCAGAAATGCTCCGTCTACCTGATTAGGCACCACTGCAAGCGAGCAGTGGGAGGCCAAGGATTCTCTGGTTAAAAGGCTGATGAGCTTGCCTTAGAATAAACTTACATTGAACCAAGGGTGAATGATCCAGAAAATAACAAAGTGCATCTAATTAGAGTGGAAATGGAACAAACTGTTCTCTGTCTTTTTGGCCTCATTTCCTATGTAAATGAAAAGTGATAAGCACTATGCCTGAGATCGTTGAAGAACTTGAGTGGATGAGCCTCTTGTCTTCGGCCAGATGCTGCTATCGTTTACACCAACATAAACAAGAGTCTTCCTTGGTATGGATCCAAGGAGCTGAGGCCAGTCTTACATTGCATCAGCCCCAGTATGAACCTTGAAAAACCCAGATTTTTTTTTCAGTCCTTCACATTACAACCAGAACATTTTGACCCATTCACTTAACCTAAAGTTAAATTTGCCTTTGGCTTTTCTGGGCTGGAGGGTCAGCTTACAAAACCTTTGGAGCTACCCAGTTCCCACCACTATAAAGTTCAGAGAATGTCAACTCACAGCAGTACCGTGGATCCCAACGTTGTACATCCACCCGTCATCATACACGCATGCTGTGTTAAGTGCAATTACTCACATGGTTTTACTTGTGGCAGCTTCTTGTACTCCAAGTATGTTGAAGCTGGAAGAGAACGCACAGGAAGTTTTACAGAAGTCTCGGGGGGAGAGCTGGAGTTGAAAAGCATCACCAGATGAAAAAAGGAGGCACTGAAATGTGCTGCTGTAGTAGGAATGTAATGAAACTTGTAATATCAGCACAGGGTGCTGGTGAAATTATCCAGTTATTTCAATACTATGCTGTAGATTTCTCTGGTGTCCTGTAACCCCATATTCTTGATGGAATAAATTAAAAGAAATTAAGGTGCTGCACCACTGATGCTAGTGATTCGATAAACAACGGTCTCTCCTGAATCAACATCCCTTAACTATACACCTAGGGATAATACATTAATTTCCAAGTCTAATCTGAAACAGGGTAAAAAGTTCTTTCCTGTTTTTAATCCTAAAATTATTACCTGTAGATGCTGTATATTGTACTTACTGCCCTCGAGGGCTTGGTGTTTCGATAAGAACATACTTGGCTGTACCTCTGAGGCTCACCAAGGACTGGGCTGTCCCCTCACCAAGTACACGGCTGTAAAACATCCTAAACAGGGCAAGATCTGACTCCTGGTTTGAATGACCTCTTGGTCCAATGAGGAATTACCTGAACCATCTCCCTTGCTTTGATGTATCTTACCAAGCTGACCGGTACTTTGGGGAACTAAGCCAAGCTTTGTCCCTCCCAGTCTGCCCACTTGGGGTGAGAAATAGCAGTGCCAGGTGTGGGATCTAGCACAGGACTGGGCAACCTTTAGAAAGGTGCCAGCTGTGTTCTTAAATGCATCAAGATTTTCAAACTGAAAGCGTTAGGGATAGGCCAGTTATTAGTTCTGAATTTTACTATTTTTTTCTGAGGTGATTTGACCTTCTGACTGGGGAGGTTTGTGGGCTGTGCAGCTGTACATGGCTGGGATGTCAACACTGGCATCCACAGCTGCCAACATTGCTCAGAGGTCAAGCTCCCAAAATTATAAAAGAGTCCAACAGGAGAAGGAAAAAACTTAAAGTGTGGAAAAAGGAAGGGGAAAAAAAAAAAAAAAAAAAAAAAAAAATGAAGCTTAAATTTTGTGGCAGATGCTAAATTATGATGAGAGGTGCTAGTCTCTCCATAGTTGAGATCAAAGCCAGGGTTCAACCAAGAGCCAGACTTCAGTCCCGACTCCACCCTCATCTTCAGTAAGGCCAAACCGATTCTCCTAACGCTTGACAAAGCAGACCTATCCCAGGGTAGAGTTTTTCCAGCATGTTGGGAAAAAAATCTGGCAACGCCTCTGGACAGCTTCAGTGATCAAAACACTCAGGGGCCTCTCATATATTGGTAAGATTTTCCTATGATTCCTTGTTTGGTTTTCCTTTTTTAGATTTTGTCCTGCCTTTAAAATGACAAACCCGACGTATTTGCTTTATTTCTCTCTTTTTTAAAACAGTTTTCAACAGGGGTAGCAAAGAGATGCAGAAGGCTGGAAGAGGCTGTGGAGGGTCAGCTGCATGGCCGTGCCGGGTGTCCGATGGTCAGGTACCAGCCTGCAGCGTGCGTTTGGCTCCTTTAATTCATGGCACAGGTGAAAATTTTTTGGAGGCTGAGGGATATTGATGCATCCCTTTCCTGCTCCCTCCATCCCGGTTGATGTTATCCCAGCTCCAGCTAATAGCTTGCAGCAGGAATGCCCTTCTCCTGCAGGGTTAGGAGAGCCTCGCGGGATGCTGCTTGGCAGTCCAGCTCCAAAAAAAGCATGTAAAGACTTTGAACAATTTGTGAGCGAGTGGTTATTTTTATCTATATGGAAATGCCCAGACCTTGAAATACAGACTGTATTTCTGCATTAACTCAAAGGGAATGATATCATACCCTTGAATTAAATCACTGGGGACGATGATGGTAAATCTGAGTTTATATTGATAGTGTCATCTTATTGTCCCTGCTCTACATCTCCTTCACCACGGCAGAATAGCAGTGGAACTCCAGCATGGATGTTCCAGCATCCATGTCATTTAATGCAGCCATCTCCAGTCTCATAGAATAGATGGCTCAGTCCTAAACAAATTAACTCCCTCTGAGAAGATATACAAAGGCAATTTATTTTCCCCTGGATATACATGCAAATACACAGGCACACACAGAGGTGACTTGCATGTACATCAAGGAGAATACGAATCCTGAAAAATCCCTCACCACATCCCAGGACTTGCGGAGAGGAACAGCAGGAGTAATAGTGAGGAACTGATCCCAGTCTGTGGGGATTTCGTCAGACTAAATAATATTTATCTTATCTACATTCATCTATCTAAAGCCCTGTTCTGGGTTCATGTGGAATATGAGGTGACTCGCTCAATGGGATTTGTTTGTCTCTCAAACACTATTAAACTTCTGGAAAGTTCACAGACTTAAACTCTTACTAATGTTTCTTTTTCATATGTACAAATCTATAGCAACAAATTCTTGAAGACAGACTAGATGCCTGTCCCTAGAATATGGAACAATATCACATGAATTTCTGTGTTTCACCTCCATTTAATGACACCTTTTTTTGTAAGCCAATGGCCACATAAATTTTTTCTAAACCACTAGCAAATTTATTCTCTCCTAATAAGAATTGAGAAGTCCCGATCAAGGGTTTGGTGGAAAAATGAAGAGAACCAATGACAACCTTTCCACTGACCTCAGCAAGTTTGGATAGAGACCCTGAAATAAAAGTTAATGTGCATCAGGAGAAATAGTGGGCTGGAAGTGAAGCTTCGTAGATAAGTCTATTGCCTAAAGTTGCTGCAGGAATAGCATTTGATGTTTCGGTATGGTTACATTTTAAAATATATTCTCTGCATGGTTAGAGCAAGCATTTTCCTTAAATGAAAAAAAAAAAAAAAAATGGAGCCGGTCAGACTTCTCTGTATGAAAGTTGATGGCATTTTTCATTTTTATGCCCTTCTCAAGAGCTTGTCCAGAAAAACATGAGATTTTGCTGAAGCAATAAGGGAATTTATACATTCAGAACAGATCTGTACCATTATGACTTCAACGTGTAATGCTGAGGCAATAAAATTTATGACTGTCTTCTTCAGCGCTTTAATGAGGCATTGCCAGGCTCACTGTATATTTGCAAATGTCTTAACAGATAATGATTTTTAAAAGTACTGGAGTACAGCTGCCAGCACAAATGGCCATAACACCAATTATCTTTGCAAGATTTAGTCATTAGGTTGAATCAAAGGCAAAACTGAATCATCAGCCAGTTTTCTCCTCCAGTTTGCGAGGGAAGTCAAGAGAACACGTTTCTTCTGGACACATCTCCTGTTAGCTTTCCTCCACTTAGGTCTCCATTGCTGGCATAATCCTAGCAATTAAACTGAGCTTCCTGATGAGGCTTATTATTTTTAATGAAGCTTGTTAAAAGGGCATAAGTGTTTTCACTAATCCACTTCTGGCTTGTCTGCTTTTCCAAGCGTAGCCCTTCTTCTGAGGGGAGCAAGGGTGCTTTGATAGTGCCCAGGACAGGGCTCCCCCCGTGGTTCCATGGCTGATTGACACCCCGCTTGAGCAAACGACCTGTAAATTCCCCGATCCCAGTTCAGAGTCATGTGGGACTGGGTAGAGATGGTGAAGGTGAATAGATTGATAAAATCAGTTGTGGAAATGTTCACTTGCATTCTCTTTTCCTGCATATCCTTGCAGAAGTCTTTCCATACCCAAACATCTGTGGGGCCTAGAAGTGCAAGAAAAGCGCACGGCATCTCCTGTGTTGCCTGTCTCCAAGCTCTCCAAACTCTGCCATATTGTTCAGCCTACATGGAGTGATTCTGTCCCTTTGGGGGGGGAAATGGCAAACCACCGAATCCTTCTATCCCTTCTATTTCACGGCAAGAGATGTGCCAAACCCAGTAGCTAGCTTGTTTAAGGTTAGGCCAGCCGAGTATATGGGTGTTTGAAGTGTTCCAGAAAGCTGCAGTGACTGACGTTAATTTTATTTCCCCTAAATTCTGAATTAAAATAGGAAGTAGCAACTTCTCTGTTTCCCATGAAAAGGAGGGCAGTTGTGGCAGTTGACCTCTTCCACTTCCCATCTGCTGTCTAGAGCAAAGGGAGAACTATTGGAGTGTAATTTTTTTCCACAGAAATTCAACTGTCCAAGGGAGTGTTGGCTCCTGTGAAGAGGCGGGGGGAAGGTACCACACAAGCACGCAAACACTTCCCCATGCACTACCTCACCACCACACATCTCCAGCCGTAACGGCCTCTAGGAGTAGCTTTTTGGCAGAGGATTGAATCAGGAGTTTTAAAGCTGCTCCTGGTTTTCAGAGCACAGGATCCTAGGCATAGCCTGCTGGCTTCTGGGAGGTCTCTATTTCAGCAGCTATGTTTTCAAGATATCAAGGGCTGGTCTGCTAACCATTGACTCAGTTGCTCCACCAGGAAGGTCAGATGTTTATTCATAGGTCATGGTGAAGTCATTAGTTATGAATTTCCATCACTCTGGACAGCAGTTAACCCAGCTCCCGTGACCTCACTATTTATCTGAGCAATTCCTCTTGGCTGATAGTGAACTGAAGCTGTGGATTGATGCCAGGGCACTGCTCTGCTGAGGCTCTGCCCTCACTGAAGGCATCCCTTGAGTGGTCACAGTTTGCTGGCCAGGTCTTAAGAAGCAACATCCTACACCTGACCTGCCCGTTAAGACAGAAAACTGTTTATTAATTTAGCTTCTAGGCCAGGTATAAAAGGAATGGGTGTGATGAGCTCACTGGCTTAATCCTTAGCTGCATGGGCTGGTTTAAGGTACCTGTTCTGGTAAGGCCCAGAGACCAATTTTTCCTGTCTAATAAAGCAGATCAATGAAATGAAAACATTTTCCTCGAAACATTTTATGCACATGCCCATGGCTTTTCCCTCTGAAATAAATGAGATTTTTATTTTAGCCTCATTCACCTGGATGCATTTGATATAAAGACTCTGTCAGCTGCACCTCCCTGTTGAGTGTACAAGTGCAATGTCCTTGGGCTGCTTGATTCCTTTTCTGTCAAGGGATAGCAGCTACATGTGAGGCTCTAAACACTAGGAGTTCACTGATTTATTGTAGCTGGAAAACCCTGAAGGGAAAAAAATCAACACTGTGGGTTACACTCAAAAGTTTCTCTCCAGTCCCATACCTTACAATTTCTTCTTAATCTTAATACTTCATAAACACACTCGCTTTAGTATATGGTGCCACCACAGGATGGAGGTTGTCTTGAAATAGCTGCTGTAAAAAACATGGAAGGCAGAGAAATTCCCAATCCAACCATCAAACACAGGATGAAATGGGGAAAAAAAATAGCCTGGCAGCTGCCTGCCCAAGCCTGAGACCCAACAACACTTCTGGACGAGAAGGTCCCTCTGAAACACACATTGGGGAGCAGCAGCGCACAAACAGGTAGAATGTGCGGATTAATTTGTGGATTGCAACATCCACTGAGGTTAGAGTGAAGACTCAACTCTTTTATACACACATGTTGCTAAGAGCAAGTGTTGCTTTCATTTGCAAACCCACAAATCCCATGTGAAGTATTATTTCCATGTTTTTCAGTGCTAAGAAATATGTCTATATAAAAGCCCTCAGAAATATTGCTCTAAGGATTCTGTAATTCATTGTAACTCCCAGCCCTAATAACTACAAGGTGATTTTTCATAGATTTCTAAAACTGGCAAGCTAATATTTCTTGAATCAGTCAGAAAAGAAATACTGCTCTATCCTTTGCTTATCCTTTCCTCATCAACAAGTGCAATTACAAAAACATATTTCCTCAGCCCAGGATTTTAGGATGCCCTGTCAGAGTCATTTTCCCATCCTCCAGGAGTAAATTGGAATCCTATTATACCAGGGAAATGTCAGCTGATTCATCTGCCATCTCTGATGGCCATAACTTCCATCTCTACCCATCAAATATATGTCACCGCTGGAATGGATGAAAAGCAAAGATACTCTTACAAGCCTAAAACTGAAAGATATTCATACTGAAGAGAAAAAACAGTGATACAGCAGTTTCCACTCTCCCTGGGGAACAGAGCATCAGCTCCAGAAACGAACAACCTTATGCTTATTAGGGGGTCCATCTGGGTACCATTTACTGCTCTTATTTAATTAACTCAGAGGCTTACCTGTGCGGAGAAAGGGCCACGTGTGAGTGGAGACCATATATAGGAGTCATGAACATGTCATGGAAGAAAAATGGTATTCTCAAGCCAAAAAAGAGTAAGCCCTTTCCACACAAAGGTTATAGATGCTTTTAATTCCAAAGCCCCGTGTGCCAAGGCTGCAATAATTGATGCTATAGCTTGACAAGCCAGATCAATAATTAATGGTGAGTTTGCTAGTTTTGAACCAAACAACCACAGCAGAAGTTAAATCCATTTGTACCCTGTCATAGGACCAGTGTGCTTTTAAAAAGACGAGCAGAAATTGGCAGGATGCTTTACAAGAAGTGTGGTAGGGAGCTGGATATTTTGAAGCCTTTAATAACAGCTTAATTTCACTCAAGCCATGCCACATAATCAGGTTACTACAACCACAGAGTGGCTCATCTGACGAGCGGTGTGTGTGATGGATCTCCTGTATGTTAAACACCTTCCTTCTGGAAGTGTCAAAAATATAATGTTTTGGGTTTTTTTTTTAATCCCCGTGCTGTTGGGAAGTTCAGCTGCAAGGCCACGCACTTTGTCAAAATTGAAACAAAAATCCAGGCAGGCAGTACTGAGTGAAATGGTAATGCAGGCAGTATAATGTATATCATTCCTGTTTGGTGGGAGTTAAGGGGTGGTATGATGCTGACCTTTTAAAAGTTCTTTACCCACATCTGGAGCATCCCTTTGTCTGAATGGACCTCACTGCCCCAGTGATCTATTATAAAAAATAGATGTATATTATATATATATATATATATTTATTTATTTATTATAAAAATATACATTATCTACATATATCTATATTTATAGAGGTATTTATATCTATATATCTATTATTATAAATAATATAAAAATATATCTATTATATCTTTGTAAAATAGAGGTCGTTGGATCTGCAATATCAATCCTTAATGTTGTTAATCCCAGGCATAAAGTAGCCAAGTGTTAATCCTCAGATTCCCACCGAGGGCAACTATCTTGTATCAACCGTGGGCTCCTGCCTTGTGTAAGCAGGATTTGGCTAATTTATTGAGATACGTATTCGAGATGCAGGGGTGATAAATTAATGTGGCAAATGCATTATTAACAGTAACACGTGACTAACGCATCCTATCGCGATACGGCCGATGGCACGTTCTGCTTTGTCGCCCTCTTTGTGGTGCAAGACACAGTCTGTCGTGCCATCATTTTGTGACAGTTGTGTTTTAAAGCAATGGCAGATTGTCCCATCAAACAGGAGGCAACTGTCAGGCGTTCGCACTTTTACCATGTGGATCCAAAGCCAGAGTAATAGGAACACAGTGCAGACTTTTTATAGTCTGTGCAGGAATGTATGCCTGTTGCTGAAATATTTTTCAGTGTAGCCAAAGGTTAATATATGCATCGCCATGCATGTAATTAACACTTCCCTTGCAGAACTTCACCTTTCAATATCAACAGCACTCTTGTCCGTTTGTCACAGAGGCTGGCATTTTCCTTATTTTTTTAACATCCTCACAAACTTACAGCACTGCTTTTCTGTCCCTCACATGTATATCTGCAAACCCATTGCTCAAATCCCATTTCTGAGACTGAGCTGATTTCCAGGTCTCTGTTTCAGCAGCACTTTGCTGTGCCCAGCACCAAGAGCGCTCCTGAGACCACCTGTGGGCAGGAAAGGATGCTCTGCACCGGGTCCCACCGCATCCCCACCTCCCAGCACTTCCCTTCAAGCTTCCTCCCAGTCCATGCCTGCAATCTGGGATGCAGCAGCTCCTCTCTGCCAGTTCGGCAGATTGTCAAAGGTCTGCTTCATTCCTGGTTGCTTTAACCCACCTGTCCCCCCATCCCTACTACCAGCTCTTTCCTAGATCCACTTTTGACATTTTGACATTTTTGGTCCTTCTGCTGAGGCTTCTTCTGACCGTGGCCTATGTCGGTGCTCCCAAGGGATGTCAGTCAATTGCTTTGCT
The DNA here is from genome assembly GCF_003259725.1 of Athene cunicularia. Taxonomy (NCBI): domain Eukaryota; kingdom Metazoa; phylum Chordata; class Aves; order Strigiformes; family Strigidae; genus Athene; species Athene cunicularia. The sequence continues at coordinate 22,585,724 of NW_020799105.1, forward strand.
GCAGTTTCAGCTGCTTCTGTAATGATCAAGGCTTCACTAGACCCTGACCAGGAACCGAATCAATTCAGAGTTTGATTGAAACATCCAGTCCATTTGATATTTTAATACTCAGTATTGGAAGTGATGAAATCACTAGACAGATTCTGACTGCAAGCACCTAACTGCCTTGGGTCGTATTTCTTCTCAGTTTTCTTGAATCCACACGCTCCGTAAGAATTAAGGATAAAATAATGTTTTCTGTATTATGCCCGTATCTTCTGACAGATTTTTGAGCAGGATTTCAGGTGTCGCCATGCTGAACAGCAGCAGATGTTGTCCCTCCAGCACGGTCTCCAGGGGGAGAGCAGACGTTTGCTCACCCACCTCTACACTTCCTTGGCTGCTCTTTAAAATAGATGCTGAGAGCACACTGTTGCTGGCAAACAAAAAAAGATGGAGTATTTGCTAAATATTACCCCAAACTACCTCAGAGTACATACCCGCTCTGTGTGATTAATAAGAGGGATTTCTTTAATCAATAGTCATTTCCTGACCAGTTGTCAAAGTCTTCCTTTTCCCCTTCCACACTTCACTGAAATGCTGAGTTCAGTGTTTTTCAGGAATTTACCATGCTGGAAAGGCCCTGTGCTGGGATGCTGGTCAGCATCATGGACCATGCATGTGCCAGCAGGACCAGTCGCCAGCACTGCACAGCGCTGCAGAGGAGGGAGGTCAGTGGCGTTAGTTGAAACTAATGGAAGGGGCAAATAATCTATATTTCAGACCCCCAAGTGAAGTAGAGGCTTGTCTGAGAGATGGCTCTTGCAATGACAAGGTTGCTGAGGGGTCCAGGATGGGGTGTGGGCAATGTGTTATATGCAGCAGCGTGTTTGAAGTCAGGGATGGAGAGGGAAAGCAAGTAAAATACTTGAAGACTGCTTTATCCCGTCCTGCCGTTTGTTTCCTCCCTCTGGCCGTGCCCCTACCATGAAAACACTCCAAGCTGGGGAGGTGTAACTGCCTTCCCATGGCTTGGTAGTAGAGGTACAAGTGAAACTTGAAACACCCTTAGGACGAGGAGCACACCATAAAACCGTACCTCCTCCTGCTGCTCCCATTGCTGCATTATCTTTCCTAGCAGGGGTGATGGGTTCTTTGCTATATGCTTCCTCGGCAGACCGTCGCGTGCTGCACTGCTCCCTTCAAAGGCATTTCAAAGTCAAAATACTGGGACAGAGAGAGAAAAAGGGTCTTTTTCTATTGTAGTTTTCTGAATTATTGCTTCACCGTCATAAAGAAATACAAGGGAGGAGAAGGCTTTTAAAAGACCAAAGGAAATAAACATTGACTGAACTTGCCTGACTCTGGTTGCCAGACTTGGAATTTTTAATAATTTTAACATATCAGAAATGCTTGGAATTCTCTGGAAACCCAAAGGCCTTCTTGGTTTTTTGTCTTTCATTTTAGCCTGACAAAAGATGAGTGAAAGCCCTTATTTTTCTTTTTCCAGCCTAAGACAAAACTTCTCTAAACAAGGAGGAATATCCAAGTCAACAAAGCAGGAACAGGCTGCACCATGGAAAAAAAAACATCAGCTCAGTTTCCAGAGAGGTGAAGAATCAAAGGCCTTGTCCCTGCCAGGAATTCCCGTCTCCCAGAGAAATTTGAAAAGACCAACAGAAAACTCTCTAAAATGCTGGGGTTTTTTTTTCTCTCCCCATGGGAAAAGGGGCTGTTACATTCTCTGCCTCTTACAAAACCCTACATTTTCTTAACTGAAAGCTGTATGTGTTTTCAGTGCCTTACAAATCATTTTGTGTTTTAGCCTCTCTTGTTGTTCCCCAGCCACTGGAAGGTCTGATTTTTTTTTGATTTATATTTCATAGGGGTAGGTGATGATACTTTAGTCATCTTGGAAAGTCATTAGCACAAGGAGTCCCGCTGGAACACAATCATCTGCAAAACTGCCTGTTCATGAAAGGTATTTGCAGGCTGGCTCCCATAAGCAGGGCTAAGCCAGATCATAGTCAGTCATAAAATAGGATCCTTTGCTCTGTCGTTTCCCTAAACTGACTATCTTAAGACAAAAATCCTTCAGCAGGTATTTTAGACAGGCACTAATGATATTTTATCCCATTTGCGTAATCCACTCCCACTCATAAAAGTCCAAGTTATCTCAAAAGCAGCACTCTGGATTTAATCGCGCTTAGTCAGCCAAGTCCAGCCTATTTATTTTTGTTCTTCTCCTGAAAGTATTCAATGTATTCGAACGCATTATGACAATTACACCAAATCAAAAAATTAAAAAAAAAAAAAAAAAATAGTAATAATAAAGGGTATGTGGGAGGGTTCCAAGAATTTCTTAGGAAAATTGTTTCAAATTCATGTCCATAAAAAAAAAGAGCGTTTTTTTATTCTAGGCATGACTGACAAAAAATATTAGGAGCTAGAGCTGGGAAAATATTTTGGATCCGGTAAATGGTGGCAACTTTTTCATTATTTTATTATTTTTTTGGACCAGATCAATAAAGACCAACTTGTAAAACTAGTTTTCATCAAATCCAGAAGAACTCTGACTGAATTACAGCAACAAAAACCAGGTAAATCTGCACCTTCCTTGGGAACTGGCAGTGAAAATAATGTTGGGCTAGTTCGGCAAACACATTTATTTAAACTCCACATGTTTTTCTAAATTTTAGTGGTGGGCAAGATGACCGTACTTATTTGAGGAGCTGATTCTGCCACCCATCCTTGGCCGACATCTAAGAAATTGCACATAATTACTGGAAAAATACAAGATGGGAACAAATTCTTCTTCCTCTGATTGAAAACTACTTTTTTAAAATTTCTTTTTACCCAAACTATGCTGTATATGCTGGTTCCTGTACTCATGTTGTTTTCCCACAAATGGAGTTTATTCACTTAATTCATTTATGTGTCCTTCTCCCAGTCAAGTCAACAAGACTCACCTTGTGTTTCAGCTCCTGAAGGATCAGGTATCTAGACACTCTGGCAGGGTGAGTGCTGATCATTTGGGCTGATATAAATGGCCTTGGCATGACGTTCAGCAATGAGGGGTGCAGCCCCCTCGCACCCACCAGCCCCTGGCACTGGAAGCCGTTTCACAAGGAGGTGGGTGCCAGAAACATCATGTCGCGAGGAGCAAACAAATAACCTGACAGGCTTCAAATATGGATCACGGGGAGGGAGTTCACATCAACAAGTGGATCCAAAAAATGTGTTTTCCCCCCTTTTTTTTGCTCCATTTTGGCAGCCCATCTCCTTCGGCAGCTTTATGTCCTGCTGCATCTCTCTGTAGCTGCAATGGCCTTTGAGAGAGCAGCCAGAGCTGCAAGAGGTGGCCTGGCAGGAGAAGACCCTCCCAGTCATGCCCTCCATTGTTTTTTGCTGCATTTTATTTTAGCTTTTTTATGACTCTGGAAGCTGTAATAAAATAGGCAAAGTCACGAAAGTCTCCGGGCTGCCTGATTTCACGCAGCTTGGTGTAAAGACCAGCAAAGGCAGAACCTCCTCCATGATGGGTGAACAGAAAACCCTCCTTTCCAAAGCAGGGCAGCCACAAACTGCTGCGACAAATCCCACCAGGCATTAGTGAGGACCAGCAGGCAAGGGCATCCCTTCTTATGGGTTAAGAACAGTCCAGAGCAGGATTGTGAAACGCAGAAACACGCAAGAGATGGGGGAGCTCCATCCTCTTTTACGTGGTCTGTAAAAATAAATTAATAAATTAAAAATTAACTCAGGATTACCTCTGTGGCCATGCTTTCTCCCTCCCCAGACACTGCAAATTAGGAAGAAGGAAACCCTTCAGCAATGTGGAGCATTCACTGAAATAGAAAGAAGAAGGAAACTGGGTTTAAGTGAAACATTGTTATTTTTGTCACATGTTTACCAAAATACATGTTGGAAGACTATTTTGAAAATTCAGCCAGCTCTAACTTTACTGGAGGGCAAGTAGGATGTGAAATAGTTTTTGTGTAGGTGTGATTATAGTAGAAATGGATGTAGGCTGTCTGACCTTATTGGGCTAATTAATTACACGCTATCCCGAGTCAGATTAGGTACCTGCATTTTCGATTTTTTAGCATTCTTACCAGAAGGTGGATGTCAGCCAGATATTTTAAAATATCCCCACTATTTCATTTGCTTCCAAATAGATGTTTGAGCTTTGGATTTGAAGTAGGAGTAGCTCCTAACAAAGCAGCAAACCCCAGTTTCTCAGCATGGTGATGCCTTCTGGGCTCTTTGAAGTATGCATTAGCAGTGGTGGAAGTTATGTTAACAAAGAGGGTCATCACTCCGGGGTAATTATAGATACATGCCCCGAATGTCAGGTACTTGCCATAACTGATTCACCACTGAGAGAGGGGTTTTTTTTAAATAACATGTCACTTGGTGCCACTTCTCCCGTTGCAGTATGGAAAGGAGCTGTCATGCAAACATCTCCTCGTGGTACCTTGAAGGACCTGCAGAGCTATCGGAGCAGTTTGGTTAACATTGGCATGTCCTACTTATGTATACGTGTTAACCAACACTGTAATTGTTCTGCTCCTCTCTCTCACCTACTCTTTTTTTTTTTTCTGTACCTAGAAGAGAACAACTCTAGGTTGTGAGCTTCTACCTTATGGTCCTAACATATGGGCTCAAAAACTGCCTGGCATCCGACGTGGGAAATTCAAGAAACAAGCTGTAGTGACACTGCTTGCTAAATGCTGCAAGGAGATCAGTTGAATTCATTGCTATTTTCATCCCACTATGACAGGAGAAACTAATTCAAGGCATTTTGAAAATCTAGCCAGTGTGTTGCGAAGGCTGAAACAATATGGGCTGAGAGCAAAGGCCAGGAGTGAATTCTCTGGAGGAAGCTGAGCACACTGAGCATGTGTTAGATATGGAGGGCCTTTCTACATCAGCGGTTAATGTAACTGCCGTAGCAAATGCCTCTTGCACAGACTCTTTCCTTTCTAGGATTCAGGAGTTATTGCAGCCGACTTTTGCCAACCTTACAGTCCTCCTCCGCTCTGTGTCTCAGCTGCTGAAGCGACAAGAAAAATGGAAGAATTAAATCTTTTGCAAAAATACTGGCAGGAACTAAAGAGATTATCAACTCAGAGCAATCCCCTTTAAAACTATCTGTCTTTGATATGTATCCTCCAAGGTATATTTAGGGCAGCTCCCATTGAAATTGGTGGCAATTAGGCACTTAGGTACCTCTGTGGTATCTAAAGCCTTCCCACTCCCCCAGCAGCACAAAAGCTTTGGAGTGTGATTCCCTGCAGGAAGAATTAGTTTGGGAAAGGGAAATGGATTTACAAGTTGTGAACTCAGACAAGGACATTCGAACAACAAAAACCTGGCCGACTCCTTTGTTCAGCCACAAAAGCCAACCACCATTTGGCTGAAACCTTCGCTTTTCCACTGCTTCTTCTTAAATGAGCTCTTGGAAGGTCCATGTGAAAGAAGCAGATAAAACCAGCTGCCAGTAAGGAAATGCTGTCTCAGACTGGATAAAGAATGTGCTGAGAATTGGGTGCAGATGCTGTGGCTTAGTGGGGTCAAAAAATGTCCCCACCAAGAAGTAGGAGTTGAGGGCATGAAGCTCCTGCAGCAACTGGTCTGTCCATGCTGGGATGTCCGAAGAGCCCTACAGAGCCAAGAAACTCCTTTCCAATGCTAGATTTTATCAGAGAAATGGCACAGACTAGTTCTTGCTGGTTGTGTTCCTCTACTTCTCCCCCTTTCCCCAAATAGACACACCATCTATACTCCCTTTTTACTGCACAGACTTTCCTCCTCCCCTGAAACCCTGCTAAAGACGGAAGGAGACAGGACTTGCAGAAGCAGAGGCTTTTGAAGGAAGTTTAAAGGAAACTTCTGAATAGCCTGGCTGGCTGAATGCTGAGAGGAATGTGAATATCTGTCTGCCTGTGTCTGAACATAGAAAGGATGGAAAAGAATTATTCAAGGTGTTTCAAGAGGTTATAAATAAAAATAATGAGATGAGGTTTCAGAGGGAAATGTTAAGGCTGAATATCAAGGGGAATTTCCTGACAGTGAGTGCTTTAGGTGTTTCCTAGTGGTTTCTTAAGAGAAGTGATGGAAAAGTTATCACTAAGGGCATCACATGGAGAAGATACGGGGAAATGCACATCTGGCAACACTGCACTGCTGGGCAGAGGTGGGCAGAATCAGTCCCCCTGCATCTTCCCTAAATCCGTTGTTTTTTAACAGTCATGTTACCTGATTCACGTCCCCAGCTAGCCAGGAGCAACGGGACCACCAAATTTTTGTCACAGAAGTGCAGAGGCTTGTGGAAAAGCCTCTGTGGAAAATTTCACTAAAGTGTATTATCCATGCTCTGTAAGGTTTTTGCTAAATTCAGTTTACTAAAAGTTCCTGAATTACATTATAGAGTTCCATCTTTACAGATTTCATATTGACATTTTTGTCCTCCAGTTAGCAAATCCCATGTTACTCAGAAGCCATCTTTTCGCGTGGGCCCAGAGAGAATATCACAGGACACTATTATTTTTCTCAAGGGATGCCTAGGTACTGAAAGGAGGAAATGGTTTAAACTAGGTCAGAATCTCTTTTAAGTGTAGCCCGAGGTAGGAGAAAAAAACAGGAAAATAAAAGTTTCTGCATTTGTCACACGCTTTGCACACCAGATCTGTAAACCACGCCATCTGTGTAGCCATCAGCGTGGCCCAGCGCCTGCACACACACCAGTTCCAAACATGGGATAGCTGGAACTTCTCCAAAAGTCTGTTCCTGACCTAGCAGGTGACCTTAAAAACTGTCACTCTGTGCATTAAAATGGATATGATAAATTATTTTCCTTGTTCAAGTACTTGTGTCTGTCCCTCAAAACTCTGATGCAGAAGTTGGATATTAAGAAAATAAATAAGTAAAATTGACAAGAGATTTGATTCACCATAAAGCAAGTCCCATATGAAATCTAAGATCAGGTTCCTGGTTTAGGCATATGTGCTTATCATGAATTTTCAGAACTGGGACCTTTTACCTATGAACCTGAGATTGCATTTTGACTCGGTGAGACTCTGCATGATCTCCTGCCTTTCTTCCTCGTATCAGGAGGGAGGCCAGAGAGAGGCATCTGTACCTTTAGCCGCTAGCACTATAGCTGGGACCTCATATTGTCACACCCTGTGCTGTAGAATTGGACAAGAAAGAAGGTAGTTAAGCTTTTTTGTCCCAGAAAGAAGAGACAATAGACCCACAGAGATGCCTGCAAGAAGCCCTGTTACTTATTTGAAACAGGTGCCCAGGAAAAACATCGGTTTCCAAATCAATAACATTCAACTTGTACAGAGGAAAATGGGTGCAGAGACAGGGTTGTGTGATAAAGATGTGTCATATTGGCTCTGAAAAAGCCAAAGTCTTTTTTTCAAAGCCTGTTATAATTGTTCTGGGTATTGGATCTAATCCTGAAAGATCCCAGTGATGAAATACATGAATATCAAAGCAGGGATTACATTTACTGTCACTTCAGAGTCTTTTTCCTGCTCTCTTCAGGTGGATTTAGAAATGCTTGTTTAGTTTTCATTCACAGTAGGGTTTAATCTCACCATACAATCGAAGCACCTTAGAAATTACTGAAATGGTGAACATATTTCTCCTCCACACTCATCACCAGTGAAATTCCTCATATTTAAAAAAAAAAAAAAAAAAAAAAAAAAAAAAAAAAAGACGGAACAGGGCATTAAAGTAACTTTACAGCAACAAAATACAACTCTAACCATATACAATCTTTTTCTCCAACTTTTTTCTGGAAGACTATATAAAAATTGCACTGCTCTAATATGCTGGAAGAGCCCATCTGTGCACAGAGCGTTTAATGACCTGTCTAATGTCAAAGACCAAATCAAAATTACTCTCAGGAAAAGGACGTGGGTATTCAAATCCTGTGCCCTACCCAGAGAGAGTGGTGGGTGATGATGAAAAAGAATATTCCGATACAGTATACGACTTTTTTCTGAAAGTATCCTGAAAATGTAATGCATCACTAGTTAACACTTGTTTTAGTAGTAAATATGAATGTCAATGAAATGTCAATGTGACATTTTACCACAATCAGGACATTAATTTAATTATGTGAAGATCCCCATTAATTAAATTATCTAATTGCTATGTTATTTGCTTCCTAAACTGAAATTTATGAGCATGATCTTTCTGCAATAGTTTCCATTCCTAGATCTGTATAAAGCCCCTGGACCAACAACTCTCTCCATGACCCATTAACTGCATCACTTTCACTGACGTTAACAATGGAAGTGTTTAGTGTTTATCATCATCGTTATCTCCTGCTTTTGCTAAAAAAAAAAAAAAAAAAAAAAAAAATGGCTTTGGCAGAACATCTCCGTGAAGAGGAAACAATCTGACAAGGGCATTTGTGATGCGGTGGTCTGGTTATATTTTACGGGTCTGTGTTAGGTTATGGCTCATGACCTCTGTCAAACACAATGTGAAAGCTCCTCCAAACATGACTGGAATCAGAATCAAAGACAAAGCAGTCAGCATCACGTGTGCAAGCATAGATTAAAAAATCAGCAGTGTCTCTGCTTCTAATTAGTCCTACTTTATGGCTCTCACTAAGTCTAATTCCGGTGTTTCTTTGCAGATGGTCAGGACAGTCTCCATTCCACCATCACCCTGGAAATCTAGATACACGTTTCTGAACTCAAAGTGCTATTTTTCTTGTAATCACTTTTGTTGATTCTTTTGAAGTCAACCAAATCACTTGTAAATCAGATGGCAAAATAAAATAAGCTTTCTCTTGTGACCATACTATATTTTTCTCAGACATCTCTCCCAACAGGGAACGCTTGCGTGAATGATCCAAACACTGAAATTCTGATCAGTTTTCAAGCTCACCCTGTGGCCAGCGTGCTTGGGGCTGATCACTCCTTCCACATGCTGCCACTCATCTAATGCTCCGGGATGCTTTATTTATATATTTGATAACCAGAATTTCTATCTCCATTTTGCCCCCAAACTCTTCGCCCCATCTGCTCTGAAGTTGGAGCAGAAGACTTTGCCAGCTTGTTTATGGTAAACACGTTAAAAATGGGTAGATGCTGAAAAGGAGCAAGCTTGATAGAGGATCACATATTTTTGCACTGTCTACCGCTTCAAGTTCCATAGCATGGGGTTGTGTTTCTATATATTAAACGTTAGTCTGGCATGTATTCCACACCTTAAGTTCAGCGTCAGAAGTTCCCATTGCTATAAGTGACACACGCTACTACGAGGCTACTGTTATTTGCCTTTTCTCATAAATTCCAAGTGCTCTTTACAGCAGCCAAGCACTGGGGCCAAGAGCACCTTCCCAAGAATAAAATATTATGTTTCTTCCACTTTAGCAAATAGATATTCAGGAGGGTGGAGGGCTGACTTCCCAGGTTGTCAGAACAATTTATTTCCAGATGATGGTGTCAGAAATCAGAATTATGCGGCAATGAACCACCAATTTTCCTTATTTTGGAGGAGCTCAGCACCATGATGAGCTGAGAAAAACTCAGCAGCAATTCAGGTTTTGAGTTGTGTGGAGGGTTGTGTGCCCATGGGGTAATTAGCCACACCAAGTCCTCTGATACACGGCTCCTTTTCAGTTGTGTGCTCCAATACGTAGATTAACATGCAGAGGAGGAACCTCAGTCAGAAATAGCTGTTTCTGCCCATCTGTGCTGCAGGAGCTGAGGAGGTTCAGCAGCATGAAGGAGCTCCGTGCAGGCAGCACTGGGATGTAACACGGACCCCACAAGGGTCGTCCCTTCCTCCTCATGGAACTGCATGCCCGTTCTGCATGGCTCAGAAGACCTCACTGTCCCAAAGGCAACCAACTCCGGCCCCACAACCTTGTTTTCATTTGTTTTCCCATTTTGTTCTTGTTCTTGTAAGTGGAAATGACTAATTTGTTCCAAAGGACGCTGGTGGAGAACAACTTATTTATGTCCCTTCCACAGCTGGCCAGAGTCTGTGCAGGAAATGCAGGTGATTTATCTGAGGCCATTTACAAGCACAGAAGATGGGCTTCCTGCACAGCACAGGGGCACACACTGCTTTTTCCTTCTTTTATTTCCTCTTCTTCTCCCCTCTTTCCTTTTTATTAGAGTTTCCAAATTCTTCTTAAAGGGTGATCATGTTTCTGTAAAATTACTGATTCCTCTGATACCTAACAAAGCGCTCTGCCTCTTTCAATGCAAATTTTTTTTTCTGGATGTTTGTGTTTTCTTACATCTTTCCTGGTTAACGGTCTGCATACTCGATTAGTCACAACCACAGCTTCTGAGCTAAATGTAGTAGAAAACCACATTAACGTAATCTTTGTAGTGATGAAATGAATTCAGTACACACCATAAATCTTAAAAGTAGTCCTAAACGCATGAACTCATTACATACCGCATACATCCATTGTTACCAGAATCTCAGAGTCATGAACTGAAAGGTTTTCTTCTCGTATAGGAAATTGGGCCAATATTTTCTATCGGGTCACGCTGATGTGTTCGCACATGGGCAGCCCCAGCCCTTAGCAGAGGATGTTCTGCTGTGACCTGTGGCTGGTTTCTCACAGCCCTCACACAGTGGCACAAATGAGACAGCTCGTGTCCAGCAGCAGACCTCACCTTTTCCTTGTGACCAGCCTTTCTCCTCGCACTCCTTTCTCCTTCTGTGCTTTTCCTCCTCAGCATCACCTTATACTTTCTGAAACGAGCTCATGCCCACCTCCATTTTGCCATAACCCTGAATTGCTGAGACGTGTTTCAAAAGCCTTATTTTCCATGTCTCCAGAGACTGTCCAATTCCCAGTACTGTTTAACATTTCCAAGCACTAGGTGTTATCACAAATGTAGGGAAAAAATATTTGTTCAGAAATGACTAACTTCTCTGTTGCAGTACATACTTCTCAAACAGAGGTAGTGCTCTCTGCTATTGACATGCTTCCTGGCATCCTAAGAAAGATGTTCAGGTTTCGGTGAGACTACTCCTGTCAGAATAATTCCCACATGCTCTGTATAGGCTATGGCTCTTCTGGAAGCATCAGGAGATATCAGCAGCTGAGAGGAAAGCGTCACGTAATTTCAGGAGCACGTGGTATGCAAGCACGATTCAAAATCTTTATCTTATTAATATTTGATGAGTTGTTTTCTTTCATCCGCAATGGAGAAATCAGAAGAGTTAAAAGAAACAAAATGATTTAAACCCTCACTTTCCTGTCCAGAGGGACTATAAACACCATTTTTCTTCCTTGATGTACCAAGTGAAGTCATTGACAGGTACTACATTAGGGAGCAGAAAAGCTCTGTGCTTTTCAGTCTGTTATAAAAAAGGGAAATGCAAACCCAGTCAGAGTTTACAGCTGGATTGTTGCTCCCGTGTCTGCTGGGCGACAGCTCGCGTGAGAGCGAGGAAACAGCTGCACAGGAACGGAGCGGTGACATGTGTCAGGGTGCTGGTGATTCTAACCTTTGGGTCCACTCGCTCTGTTATTCAGCTCCAGCGTGGTTTGTTTTTTATACTCTTCCTTCTAGAGGCATTAGTTGTTTGTTTTTCCAGCCTACTGCTCTGTAAATCTGTGTGTAACTCTACTGAGGACACAATCACCTTCTTTTTCACTCCTCTGGGCCTCTGTGATTCTCCTGCTGCAGTTCCACACTGGAAAGGGTCTGGTGACAAACCTGGGGTCCTCCTGGTCTTTTACATCCAGTTTCATGCCCTTCTCCTACACCCAGCAAGAGAGCTACGTCCTCACACCAGACAGTTCACTGCTGCTGGACTAATGGGTTTCCAGGAGAGCATCACTGGAAACGCACATCCTATTTGCATTGACATTTATAGAGTTCATCTTTCTCTCCTTTGAAAACCTGCTCAGAAAACAGGCTACACACATGTCAGGCTGCTCCTTGTCTGAAATTGTGAGGAGCGAATAGAATTTTTAATGGGCCTGTCACTGTAAATTTTGAGTTTTAATTGCACTGGATAAGTCTTTCAGCTTGTCTTGGCACTAGCTTAGTCACATGGAAGATAACTAAGCAACTATGTCAGGTAGTGCAGGCTTAAGTACTTTGAAACGATCATAAAAGTCTCCGGTGACTCGCAATTTACAGAATATTACATTATTTCTGGAAAAAAAAAAAAAAAAAGGAAGCTTCAAGAAAAATCATTGGAGTGCTTGGAATCTCAGATTAATACATGTTTACTACTACTAGAAAGTAGGAGAAAAACACTTCAGAGATGTGTTGGTACTGCTGCTCTCCTTGCTTGATATAACCTTTGTAGCTCTCTTTCTGGCAGGGAATTGCAAGGCAGATGAACTGAGGTCTGGAACCCGTGAGCTGCTCCCTGCTGGAGGCACCTCCCAGGCGGGGACCCAGGATGGACCCACGAGAGGAACCGAGGAGCCCCGGGCTTGCAGCCCTGCCGACCACCTTGGCCTTAGCAGCACCAACCCGATACTAAATTCTGTGGAAAACTGATCAGTGCAGCTGATGAAATCACCATGCAGGAAATTACCATGAAAGGCCATGAGGTCTACTGGTTAATGGCTTCAGTGGGATTACAGGGACTAACAACAGGGCCTACCGAGAAGCACAGAATACGAGTGTCATTTCTAGCAACTACTCTGTTAATCCAGGTAAATATTTCATAAAATGAACAAAGAGAATGTTATTTTCCTAAATGCTTTTAGACAGATCCCCTTATATGGGGAAAAAAAAAAAAAAAAAAAAAAAAAAAAAGGAGGCAGATTAAAAGGCCATGTACTTAATGCTAATTTATTAGCATTTGTTTTGTCTGTGCCAAAAACAGTTTTTCAGGGTCGGAAAACACAGCAAAAGGCAGGAAATATCCAGTGCAAACAAGACGCCAAACATCTCCAATTTACATCCCCAGCTGGTTTCCGGGCATTTTTGTGGACATGGATCAACGGTGGAAAAATATCAGTAAGAGATCTGTGCCCCTCATTTCTTCCTTTTTCCCTACCTGGGGGTGCCTTCATAATTCTGGGTTTCCAGCAAGCGCTGTTGAGTCTTACAGCTGAATAAGCCCAGGATCTCCATTACTGAAACAACCATCACTGGCCTCAGAGGATCCCTGCTGCAACAGGGACTGTGGTCCCAGACCATTTCCCGTCCCAGAGGTTCCCATCCTCCTCTCCCACCCTCCAGCTGGAGGAGAAGACTCCAAGGATCCATTTTTCTTCTAGCCACAAAAAAACCACTGTGCTTTGATCACCAAAACCTGGCTGAGAGTCATCCAGGGACAAGGCTCCAGGCTGGGAGTATTCATAGGCTGTTTGATTACATTGGACACATCTTCTCTTTTCTGCCTTTGGTTCATATTTGTTCATGGGAGAGAAGTGTATGATCTTTTTATAGTCTTTAGATAGCCAGCCCCATGGTGCTGGTGTGTGCAAAGCTGGACACAGTAGGCAATCCACACTGGATTCAATCCCAGAGCACGGCAGGTGCTTTGCACATGTTGTCCTGCTATGGGCTTCCCAGTAGGAGCCGGGGTCTTGCCAGTATGAAGTCTCCTTGCCAGGATTTTTTTTTCCCATTTGGGAACTGAAAGAATAGATTTAGCCATTTTTACATTAATGAAGGCTAGTAATTAAAAATGTGTGACCCGGGTGTGATTATAAAAGCAATGACGACAGTGCTATGGTTTTATAATTTATGACAACCAAATCCTCCCCTGAATCACAGGAGTGCCCATCCTACTGCAGAGCTCTGATTTAACCAGGGAAATCTTTAAATTCAGGTGCAACGAGCTAGTGGGATTTTTTACAGATGAGTTGTCTCTCGGTCCTCCTGGACCCAGCCACCGCGAGTGCTGCTGGTCGGGGTGCTGCCCACAGGGCTCCATCCACACACAGAGCTCAGATGCTGCTGCCAGACAGACGGACACAGCATGTGTCCCCCACCAGGCTTGGCTGTCCACTGTGAACCTCCCAGGCTCTTAAACACGGAGGCAATAGGATCACTTCTGCTTCAAATGAGTCTTCCTTTTGCACAGAAAAAAAAAAAAAAAAAAAAAAAAAGCCATTACACACCAGTTGCGGCAACTCCTGACACATCGCTGCAACCCCGTGCATGACAACCCTTGCGCTGGGGTTCCTACCGAAGCACCCGAACCAGGTGGGTAGGAATTACATGATCACCCTGGCTAGGAATTACAGGAACAAGCATTGGAATGCAATTTCCCCCACACAAAAGCTCCTCTGCCTTTTTCCTTTGGCACGCTCCTTTCCAAAAAAGAGCAGTCGTGCCTTTTTTTTTTAAACCCAGCTCTCTTCATATGCAATTGCTTTCTGGATCCTGTGGTGCTACTTCCCACATGCAAATTTTTTCCATTGTCCTTGGCAATTATAGGAGTCAAATGCCAAGTGGTGGAAGATATTTTCTGTTGCCACAGCATCTGGCTGCCTGGCCGGTGGCTTGGTCAGTTGTGCTGTTGACTGTGGAGCTACCTCTGTTCCTGTTATATGTTTAAATTCATGGAGTCACTTCATCCCCATTTGCTGTTTTCCTTTCTCACCTTTCAACTGCTCTGAACGTTTTCCCAAGAATTAATACTTCCTTGCGTAATTTCCACATGAGTTCAAGATGCAAAATTTCCCTGAAATGGCTTTTCTCCTTATGTTAGGAGGGTTCTGGATAAATTCTCCAAGTTCATCCACGGACACATTTATGACATAGCTGAGTGTTTCCCCACGGCTTTATGACATATGGTATTTGCTCTAAAAGCAACCATATTTTCTGTTAGCTCAGTGCTGCTCTGTACTGGTGATTGCCTCCTTTGGAAAAAGACGTGCCTTCCACCCCAAATCACTTTTCTCCAAAACATTGGAGTGTTGTCTCATAGGAAATGTATTAATTTGGTTGCTTCTCATTACCAGGGGATACAATAGACTGGTCCTTGGTGAAAGATAATTTAAAGGCAGAGCTGTTCACAAAACTGTGGAACACATAGACAGGAGAGATGCATAAAGCTATTGGCAAAAAAAAAAACAAACACTGTCTTGGTTCACTGAAACAATTAAGGATTAGTAGGATCAGGCTCAGTGATTTTTTTTTTTGGAGGTTTTATGTTTTTAATAAATTTTGTATAGAACCAGATTCTCAGCTGCTATAAATCAACATATCTTTATTGAGTCAACTGTGACAGCTCAACCAGTTGAGAATCCAGCCCCTTGCTTTCACATCTATTTGAAAAATTCTTGCAGACAATGCTGGAAAGAAAGAAAGAAAAGTGGAAAAGTCTTTCAATATCATTAAAGTTCTGCTACCTGACAAGCAGTTCAAAGGTTGCATTTTTTACCCGTAAAGGAAAGCTGTCTTGCTGCTGCTGAGCTCAGCACCGCAGAGTACACGCAGGAAAAGTCATTTCCCACTCATTCCTGATCAAAATGGACATTTCTGTTCCCCTGCTACCAGCAGTTAAAAAGTGGCTGTACTCATGACACTATCAGCATGGGAGTGCAGTCTAGCGCTGCCAAGCCAAAATAAGAGGTCACTGGGGGGAAACTCCCTTTTCTGGGTATTTCCACGAACACTAACAAACCTATTTCACAGGTGATGCGTTGATGGTCCTGTCTGGTCCTGCCTGGTCCTGGTCCAGCGAGATGGAGAGTTACAAAATGACCAAGGATCTCCTGTTCATTATTGGGAGGGAGCACAGATGGAGCAGAACACGTAACACACCCAGAAGTGCTGCCTGATTCATCTCAAACTTTGCTCATCATGACTTGACCTATGTCTTGTCAGGAGAGCACTGAGTCACATCTTTCCCGAGAAGGAAGGGGGCAGTGCGGGGACACCAGTGTTCAGACAACCTCAGAAGGGGAAGAAAACTCATTCAAAAAATATGCACCACTCTTGAGTTGTGTCGCTAAACACTCTCACTCCCGCCTTCAGTTCAGAGCCCTACAGCTGTACAATTGATGTCTCCAATGATGGCAGCTGAAACACTGATGCATACAAGAACTCACACGGAATACATCTAATAGAGCATACAAACCCGGGCCAGGAATGTCAGGTTAGCCCCAGAGCAGGCAGACAACAGGCCTTAGATGCTCATATTCCTCCTCAGTCGTATCACCCCAAAGTGCCACACCAGCCTGGAAGGCCCTTGCTCGTGTGGGGGTGACTGCTAAAGGAAGGCCCTTTCTGATGGCCGCTGGGTGATGGGATCTGCCTGCTTGTCCCCTCTGGGTCTTCAGGGCAACGGAGCTGGTGCAGGGTCTGGAACACATGTCGTATGAGGAACGGTTGAGGGAACTGGGGGGGTTCAGTCTGGAGAAGAGGAGGCTGAGGGGAGACCTCCTGGCCCTCGGCAACTCCCTGCCAGGAGGGGGCAGAGAGGGGGGATGAGTCTCTGGAGCCAAGGCCCCAGCGCCAGGCCCCGAGGGAATGGCCTCAAGCTGCCCAGGGCAGGGTCAGGCTGGCTCTGAGGAAGGATTTCTGTGCAGAAGGGGCTGTTGGGCGTTGGAATGGGCTGCCCAGGGCAGGGGGGAGTCCCCGGGATCCCTGGAGGGGTTGAAGAGTCGGGCTGAGCCAGCGCTGAGGGATCTGGGGGAGTTGGGAACGGTCAGGGTGAGGGTCATGGCTGGACTGGAGGAGCTGCAGGGGCTTTTCCAACCTAGACAGTTCTGTGATTCATGACCTGAAAGAAATTAATGAGCAGCCATTAGACATTACAGGAGTAAGCCAGACCATGTGTGAACTGAGGACCTAAATTAGTAAAAAACGCAGTATCTTGTTAAATATATCCTAATCCATGTATACTCTGTGAATCAGTAGTTTTACAAACCTGCACAACTGTTGAACATTGCAACCTTTTCTGTTCTATTATACAACAAAAGGGAAACTGATTTTTTTTTTTTTAATATTATGTGGCCAGGGGTTACAATACCTTGGAAATTAAAGTTTATGATGCAATGTCAATGTTACCTCAACTATGGAGGAGAAGATTGTGCAATCTCAGAAGACCATCTGGCAAGAAATTGTTTTTGAAAGACATAAAAGCCAACAGATAGCACTGTTCATCAGCCTCACACCATCAGAAACCGTTGGTTTCATCTTTGTACAGAGACCATCCGAGTCATCAGTCACATAATTTAGAGTGAGAAATACATAAAGATTCTGTTCAGTGGCAATTACAGTTATAAAGACCAATAGAGAAATCATTTGCTGTGCTGCCAGCTCAGGGATTACAGATTTGATGTGTGGCTTCAGTGACCTCAGGGCATTAAAAGTGATATCCCTCTCAGCACAGTAGATTGAAAAGTATTGATGAGAGAGTCAAGATCAGAGAAGAGCAGCTTGCTAAGACGTTCCTCTGCCTCTGCCCATTTGCTGCTACATTAATCTTTCCTTGATCTATTAAATTCCATTTTCTTGGACATTTATTCTGAGGACATGTAGGAAATGAGCTGAACCTATATCGTCGCATCAGCCGCCACCCTAAAAGCATTCCAAAAGCATGAATCTGAAAGGATGGGGTAGGAAATATGTCACTTGATGATGCAAGACATGAGCTTTCCACCAAAATGTGAGTGGCCACGACTTCCTTTTCCCCTCGTGGTATTGACATCAAGGATTTTTACTAAAACTGAAAGCATTTCCATTTTGCCAAGTTACAGAACCAGACCAGAGCCTATATTATCTTCCTACTAAAAATGATCCTGCACAGGCTGATCTCACCAAAGTGGGCGGGCATATTGCTATTGACTCATTTGGGTCAGGAGTGCACCTGCTTGTATCTAACCTGTATCATGTTTACTCACATAAAAACCTGGGCAAGAAAATCAAAAGCATCTTTGCAAATGAATGCTTCTCCCATTAAGGGCTCAAATAAGACTGAGCTTTCTAAAGTCTGGCACTGTGTACTCAGAGCTATTGCCTACTCTCTGGGAATCTCTGCCACAAAGACCTGCAGACAGGTAGCAAAGGGTACCAAAAAAAGTAATATAGACTATCATCATTACTTAACAAACACCAAGACGAAGGAGTGGTGCCAGCACTGTTTGTCACATTTAGAGTGATTTAGGGCTTTCTGGAGAAGGAATTTTTATAATGCAATATGTTAAGGTTCGAGCAGTGGTAGAGCGTACAGTGTGGGTTTCCCTGCTCTTCCACAGTATCCCTGATGGAAAATTAAGCTTTTATAATTTTAGGATTGCAGCTTCAATAATAGATCTTAGGAGCCTTGGAGGAGCTTCAGTCTGCCTCAGTGCTCAGAAGCTTTAGCCCTTAATGTCCCTTAAAATGTGCTCCTCAAAGCAGAGAGTGAGTTATCTGCCTTGTTGAGATGATGAGCTGTGACCATGTGTGGTCCCAGCAGGACTCAGAGACATTCCTTTCTGTACAGCCTTGGGGAAGACTTCATCATATCCCTGTCTGGAGGAACAGAAACTCTTCTTCTGTTCCTCATTACAGCCCCCAAATCCGTCTGTATGCTGCTCAGCCCGCCCTGCTGCACTTCGGAGCATATTGCACTTTTACCACTCTGACGGTGAGCTGAGATTCACCAAGTCACCAAAATTTTTCATGATTATCACACAGAGAGGTGAGCAGCCCCTGGGACAGGCACCTGCAGCTTTATTTCTGGTTGCACAATGCACTTGCGGGAGCACGCAGCAGCGCCGTCACCTGCGCCCGCAGTTGTGGGATGCAGAGTTCCTGTAATCGCTGAAATTCAGTTGTCAGTGGGAATAAGTTGTCCACTGAAGTAAATGTTTTGAAAATAAAACAGGCTTTCATTTGGTTAGATTCCTAGGAAATTCATATTTACCAAAATGAAAACCTTATTTAATGTCTCCCTTAAGAGAGACACTCTGAAGCATTCATAACTCTGTTGCCCACAATCTCGGCGTGTTTCAGCATTTAGGGGGATTTTCAATGTAAAGCTCGACTCAAAACTCTCCTGAAGCCAATTAGCACTTCACATGTTGTGGTGACAGCCTGGCCACAGCGGGGTCGTGGCCGAGATTGATCGTGAAGGTCAGGTGTGATTGACTGTGTCGGTCACGGGCTAGCTCTGCAAACGGCGCGGAACCCACATCCCGCCGACAGGAGACGGCTCTTTCTGCCTTATTCTGGGATCCCCTCTGCTATTTCACTGTTCGTGCCTAAGAGTATGCCTGGATCCTTCAGCTAAGCAACCGCATACCTAATCAGTTTGGACAGGGAATGAATGGAAGGTAGGAGGTACAAGGATATCCTCTGAAGGATGGTGTTTCAGAGAAAAATTGAGGCAATTGTTGTATATCATTCCGTATGAGCAAAATACCATTACAGATTTGTGCAGTCATGCCCAGCAAGCTGAACAACTAATAACATAATAGTAGTAGTAGTAGTAGTGGTGGTAGTAGTAGTAGTAGTAGTAATAGTAGTAGTAATAATAATAATAATAATAATAATAATAATAATAATAATAATAATAATAGGTCCATGTTGAGCATATAACAGAATTTCTCCTGCTCAAAGTACACCCACTGAACACTAAGGGGTTGCAGGGACATATCCCTGCCGAGATTCACTTAGCATCATTGCTCCCATCCAGCTCTGCAGCTGCACATCTGCAGTCCCTTGCATCATCCTCTTTACTCCGTGGCTCAGTGAAAATTGCTCTAATTTATGTCTTATGTATTACTGAGAAAAGAATGAAGAAAACTACTGCACTGTCCATAATCACACAGCTGTACTGTGATGCCTTTGAAGGTGCTGCAGGTGCAAATGGCAGCAGCCCCAAGTGCGGAGATGGGGCCCCCCCACCTCTAACTGGAGGTGTACCTGGAAAGGGTGGAGGTACACAGCATGTAGGGAGCCAGGAATCTGTACGAGAGGCACTTGTACTCAGCTGCTGTACTCAGTTCAACAGCAATCATCTGCACACCAAAACGGGGCTTTTCAAACGTACGCATCTAACTTATTTTTCTTCCTTTGTGCTATCTCATTCGCATTCCCCCGAAGTAGCCACAATTTAAGATTTAGAAAATAATCTACATGTTCTGGAGCAAAGTCAGACTTTCTATTTCATCTCGTGGTCTGCCTTGCTGTCAAAATCTTATTTTATGCCTTTCTCTTGCAGTTCATCTTAACAGTGGCAATGGCACAGGTGATGTATCTCTGTGCTTCGTGAACTGATGGACGCTTGCTTACATAACTGAGGGACAGTGCTTATATCTAAAGCTTTGTGAAGGATTTGAGAGCATAAGGTGAAAATATTGGATCCGAGCTGCATCTCACTCTAACATAAAGGAACTCGGTCTGCAAACCAAAGTGCCTCACCCAATTCACAGTTGAAATCCAATGAAAGACCACCGTAATGTACTGAGTCTGGCCACCCCAGTTTACCTCATCCAGGCTTATGATCCCTCCAACTGATGTTGTACTAAATTTTCTTTATTACAGTATGGAAAGAAAAAAAAAACCTTACTTCTTGCCAGTGTGATATTTGGTTAATGGATGTCTAGAAGTCCCTGGCTGTGATTCCTCCCGATCTTTCATGCCATTTTTTTGTATAACGATCATATCTGTGACAGAAGCAGTGGGTCTGGCTGATAAAATACAATTCAAAAAGGCAATGCAGCTTTTCACAATGTGACATATGTTTAAAAATCATTAAACTAAGCAACAGAGATAGCACATGGCCTAAATACATTTTCCGTTATTTCCACACATAATTACGTTTATCCTCCAGAAACCAGCTTGTACAACATACCTAGCTGAAAGAAAAGCAGATAAATGTCTTTGCTACACCACAAATGGAGCTTTTAAATATCATTATAATTTCGACTTACAATTGTCTTACTGTAGGTATTTCAACTCACGAGGGGTAAAGTTTTCAGCAGATTTCAGCACTGAAACTAACCGTGATGCTGAGGAAGTTCCAGGGAAAGGATACGCATAACCAGCCTAATTTTGTCACAATTCACTGCATTTTTGTAAGAGCCTGAGAAGAGAGAAGAGATTTCAGGATTATTCTTGTGCACTGAAACTACAGGCTAGTCCTTGTTAAGGGTTATGATGGCAATGGTGAATAAGCATTGATTATTGTTACCTCTAACAGTTACATTTTAAAAGACAGTTATTGCAGATGAATAATGTATAAGCCTGAAAACACTTCTCAGGGTACTTGAAGCCCTTAACTGAGATGCACAGCACAGGCATATTGTTTAGCTTGCCTTCAGAGTGTTCTGCTTTATTGTTCTGAAACACCGCATAACAATCTCCCTTAAAGCATCAGTTTGTATAAATCATACCTACCAGGAGTGGGGATGATTTGGACGAATGAAACTCTTATGGCTCCTGTGCCTCACAAACCCCTCACAGACACCTCAAGCCCAGGTTGACCATCGCTAACTGTTTTAACCGGGAAACAGAATTTGATTTTTCTTGGACAGAAATCATGTTCCTGCACCACCACAGAGGCTGCGACATGTGCTCTGCTCGACTTCAGAAGGTAATGGCTTATTGATCATTGCAGATTGGGCAAAACGTGCCCTCTGATAAATACACAGGCACAAAACCCTGGGCAGTCTGAGTATCACAACGCTTTCTACACAGCTGGATTTGTCACCTTAGTTTGTTGTTTGTTTGGTTTGGTTTTTTTTAATGGCTCCCTTTGCAATCTAAATTTAAATGGATTCACTTATACTCTGTGCGACATCCAATAAATCACTTTGGAGGCTGCCCCTTAAAAATGCCATGCCAGACCTGAAGCTTTGCTTTCCCCGAGCTCTTCTCGCCAGGTCTCTCTCAAAAGAAAACATGACAGTGAGCCTGGATGATGCCTCAGTGGAAGGGATTGAGAAATTCAGCATCCATCGGTCTTCCTGAATGCAAACCTTTGCAGAACAAACATCTAGTGAATAGTTTTCAGAAATGGAACTTTCTGGCTCTGCTTCACTTTTATTAGGAAACCCTGTGCAGAAAAATGAATTAAAGCTGCTGAATGAAATGCATAATCTGGAGGCCAAAAGAATCAAAGTTAACAACACTCCACAGCACTGAGCGACTCTGCATACTCATTAAATACAGTCTTTAATTACCCAGTCGCGGGGTTTCTCTTCTTCCCTCATTCCACATGTGTGATGAAGTGCTCTCTGGAGCACTGCCCTATTAAACACGGAGCTTATTGTTGTACGGTGAGTAAGGCAGCAGGGTAGGGCTGAACATGAATACTGAACAACCCGGCTCATGGGCAAGCACCATCCGTCCTGCCAAAAGAGAAAGGGCATGCAGTGGAAAACCTGGTCTGTCATCGCGCAATTAGAGACTGCAGGAATCAGTGGCGATGTGCCAGGTTATCCCAGGAGAGGACCTAGCCCTGAATTATAAGGTGCAATCATACATGAAGGAAAAATCAAAGTGTCACCTTATTCCATTTTTAAACTTCTGATCCTGTGAGTGTTTCTCTTGACAACTTCTACCTTCCTTTCCCGGTGTTTCTTATTAAGGGACGGCCTTTTCACAGCTCACACCATCGTATTATTAGCGATGCTATGCCTTAGCCCTGTGCACTCTTGGAACCACACCAGCCCCAAAGCTTCCCATCCAACTCAGCTTTGCTTCGTGTCCCCAAAAACTCAGTGTCTAGACCCCAGCAAGGACCAGTTGGGAAAGCATGCAAAGTGGGGGTGAGAGGGCACCACTGGAGAGGGCAGGGGGCTGGAAAAGAAACAGCAAAGCCAGGCTGTGTCTCCAGTATCGAGAAGAGAGTAAAAGGGCTTGGTTTTACTGAAGGTGATATGGGGGATCTCACATTGCACTATATCCTGAGACCGTAGAGATTTTTACAGCTGCTGTTGCATTAGCAGCTAAAGCTCACATGTGCATGGCTTCTCTTGCCCTGGGTTTGTGGAAGGTGATGCTCTAGGATGATGTAGGGGGCTGGGGGCTGTTGTCTGTCAGCAGCAGAGAACAGAGAAGGAATATTTGGCCTCTCCTGAGCTGTAATGCTCCCAAGGAACTCTCAGAATCACAGCATCATTCAGGTTGGAAAAGCCCCTTGGGATCATCAAGTCCAACCCTCAACCCGACTCCACAAAGTTCTCCCCTACCCCACATCCCCCACAGCTCATCCAAACAACCCTTAAACCCCCCCAGGGATGGGGACTCCCCCCTCCCTGGGCAGCCTGTTCCACTCTCGGACCACTCTTGCTGGGAAACTTTTCTCCTCCTGCCCAGCCTGACCCTCCCCTGGGGCAGTTTCCAGCCGTTCCCTCTTGTCCTGTCCCTGATCCCCTGGGAGCAGAGCCCAGCCCCGGCCTCTCTGCAATGTCCTGTCAGGAGCTGCAGAGAGGGATGAGGGCTCCCCTCAGCCTCCTCCTCCTCACACTGAACACTCCCAGCTCCTTCCCTGGTTCCTCACAGGATTTATTCTCCAGCCCTTCCCCAGCCTCGTTGCCCTCCTCTGCCCTCGCTCCAGCCCCTCCAGATCTCTCTGGGATTGAGGTGCCCAACCTGGACCCAATGCTCCAGGTGTGGCCTGCCCAGTGCAGAGCACAGGGGGACTGTCACCTCCCTGCTCCTGCTGGTCGCACTATTTCTAATCCAAGCCAGGAGGCCGTTGGCTTTCTTGGCCACCCGGGCACACTGCCGGCTCATGTTCAGCTGATCGTCAGTTAGAACCCCCAGATCCTTTTCTTCCAGACAGCTCTCCAGCCACACCTCTGCTTAGTACTTTACATCAGTTCACACAGCCTATAGTTTTTAATAGATTGCATTCCTGCTAGCTAGGCATACAAAGTGAGTGGTGATAACCTAAACACTAGAAAAAAACCTTGAGCGTGTATGTGTGTGCATCTCCCACACAGCATGGTGTTCAGCTCATCTGTCTTTAGAGGATTTAATGCTTCATACCTACTCTAAGGGTTGATGCAGAAAAACAGGAGCACCCAGAGAGCAATCCACCCCACCCAGCTAGAGACGGGATGATTCTTTCCTTCAAAAAAAAAAAAAAAAAAAAAAAAGATGTCTCATAAATGTACTGAAAGGTGTAATCATTTCTGGAAAAACTGAAAAACTCCAGTTAAAATAAGAAACTGTCAGCAAGATGCAGCAAGCAGAAACTTGTGGGCCAACTCCTGCCAGCCAGCATCCAGCAGCCCAGCTCTGCTGCCAGTTTTGTTCTGGTGGAAGGCAACTGCTTTCAGCACAATTTCCAGTCTAAATCAGAGGTAACCAAATCCAACATGAAATACATTCCTCATGCATGGGTTTGCACTTTAAGTGTTGGATAAACGGCTTCTGTTTATATGATGGGGAATATTCTCTGGCCTAAAAGACCTTTACAAACTTTTCTTTCTCCTATAGAGAAGTGTCAGGGAGAACTGCAGAATTTCAAGCAGCAAGTGCTTTCACTGCAGAGTCCTGTGAATATTCTCCTAAAATGTTACCCTCTGTAGCTTATTCAACACACAAGAAAATTTTGGTAAACAGGATTTCTATTAGCGTCCTGGTTATGAATAGACGTAAAGCCAGGCAACATTAAAAGCAGTCTCACAGCTGTTTCAGCATAACAATTTCTTTGTAAATAAAGTGGGTGTTATGTCAAAACAGCTGTTAAAGTGATTTTATTGAGTCACTGGCCACAAATATCATGTAACTTATCCTTTAATTATTCTGCAGTTTTGTAGATTTCACTAATAAATAACATGTGGCAGTGGGATATTTATGGATTCCTACAGACTGCTGTGTAATTACACTTGGAGAGATTTGTGGTGCATGTTCTATGGAACTGTTAGGTCTTCATCTTGGACATTGCACTCAAATCTCGAAGGCATCCCCTCATTCATCACTGCGCCCGGCAGCTGCTTTGCTTTCGTTTCAGTGGAGGCTCTCAGGGAGAAGGCACAAATCCTAACACTGGCCATCCCTAAAAGATTTGACTTTTGATGTTTTTCTTACTACTTTTTTTTTTTTTGCCTGAAGGGCAATAGAAGTCTTTCAGACTAAAAATAATATCTTTGCATCATGTAGAAATGCAGAAAGAAAATCTGGCTTCAAAAGTGACTTTAGTGTAACCTGTGCTTCTGTTTAGGTGACAACAATAGCTTCCTTGTAAGCTCTGTATAGGAGGGACTGGGAGTAAGAGTCTGATTTCCACAGCAGTTAAATTTGCTCTGTGCCAATCACAGCTCAAAGGGAGTAGAAACTGAGGTTGCAGATAGCAAAGAGCTTCCTGGCTCCAAATAAAGCTTTTGGTGGGAGGATCTAATGGCTTCTCCAACTGGAAGAGGCTCAAGGCTTCTCAGCAATGTTGGCAAATGTAGTCTTGCTGCCTGCAGAGCAAGGACAAACCCCCTTGGTTTTGGCAGAGATATTTGGTAGGGCATCAGGGGCAAGTTGGGAAAGTTACAGAACCATAGAATCATAGAATTACAGGCTGGTTTGTGTTGGAAGGGACCTTAAAGATCATGTAGATCCAACCCCCTGCCATGGGCAGAGACACCTTCCACTAGACCAGGTTGCTCAAAGCCCCATCCAATCTGGCCTTGAAGTCCAGGAGGTTTTGCTGGGAAGCTCCGAGGGAGAGTGGGTGGCAGGTGAAGACCTTGCTGTCTTTTGTGGGTACACCAGGACAGACCCTAGGCACTGCCCTGGGGAGGGGGCATGTGCACACACAGGGTACGTGTGCCACTCCCAGCCACGTTCAGCTGGGGGAGGAGACCTTGGCTTCCCCATCCCATGCACATGTACCCTTCCCTCCCGCCGGGGTGGGTTAGGAGAGCTCCATCTCACAATGAGTAAGTGATATGAGGACTGTGCAGGTCAGTAGTAGCTCTACTCTTATTAAAGAACAGCTATGCAGCATTTTTGCCCCCTGATGTGGAGGGTCGTGAGATTTCTGTGTCTTATTTGCATCTGTGTCATTTTGATGTTAAAGGTTTAGAAGTGGCTGCTATCAACTATCCTGACAAAATGGAAATATGAGGCCCTAGAGAAAATGTGGATGAGAAATTATAAACTTGTGAGAAGATTGCAGTGTGAAATATGCCACGTTGTTCTTGAATGATCTGGAAACTGACTGAATTTGTACAGAAAGAAATTTCCGTGACAAATTCTTCAGCAGTTTTTCAAAAACAAGCTGTCTTTTGTTTTTGTTTCTTACTCTATTATAGTTCTTTTTCACCCGGCAAGCAGTTTACAGCATCTTTTCTAAATGGCCTGGGTTCTGATGGGAATATTTTCTATTAGAATTTTGGTACTGCTTTAGTGTGGATATTCTTCAACAGTTCCTAATGAAATACCCATTCAGTAAAGATTTCGTGGAAATGAACATCACACATTCAGTTAAAGAAGGAGGTCTGTGAAGCCACACCAATATTACTGAGGACAGTGGAGTGTCGGTAATTACTCGATTTCTTTGAGTAAACCACACTGTAAAACACAGTGTCCCATAATAACAAAAACCTTATTCCTGATAAAATATTATTTGCCGGTCTCCCGGTTGTTATTCTTGAAATTTTTGTTTCAGTCAGTCTAGAGAAATACAACCCCAAGTATAGAACAGCTTTATCAACTCACCTGCTTTTTAGCTGGCTGCAGGTTTCCCAGAAGTCTTAAGGAAATTAGTTTTATGCTGTGTTAATTTTCCTGTTTATTCCTACTCGTTTGGTAGAACCAGTGAGGCCAAAAGTAATTTCCAAAAGTAGAGGTCTGGGTAGGAATGGTGCTCATTAATTCAGCGGTGCTCATTATCATCCCGTCAACCCACCCATAAAGCATTAAGTGTCGTCTTGACTCTTTAGAATTGAAGTCAAACACATCAGTGTTTTGAAGGGTTTTCTCATTAAAATAACCAGCTGAATGACTCTGAATGCCTCCATAGGCAACTATGGGAAGGATCGTGCACAAGGAAAGGGTATTATGAATTGTCACGCATCAGCAGTCGAAGGCTGTGTTGTCATCTTAACCATGAACCCTGTTGTCTCATTCCTGGACTTGACGGGAAAAAAATGTGTTGGGGCCAGTCTTTTGAAGTGGATTGGTAAATCAAGATGATAACACCTGTGGAAATAAGCGTGGGGGTTTTTTTTCAGAAAAATAATGATTTTCTGGTAACGTCTTCCCTTCAGCTATGAAACACGCTTAGCACTCACCACAGTGCCCGGGTCTGCAAGGACACCAAGCAACCTGGCTCCGCAGCACAGACGTACCTGCTCTTGTGGGTTTGGGGCCTCATCCATATGTCCCTCTGTTAAACAAGAACATTTGAGGAGAGTTAACAACTGAAACTGCAAATTGCAGTTCTCCTCTCTATTTTACTGTGGGAAGATGTGTTATACAGCAATGAAACTCTACTTCTGGCAGGGTCAGATCTCAAAGAATTAATTTCTCATTGATTCTCCTTTCAAGACTTTGAGGGGTATAAGGACCTCACAAGTAAGAGTTGCTATTGCCATTACTTTGGAGCCAAATATTAAACAATTAGAAGACTGGAAATGAGTTCAGAAGCTATGCGACACTGGGCTGCTGAGCCGGGACCGCTGTGAGGTTTCACATCATACACCTGAGACTGTGACTCTCAATCTCTCATCTTCCAACATCTGCCTGGTCAACACATTTATAAACCAACTATTTTTCATAATTGTTTTTCCTATGGGATTTCAAAAATTATGTGTCACTGGTCGAAAACTGTTCTCATCATCTGTAAGGACACTGGGAGCAAAGACCAAAGTGAGTATTTTTTTAACCCCCATCTTTTCTTGACTGCTGATTTTCAACTGGCCTCGTCACCCATGAGCAGTGTTTCTGTTCACAACCTGATTATGCGCCAGCCCTGAGCAGAATGAGAGCGGGTTTTGATGAGATCAAGAAACAATTGATAGATTAAGGCTGGGAATAAGCCCTCTTTTATCTAGAAAAATTGAACCAAAAATTATTGAGAAAGTGTTTTCTTTACTTCCCCAGAGGAGTTGATTAGGAAACCTGAAAGCAAAGGCTTCTATGTTGAATGAATTATTTGGATTTTAACTGGAAACGCTCAGGCTCAAATGAAAAACCGTTTTAGACAGCAGGAGGGTTTTGCCCATTTTTTAACTGGTTTTATTATTTGTAGTAAATATATTTGCATAATTTGTATATCCAAAGTATCCCAACTGGGACTAATTATCCACTGTGTTAGACAACATACAAACACGCAACAGAGCCAACCTCTGATCTGGAAGATTCACAATCCAGCGTTCAGTTTCAGCAAATAACACTTGATAGGCCAAAGTGTTCATTCTTTTTTCTCCTTTTTTCCCATTTATTAAAAAGGGCTCTTATCCAAACCCTCAGTGGCCCTTTCAGAAGCTAGAAGAACAAGGAAATACTGTGCCCTGGTTAGTGCAGAGGGCTGGGGTTTGCAAATCAAAGCCAAGTCTTCTTACTCTGGAGCAGGCTTTATGTCTGACATGAAGCAAGTCAGTTCAGCTCCTCTGTGCCTTCCTAACCCAGTTGTAAAATGGTAGTAGCACTCCCCATCCTCTTAGGAATAGGCTGCAGGCGAGGGCCTTAAGATTTTTTAAGTACTATGAAAAAAAAAAGAAGAAGTCCTATAAGTATTTAAAAGAAAAATAATATTTGCAGTCTTTTATTGCCAGCAAGAGATAAAGCCCAAGCCCCTAGGACTGGATGGACTGGTCATTCGGTGCAGTCGTGTTTCCTAGTTGAAGCAGTAATGTTTATGGTTTCCAGTACTAAAACTCAGTACTTGCAAGGTCGAATGTGTTTCTCTGCCCAACTTTGCTATTTCTGATAACATCACCGCTTATAAATGCGTGCTCCTGCCTTGCTGTCAGGTGCGCAGCGTAACTTCACTGCATTTAACCCAACGCATGCTCATAAAACCGGGACTGACGTTCAGATCCAATTCTACATCATAAACCCAACCATCGAGAGTAAAATGCCTGCTATAAAACTTGTTGAGTTCCAGCTACCGGGAGGCCATAATGTGCAATAATCCAACTGCTTGTTGCGGTCAGTAACAAAAAATGAGCAGATGAAGCTTTTTATCAGATGCACCACAAATCCTCTAGGCTGGGTTTGTCCTTTTTATTCGCAGAGGGCAAAGCCTCACTGCAGGAGCAGAGCAATCGGCGAAGGGAGCCGTCTCTGAGAGGGGAACCAAGGGCAGAAAATCAGGAGATAAAATTAATTCTTTTCCCCACTGGCCCTCTGCTCATTAAAACACAGTCTCCTGAGCTGCTCCTGCCTGATGAGCCACCGGTGAGGCAGCACCTATAGATTACACCACGGCAGTTTGTCACCAGCACAGCAATCCACCAGCACCGCGTGATGCTCTGGCAAGCTGGTGTGAAATAGGCAGGGACTAGGGGTGAAGATTTGGGGTTTTTTTTCCCATTTCTTCCTTGTATGGGGCAGGGGAAGGAAAGTTGCTTAACTTAAAATACTTTATTCTAATATCGAATTTTTTTTTTTTTTTCAGGCTGGTTTGCTGGTTGTTCGTAATTTTCCACCTTGCACTCATTGCACTCAAACTTGGTTATATTCATCTCACTGCCATTAAGAGCCTCTAGATCTAGTCTGAAGCTGAATCCTTGGGCATTTGTGAAGATGTCCCCGCCTCAGCCTGCCTCTCAAGGACCGAGCATTTATATCCCTGCGGCAGCCTCCTGTTTTCTCTTTCTTCCCTGGCGATACCAATTGCATATGATGGTCCATACCACCAGCATATTAAAATGTGCCCCGTGCTTTGCCATCTCTGTTTCCAGCCCTTCTTGGATGTGAGAGACTGCGCATTTGGGCTGGCAGCATGAGCAGTCCTTGGTGGTGCAAAAAAGAACTGAAAAGGTGTCACTTCTCTAAGAAGCCCCTTGTGACTTTTATTCCCCCTGTGCTCAAGCAGAAATTTTCTTTTTCTTGTTGTCAGGGAAATAGTCCAGATTATCACATGGCAAAATCACCATCCCCTACTCATCTTTGCTCCTCAATTTAAGTAGAAAAGGATTGTTAATGTAGGGATGTGACCCCCACACTGAGTCTACACAGGGAGCGCCAGGGAAATCAGGATGCATTGGGGAAGGGATTTTTCCTAGCAGTGGCCAAGATAAATACATCAGAAGAAAAATACCTGAAAAGCAAGAGTAGCTACTCTGTCCAGGACATTAAGTGGCATTTCAAAGATGATTCTTAAGAGTGGAAAATATGACTTGTGGATAACTGCCAGGATCACAGAAAGTGGTATTGGTCCTCTGGGCATTTCACATACATTAAGGATCCCTGCACGCATCATCGGTTCCAGTTACCTTGAGCCAGGTGCTCTTGCCCTTTCCTAACTCTCCAGTGTGTCATGGACAGGCTCTGTCATCTGAGTATCCACTAACTTAGTTCCAAAATGGGTCTTTAGCCAGTTTCCATCAGCTGAAGATCACAAGCCACAAGGGTGGTAGAAAAAAGAAGCACCAGCATCTTTCTGCTGGGAGATTCAGAGCACAGCACTGCCCAAATACCAAACATTTGCAGTGAGATGCCCCATTAAACAACTTGGAGATTACACTCAGACTTCTACGGCTTCTCCAGAAACTTATTCTGAAGTCAAGTTGCTAATAAAGGTAATGCAGAGGGGAAACACTGATCGGGAGACAGGCCGGTGTGGGTGAAATCTAGGCAAGCAGTAAGAGTAAATAATCACTGTAACCAACAAAAATACTCAGTGCCCATTTAGAGCAGCACAGCAAAAGGGTATCTAGCGGATAAACCTATTATTTCCAGACCTAGCCAGACTCCTACACACAGTTCACTTAGGACCTGTCTAATTATAGGAGTGTGGAAAAGTACTGCCAGCAACACTAGATTGCCAAGTATTTTACTTTGTAAATGTTAGTTGAACAGTAACGAGCTCTGGAACAGCATATTTATGTCTAACAAGATGCTAACTGTGTAATAAGATGCAGAGATGATGTACATGACCGAGGGCTGTTTGGGTAGTAACGGTGTGTGATTGCAGGATAAACAAGGAGCTGCATTTGCAGAGCACTTAGCAAAGGGGGTTTAGTGACAGAGAGCTGGAGAGCTGAATCACCACCATCCAAGAGTTAAAAAGTGTTCACCTCTATTAAAGGGTAGCCTGAAGGTCTACCTTCATGCTGCAGGAATCTGCTACCTGTACCAGTTCAGAGGGGGGTTAACTCTTTGGTGTCCAAGACAGAAACCATCCCCTGAGCAGCGAGTAGGGAGGCTGCCATGGGAGAATCCAGCCAGGGAAGGGAGGGTGACCACAGCATCATCTGCCCCCAGCACAATCCCTGTTGCCCACAGTGTCACCGTGAGGACTCAGAGCCAGCAATGTTCTTCATTTGGAGGGACCCATGAGCAAGTGAACCTGGGACCTGCCTGGCAACCCGCTTTGTCAGGGTGGTGGCATCCAGTGGGGATGGGAGCAGGGCAGTTTGCCCTTCAGAAAACATGGGGTGGCCACCCCACATGGTTGTACCCCATAGCTGGTCAGTACCAATGACTCTGGAAGCAAAGCATCCCCTTGCTGGCCTGCTGCAGCCCCCCCAGCTCCTGTCCACCTCCACACCCTGAGAGGAGAAGGAGCTCCAGGGACTCAGACCAGCAGATGTGAAGGGTAGCTGTGGCCATGAAATGTTAAGCTGGGGAAAGTCAGCTTGCTGGGCAACATAACTTCCTTTCTTTAAACCTTATTAAGCTTCTGAATCTGAGAGAGAACTTAATTAAAATGAATAAAGGTAATAAAGGCTGAGGAGGAGGGAAATAGAGCAGCAAGCCCCAAACAGAGAGATGGAGACAAGATGGAAAAAAAGAACAGGAAGGAGTAAAACACAGGATTCATACACTTGGTTTTCAGACTCCTTTCAGCTAGCCTTATTTTTAAAAATGGTATGCCTTGGATTATGTGATGGATCAAAAGGAGTTGTTCCTGAAATCAGTGTCTTTGCACCCCACCAAGAGTGTCTGAGCTCCTCGATAGGCACAGGAGAGTGAGCTGCACCAACTGACCCCTTCGCTGGATGTGTGAGGGCCTGGATTTTCCAGCGGTGGTCTCAGGATGAAAACTTGGCCCAGTTACCTCCATCTTCCTGCCAGCTGCCAAGGTCATCAGCTGCAAATGAGGATTTTAACAGGGAAGGGAAAGGATGAATCAATTCTTGTTGTGACTGTATGGTTTTTACCTTGTGTCCCCACATCTTAAAAAGTGTTTGTGAGGCCACCCTGGTGTCATTTCTGTTGTGGTGGGACTGCCCTGACGGGCTGCTGCATCGCAGTGATGGTTGAAGGGACCATCTTCAGGGTGAAGATACAGCCCTGAAACCTTCCCAACACTGGCAATCCTACTCTCTGTGCTCCTCGTGCTCCGCAGCTGCGAAATGGAAAGTAACAGCAAAACTTCAGATACAGAGGGTATTCAAATCTCCACCGCATAACTTTCTTGAGATGTTTTTTCCTTGTCCGTTTGACCATTTTCCTAGCAGAAAGAAGGCAGTTCTGCAGTGCAGGTCTAGCAATGAAAACCCCCATCAACATCTGCTGTTATTTCATAGTAGACTCTCCCAGGCCAAGAAATCCATACACAGCCTGAAAGCTGCAGCTAACCTGAGTTATACATGGCTCTTAAAATGCTCGGGTATTGTCTGAAAGTACCTTAAAACCAATTCTTACAAGGGCATTTCATTTGATATAGCAAGGAAAAAAAACAAAAACAAAAACAAACAACCCAAACCCAAACAAACAAACAAATAAAAAAAGAGACCTTGGAAAAAAATACCAATTTTCTCCCTCTTTTTAAGTTTCTGCAGAAAGCAAAATCAGGCCATCCAAAAGTCCCTGAATGGAATAAATTAAAGTTCTGGTTTCACAGATTGAAAACACTTAATGGGAAATGAAAGGTTACTCTGAGAGAGATGCCCCACAAGTCAGCTATTTTAAGTGAGGGCAGAAGCAATCGGGTATGCTTTATCGCTGCAACTTTAAGCACTGCTGTAATGTTATACGACAGGGAGAAGCTGCTCCCTGATATTAAGAGTGCCTTAATTATGTGTATCATCTGAGCTTCTGCCGGATCATGGCCTCACCATGATTCATGGCTTTGAGCTTTGAAGGAAAGCCGACTCCTTGCAGTGCAATTTGCAGAGCCACACGATGAGCCTGCTGCAACAAGCCTTTCCTCCTGCTCAGCCGAGAGATGATGAACACGGTGTGAGAACTCCTAGAGCCAGCGAGCACGTTGTGTGCTGCTGCACACAAGCACTGACACGTGGGGGGTGTTGTTTGGGGATGTATTTTAGAAAAAAGCAAACCAGGCCGACTCTAAGCCCGTAGTGTCTAAGCACTCAGATAATGTGCAGACTGGGTGATAAATTTAGCGCGAGTGTAATAGTGCATTTATCCCCTGAAAACTCTTGCCCATCGCCAAAGAAACAAAACTCTGCATCGCTTCCACAAAACCACTGGGGAGAAGCAGAGGTCCCTGGAGACAAAGATACAGATATACAGGCAATAAAAAGATCAGCAGTTTTTAATGATTGTCTCGGTATCCATCACTCACCTCCACTCCGTAGCAGAGGTTTTCCTTCACACAGGTTGGAATCCCTGTGAGCTTTGTTCATTCTGTTTCCTTGACTGACAAGATACCATCTGCTTTATATAGTGCATCTTGCTTTCTTTGGGATTTGTAAAGGAAAACCAACTAACTTTAAATTGCAATTAATTTATCACTAGAGACATTATCTTCAGATTGCTTCACCGTTGCTTCAATATAATTTGCTGCCTGTCTTCGGTGGGGGCAGGGTTGACATGAACACATCAATCTCTTCTTATTTGCCCTGTAGGTCTGTAAATACCAACTGCTCCCAGGCACCTCGTGAGAAAGCACTTGCACAGCCTTGAAGCTCTGTTGAGTCAAAACCTGCAAGCCCAGGCATTCATCAGGAATGTTATTAATTTATTGAGTTATGTATGCTGATTTAATGGTAGGGAAGAGCACGGCTGGTTAGCTGGGGCTGGGGCTTGCTGGGATAGTCCAGCTGGTCTCCCTGGGAAGAAGGATGGAGCAAGGCTTTGGCCAAGGCAACTGCAGTAGGGGGAGGATTTCTTCAGAGAAACTCCCAGATTAGAGCAGTCTGTGAGAGAGGGCCATGGGGTCAATAGCTGTAACAGGTCCTTTTACAAAAGCGTTGTTGCAGGATATACCTGTGTAGCAGGGAAAAATAGGATGTACCTGACAACACCAAGGTGCCAGTTATTTGTAAGAAAGACGATGGCTTGTGCCAGCTCGCTGAACCGGGGTGGTTCCCCAGGCTTCCTCTAGGATTTGTTGATGATGCTCATCATCACCAATCCCCCAGGTGTTCAGTGAGGAGGGATTAGAAGGAATAGTAGTACAGAAGACACATTTTAAAGACTGACACCATTGCTGTTACTGCAAAGGCTTGGGCTAGTTGAAGGCTGAGGGTGGTGGAGGTCCCGTGGCTGCGTGGACCACCCCAGTGACACCCCACCTCAGTGGTCCCTTGCAACCCGGGCGTGCAGGAACCAGCTGGACAGCAAAACGTCCTCAATGGGGAATGGGAAATTGCCAAGCACTCGGGGGAAGAGATATGTGATAGCTGGGAAGAGCAGTATTCAGCATCAGGTAGCCGTGGGGTTTGCTGCTCATTTTGTCATTTTTTAACACACGTGTTTCTAACACCACTGCTCGAGATACTTAATTTGTACCAGAAGGTTCCCCAAGGAGCAAAACCAACACACAGAAGAGCTGGGACACTGGGAAAACCATAACAGAGGGTGTAGTCACAGCACATCCACAGTCTGAGAGGGTGCAGGGCTGAGTAATCTGTATATATCTGGGAAAAGGTCATTTTGTGGGAGGATTTGCACAGGGAAAACTGGTTTACAAGTAGTAAAAATAAATGGGTCTTGCAGATCATTGGAGGTGATACAAATCATCTGGGGCCAGACGAATCTGGGCAAAAAGCAGACCTTACTACACAGCCCCAAGAAAGCATAAAACCCTCTTTGCTGTCCTGCCCCACTGCTGTGATTCACACACATCCCTAGCTCAGAAATAACAGGTCCATTGAATTTTATCAGCCTACATTAAAGGCCACACTTTTCCTCTGCTTAAGAAAAAGGTTTGTTTCAAACCCTTTAGCCTGGGCTGGGTTAAACTTTGTATAAGGCCAATCCTTTTAATGATATTTGGAACAAATCTGATTTAAAAGAACAGGACTGTGAGTCGGGCAGAGTACCAGGCAATATGATGAGAGTCAGTCTAACGTACTGCTTTTTCTTTCCTCTATTTGGCTCGGCAAAAGGAGGTACAACAGTTTATTGCTTAATGAAATGTCATCAGGTGGCATCAAACAGATTAAGTTCCTAAGCTAACAAACAAGCCTAGAATATTCCTTCACCCCATGCCTTTCGCAAATTTGGAAAGAAAAAGCTCTGGGTGGAACAGAAAACATACAGAAAGGTGTTCCGCCTGCTGAGAAAACCCTGAATTGCTGGGTCTGAAGGTAGGAAATGCAACACCGGGCACATTCACTTGGTGGTTTGGGATTTCCAGCACCATCCCTGCTCTGTCCAGAGCAAAACCTGGAGCCAGCTTTAAAAGCAGTGCCCTGGATGCCACCCCGACATGGGAAACACACCCAAAACTTCCCAGATGTCCTCAAGGACGCCTGAGATGCCCTGCAGATAAAATAGTAAATAAGGAGATCAGTAAAAATGGCTGATGGAGTGGGCCATCAGTGAGGACAGATTTTATCCTGATGCAGAAATGGAAACAGTGAGTGAGATAAAAGAAGGGTTGCTGGAAGCCCTGAGGACAGCTCGTTCCCAACTCAAGGCAGCGTGTGTGCTGATTTATGCGATCTAAACACAGTTGTTAAACATGAATGTTATCTGATGAAGTTTTATAAGCCAAGCTTTCATAAGTAAAAAAAAAAAATAAATATTACTTCAGGTATTAAAAATGCAAGGCATGTGTTTTGGCATGTAGAATGAGATGAGTCATTGTTTCAGAGAGAGGGTTTTCAATCTATGCGGACACTAAATGAATGATGTTTGATTACAATTCCTCTCCCGAGGTATTTATGGGTATAATTAGACAGACCTTTTAGAAATTAAAGGTGATGAAGTTATAATGAAATTTTCATTTAAGTGAGGCTTAAAGAATATAATGAATAAGGCACAGGAAGAGTCGCGGGAAGGAAAAACATCCCGGGAAAGTCCAGTTGTCCTGCAGAAAGAGTAAATACAAGTGAACAGCAGAACATCCCCTCCAAATTTTCAAATCTCCTTACAGAATTTGCTGTTTGCTGCTCAGCAAAATGTACATCACATTCATTTATATTCTATATTTCCTGAAGGAAAATATTGGGAATCGCACTGAATCTCATTGGGAAGAATGATGTAATCGGACATAACATGCAAGATCACTGTTCCCTTTGCCTTTACATATGACTTAACTATTTAATCATGCCCATTACACCGTCTGTGCTGATGATGGGCTCTCTAAGGAACGCAGATTTTAAAACAATTCCTGCCAACTGCTTGTTAGCCCTCAGTATTTCTTTTTTTTTCCAGCCATGGAACTGTGTCAGACCTACTCAAAACACATTTTTTATAAGTTTGTGCTAGAAAAATCCTAATCACGTCCAAACCTGGATGTGAGCTGCCGGAGCTGTGAAGGCATGGTCACAAGGTGGCACATAAATCCGCTTCTCTGCACGGGCAGCCCCTTCTTTCAGCAGACCAGTAAATAGGTCAGAACCAGTAAACAGGTCAGGAATTCAGGCGTGGAAGAAAAAAATGAGATTATATAGCAAAGAAAGGAAGCTTATCCCCGCAGTATGGGCACTGCAAGAAACACAAGGTTTGGATCTTTTTAGTTCTACATGAAAGGGCATTTTCACAGGGGGGTGGGCAATGGGAAAAAGAAGCTGTATTTCTCTTGTGTCAGAGGTGCATATGATGGTGTTACCCCTTCATGTGACTAAATCTAATTTTTTACTTGAAACAAAAACTTTGGCCAGGGTGTGGGTGCTATGTGGGGACACGGGTGCAGCTACCCCGGCACAAACTGGGAACCCAGCTTCTGCCTTCAGGTCTTCTGGGACTGCTGGGAAGATGGCAGCATGCTCCACATGTATACTCCCCCAACATAAAGTCTCTTTAAAGCTGTGATAAAAGCCGAAGTACTCAAGAATTAAGGCTAGAGTTGACCTCCAAGAGTATAGGAGTTTGTCAGAGGTTTTCCTTATCTGAAAGTCTCCAAATTCAGCTTGCCTTAGAAAGTTGTCTCGTATAGTTAGCAAGATCACTTACCAGCACGGTTTTTTTTTTTTTTTTTTTTTTTTCAAAAGCATGTGCCACATTTTCTGTTTGTTTCAGGAATACAAGAACAAGCCTACGTCTCATCTGACCACAAAAACTACAAATGTCGGGTCTCTGAAGGAAACGGAAAAGCGTGATAAGCCCTGGGGCAACCCGTGTTTCACTTCTAACATCTGGCTTCTACTCCTCAGGGTGTGACACCAGTGTTTGGGGGACAGCCTTTGTTTAATTCAAAGGGTGCTGGAGACTCCCATGGGTTCTGGGCTGGGTGTCCCCTCTGTGAAAGATGTGGATGATCAAAGATGGATTGGGAAAAGCATATGTGAATGCAACATCCTCCTGCAAGCCAGAAATCCTCCTGGGAAGAGGGGCTGGTGGTAGAAGTATGTGTTTACTGGAGTAGAAACTAATGAGCAGCCTTCGTCCTGCTGAAGGTAGTGGTGGGGACCTCTTGGCTCGGGGCTCGGAGCAGCAGGAACATGCCGCGTTCAGGGGATGGGGTTGACCTCAAACTACTCAGAATAACACTGATTTCATGCGTTAGGCATCTTTCAAATAGTACATCCAAAAAGACCTGGAGTGATGTCTGTCCAGAGGAGGCTTGGGGAGGCTGGAGCAGTCAGACAGGCAGCGAAGGCTTTCAGTGAACAGGGCTACAAACCCCAACTAGAGATTAAACACCCGTAGTGGGATTGGAGGCAAAGCAGTTGAACCTAAAATAGCTCCCTGCTAAGAAGGTGGGAAGCGGAGAGAGGTGGTGGGCAGGGGAAAAGGCTGCAAATAGCAGCTATAGTCAGCTGCTGAGTATGATCTAAGGATGTGGGCATTTTGGAGAAGGGACAGGCCCAGATCCCTGGTCTGTGAGGACAAGAGACTCATTCAGAGAGCCAGGATGGCTAACAGAGGGTTAAGTTATCATACAAAAAAAAAAATTGGACATCACATACTCAGCCTCAAAGAACACGTAGGAAAGTGTCTTCTAAGTAAATCTACCCTAGACTGTGTTTTAGGTTGCTTTTGAAGGTTCTGTTTTCTTCTGAGCCTTTCTCTTAAGCCTTGATAAATACACCTTTACTTGTGCTATCCCAGGAGAGCGGGGTTGCCCACAGGCAGCGTGGTGCTCCCTGTTACTCAGTCATCCTCTGCCAGGGGATGCAGAGAGGAGTGGAGGAGGAGCAAGGCAACACAACCCCTGTGAAGTTTCCCCCCACCTTTCCACAGACCAGCACTCTGCCCGCACAGGCACCACCGAGGAACACGAACCTGCTGCTCCCACCCACGGCAGTCGACCCCAGCTCTGGGCTGAAGCAGCCCAAATGCAGCCGATAAACCAGAATTTCATTCACATAAATGCAAGGTGACAGCAGCCACGTAGGAACAGCACAACACAACGTGTGTTCCAGCACAGAAATTAGGTTTGGGAATGGTCAGATAATTGAGCAAATTGCAGAAACCTGTGAGCAGCAGGGCCCTTACAACCAGCTTTAACTCGGCCTTGTGTTGCTTTAAACTTTTATTGCTGAGCAGGAAGAAAACAGGAGGCTTGTCCCTAATCAAGCTTGCAGACAACACAGAGATTAGGGACCTGAGGAGGAGGAGGAGGAGGTGTTGCAGAGCAGTAGCAAGGTGATCTTGGTAAGCTCAGCCAGAAAAAACAACCCATGTTGTAATGCAACCTGGGCAGGCAGAAGAGCGCCAGCAGCTGCAGGGATCTAGCAGGGATTTAGCAGAGATTTAGCAGGGATCTAGCAGCCCACTCCACCTGCAACCTCCTCTGTTACTGCTTAATATTAAAGCATGCTTTAATTTTCTGATAGGCCTTTGCCAACAGCTGTTTGAATTACCATCTTGCAGAGATAACTGTAAGATGGAGGCTGGGGATACAAGCCCATGGGCCAGTGGTTACCCACGATGGTGTGATGTGTTTTTAATGTTAATTCTCCACTTGGAGCTTGGTAATGATCAGGGATCATATTCTATTAATAGTCTTCATTCTTTCTCAGTGACTAATCTCCCTCCTTAATTTCAAAGCTTCCCATCCGCAAGATGGGCTGAAGTTAATTGTCAACTTTCTGGCTGCTTTGCCATTATTTTAATATTGCCTATTCAAATCCACTGTGACACTTCACCCCTCACCACTGCATGGGATACTCTGACAAAACTCACCCACTCACATGAGGTTATGATTAGCAGGCATGATGGATTTGTCAGGAAAACATCATATAAATCAATTTTAGTGCCTTCCATAGCAGATTGACAATATTTGTGACCAAGGGAAAAGCAGCAGTCGTTGTGCGTCCTCACATTGGGAAGGCTCTTGCTGCTGCTCTCAAAACTAAGCTCTGAGAATGAGATCTGCATGAAACTGGGGTAGGATTGGGTGCAAATAAATCTCTTGGCAGCTACCAACAGCTCTCTGGCAAAATGGGATGACGCATTTAGCAAGGGTCTGTCCTGGACCTGGTTTGGGTCAGTGCTGAGCAGGCTAAGCTTGACAGAGCCAGAACAAGCAGCAGGTAGAAGACTGTCCAGGATACAGGATAAAATTCAGCAAGATAATGAGAAATTGGAGAAAAAGGCAGCAGCAGGGACAAGTGCCAAGCATGACAGTTGGGCAGGAATAATTGATTGCATAGACAAACAATGAAAAACCAGCTATGGGTGGTTATCATGGGTTACCAGCAAGATGCAAGTCATGCTGCTGTAAAAAAAAAAAAAAAGTTAAAAAAAAGAAAGCAAATATCCTGCTTAGATGTCTAAATAAGAACAGCCTTTCTTGAAGGTGTGCTGCTGCTCCGTGTAAGCCCTGGAAAAATCATTTGAAGTCTGCAGCCAGCTTTGGGGGCACAGAGAGGGAGAGAGCACCACAGAGAGCTACAGAAGCACTGGGCAGGCTTGAAGACACAACACTGGCGGGAAGAGTTCAATGTCTGGGTTGTGTAGCCCTAAGTGAGGAGCGAAGGGGCATGTGGTAAATCTTTAAGAGTGTTCTTCAAGGCCTGGCTGATCAGAGCAAGGAATCGAGGTGAAAGATGATGGCCCAGACCCTCCTGGGCAGAGGAGGAGAATTTTGTTGAGGCTTCCCAGATTTGGGGAGAGAGCACTAACCTGGCAAGCGTGGCTGAAAGGAGCTCTGTGACCTGCTGCCACTGCCAGCACTTTGTTTCTGTTCTTGCAAAGCTTCTTAATCACTCTTATTCAACCTCAGCTAGTTGCGCGTCCTCCCACCGAGTTATTTCAGATTTTCACATCCTCATTACTTTTTTCGTTTAGATAAATATTGATCACGCTCCAGGTTTCCCTCAAATTGCAAAAGTATACTCCCCAAAGATCCCACATTTTAGTTCTGCCAAGAGAAGGGAGACCCACCTTCTCCTGGTTTAGCATGTGACCACCCACTAGCCTGTGGAAGAATAGTGCAGGCAGAGGACTAGATTAAACCAAAACGTTCCTGATCAAACTCACATCACGTGAATTACAAACTGTTGACTTTCAGCTTGGAAGAAGCCATCCCCATCCATCTCCGAGCACCCTGCGCTCCCCGGTCCCCCACCACAGTGCCTCCCCCTTGCCGTGAGGGGTCCAGGCTGCAGCGAGCATCCATTTGGAGGACCATCAGGAGCACCTTCAGACTCTCCTAGAAAAATCTGATGACTGGATTCCTCGCCCACAAAATAAAAACAGCCACAAAGCTGAAAGCATGGTGTGGCAGGATGCCACGGTTGCCCAAGGGGCCCTCCCTCCCAGGGATGAAGTTCGTCCAGGTTGCCTAATGAGGAGCTGTGCACCCTTGTGGCTCACACCTGTGGACATCAGTGGTATCAGAGCTTAGAAAGCCCGTTACGTGATCCCAGTTCATCTCCACAGTGCCACAGAGAGCAGGGCCTTTCAAAATTATATTCTCTCATTAGCAACTTTGCTAGCAAGAAGCAGCTCCACTTGAAGAGCCCACTCTGCACCCACCTAATGTATTTAATGATGCAGGTATCGTCTGCTACAAATGCAGTGGCTGCACAAGAACGCCTGCCCGATTTGGCTTTAATCTTGTTTTCATTCTTGTGCTCTTGAAGGTTAACTTCAGAGCTGAGAGCTCAAACCCGAGCTCTTCTGCTCAGAGCCCGTACCGCATGCAAATACCCGTCCCTTTCTCGCACTGCCTTTAACCTTGATGTGAAGGAGCCGTTCCTGCAGATGAGAGAGAGAGATATCAAGGAGCATATCAGCAAGGCCGGGGCTCTGTGTTTGTACTCCCACTGCCTGACATTTATTGCAGCCTAGACAATACAAAATGTCCTGATTGCATGGCTCTGGTCCATGGGCACACAGAGTCTCCCCCAGGGACAGAGCCAGCCTGGTGCAGGGACACAAAACGGTGTAATGCTTTTCATACAACAGCATCTTTTTTTTTTTTCCCCTTGTCCTTTTTTCTTTTCCCTTGATAATATTCTGCTTTGTACAATGCAAGTTTGCAACCCTGCGTGCATATCAGCATCATTTACCTGGGGACTACTCATATGATGGTGTTGCTCAGACGCCAGAGGAGAAATCACCCTCCTGCCACGCCATGCACAGGGCACCTTCAGAGATGCTCATTGATGTTTGAAGAGCTTGTAGTCACTCAAACGCTATGGCAGAAGGAAAGCACTTGCATTATACTTGCCCTGTGGAGGGGAAAGGTGCTGTGCTCAGCAGCAGGGCTGTGGCACCTATCCTGCACAGAGCTGGGCGACCATCTGCAGGTCCCTGCAGCTCCCCCGCCGTGACCTGGGACTGTCCATCACCCCCTTCCTCAGCACAGTAGCTAATGAAGCATTAACCACAAGGGATACCCCAAGAGGAACTGACCACTGAATGGTTAACGCTGTCCCATTCCTTAGGCCAGAGTCAGCAGCCAAAATCCAGTCTTTGAGGGGGGCATTTCTGGAGAAAATGTGAACAGAGCTGGGTACTCCTCCAGTGGCTTCCTGTCAGTGTGAACAACTTAACCTCAATTAAAGGATGCTTCTCACAACCATCAAGGCTTCACCCACCCACCACAAGGACAGGCTGTATGCAGTTATGCAGCTGAAATGCAACACAGCTAGTAATTTTCTGCTAGATGTTTAGTCCTGACCAAGGCTTGTCTGTTAAACGACTGAAATACAGATTCCAAAAGGGGGGGGGGGGGTTTCCTGCATCTGTACTTTCTCCTGCTCCCACCTGTGTTGACAGGGCTGGCCTGCCCCTGTGGGGGTCACCCTATTCTTGTTATTCGAAAAGATGAGCATTTCTCCTTAGAGCAGGCAGGATCTGCCACAGAGCTGGTGGCAGAAGGTGTGGTTTGCTGGAGCGCAGGATAATAGCCAGAGCTTTCACGTGCTTTGTGAGTTCCTCAGTTCTCCTGCCTCCATCAGGGTGGAAATGAATGATGGTCCTTTTTGGACAAGCTGTGCTATTCACACAGTATTCAAAAATGCTTCTAAACCTCAAAGTAATTCCTATTTAACGACGTCTGATTGTTGTTAAGGGTAAAAGATGAAAAAACTATAGAGGAACACTGGAAAAATAGATGCTCTTGTCACAACAGAGACCTACAGGCGCAGTCGGTAAGGCAAGCACTCCTGGGCATCTTCTCACTCAGCAGTCTCAGGACAATTTCTGAATGTTGAGGAAGCTCCCACAGCATCCTTGTGAGGCTGATAGCTCCTCCTAATTGCCAAATACCTTCATACACATTGACCAGGCACCGCCAGGAAACAAGGAGAGCCGAAGGGAACGATACGCCACTGCCAGTCCTACCCGGACAGTCCACTGAGCCAGTTTTATTTCTTACATAAAACTAGGCTCTGGCACAACTCATCTAAGGCAAGGCAGCCTCTGTGTCTGCTGGAAGTAACTATGGCAGAGGGGGAACTGAGTGTTTAGAGGGTAAGTCACCCCTTCTTACCTAGTGTTCCTTCTGTTATTTCAAATTGAGGTGAATATTTGGGCCAGCTTTTCCTCTTTCTCATTTCACAGCTATTCCAAATGACTGTATTAGCTTGAGGATTAGGTCTCCCATGTGTCAGACCCCAGGGAAGGGCTGGGAGTTCATCCAAGGTCCAGGCCTTTGTTTGGTTTACATGTTATGCAAGGGGTCAATACTCTTGAGGGGCTGTCTACACAGCCTAAATCATCGCAGATTAATAGGATTTTATACAGGAATGAGTAGGAGTTGCTTTATACCCTTATTTATTTGGGCTAGTGCCATAAAAGAGCCCGGGGATTTTCCAGACAGCACAGTCTCTGCTCAGATTTCTCCAAACAAGCCCGAGCAGAAGGACAGAGAGCATCAAGGAGGGAAACAACAACCAAACAGGATTCGTTACGGTCACCTCTTATCTGTGCCACATTAGCATTCACCGCGCTGGGCCGCAGGGTGAAAACAGGCTGCCTCACAGATAAAATAAAAGCACAATAACTTGCATTGGAAAGAAAAAGCAAAGTCAGCAGCTCTTCCTTAACCCCTGAGCAATCTGATGGCATGGAGCTCAGATAACTCCCTCCAGCCCCCGCCACGTTTCACAGATGAAGCAGTACGGAAAGTTACCACTCGCAAGCGTTGGGTGCAGATGCCAAGACTTCTTCCCAGGAATAGTCAACAAAGTAGTTTTGTGAGCTTTTTACCAGGGTAGTACTAGGGACTTTTAATTGTTTAATAGTGCCGGTACCATTTTCTTTCTTGTCTTCTCTTCCTGCTGAGGGCTGAGTGAACATTCAGCATCTTTTTACTGCAAAAATACAGCAACTCCAACTGGTTAAGCCTCACTCTGGACTGAAGCACCATGGGGAGGCCCAGGGAAAATCGTTCCCCAGATTAAAGAAAT
This sequence comes from Athene cunicularia, assembly GCF_003259725.1. Lineage (NCBI taxonomy): Eukaryota > Metazoa > Chordata > Aves > Strigiformes > Strigidae > Athene > Athene cunicularia. The sequence continues at coordinate 22,629,906 of NW_020799105.1, forward strand.
ATTTAAAATTTTGTCTCAAACCTTCACCTTCTGATTTGCTCTACTTCAGTGCTGTGAGAAGTTTTTTTTTTTTTTTTTTTTTTTTTTTTTGTCTTCTCAGCTGTCCCTTCATCCCTATCAGTCATATCCTGACAGCTATGAATTACTGGACATTTGCTATGCGAGAGATCCAGGAATTCTTTTTACAATCCTCTTCACACAAGGTTAGCCACAAGAGTGCACAGCACAAGTTACGCCCTGAGATAGCACCCAGAGATAAGACTGAAGTTTGTGTCACATTTTTGTATTAGTAAAGACCAAAAGCAAGTCCCTGGGAGTCACAAACTGTAAAAACTCTACACCCAGCAGTAAGGTCTTAGCTTAAAGCTGAGCTTCTGGCTCCATCTGCTGCCAGAAAGATGAAAGAGATGAGAAAGGAACAAAAAGCAGCCATAGCTTAAAAAAAGAAAATTTTTTTAAAAAACTAAAGATACAACTAAGGCCTGGTTTTCTACTTAACTAATCCACAAACGTTGCTGTTAAAAGACAAACAACACAGAGATTGCTTCATCATGGAAACTTCTAACAGGTTTAAGATGTGCAGCTCTTTACCAGGTCATGACCAACAGGCATTTGGGTCCTATTAAGTAAGTAATCTATTTTGGTAATTTTTAACTTTAGAATATACCACTTGATATAAAACAACATAAATTCATGTTTTGGCAGCTGAAAAGAAGCCCAGATAAAGGACAATGTCATAAGCATGGTTCTCAAGATTGTGGAAAGAAGGGAAAAGGGAAAAGGGAAAAGGGAAAAGGGAAAAGGGAAAAGGGAAACCTGCATTACATGTTTTCCTATCTCCCCGCCGTTCACTGTGTTGCTCTTGCCTTTCAGTGTTTCACACGGTGCCTTTAAATCTTGGTTTACATTTTTCCATAAATAGAGTAATTTATTTTTTTTTTTCTTTTAATGCCAATATATATATTCTATAGTTTCATGCCAAAAAAACATGCACACTTCTTGTGCCAAAGTGCCCAGCACAATTGGGCATTATTTCTGCAAACAAACATTCCAGTGAAGCCAAGGGCTGCCCTGGGTGCCCGAGGAATGCTGGTTTGGCTCTTGGGTGCTTAGATTACCTCCCCGTGTTTGCACAGCACTGAATGCAGAGTCACTATTCATTTAGAAAAGCATTTCATTTACCTGATGCAAAGAAACATCAGAAGCTACTTCACAAAAATATGTGCAGGCGATATGATGGAGACAGATTAAGCCTTTCCAGCCAAATGCTTAAAGCAACATTCTGGAGGTACAAACATATATCTTTGGAAATTTTTATTGCTGTATAGCTCCTGTTAAAGAAACCTGAACCCTGTAGATAGGCAATACAGATTTCTTTCAAGTACCATTTTAAACATAAATTTCAATTACACCAGCACAAAGTATCACCAAAGAAGTGCCACTTCCACACTCTAATACAAAGCAAGAAAAGCACTTTAAAAATAGTGGGAAGGTACAGAAAGGGCATTCTCTGAGCACGCTTTTCTCACCTCCTATAAAGTTCTGATGCCAAAAGCAAACTCAAAATAGTATTTTGTGACTTAGATATTTTCTTTGCACATTTCGGTGTATATATTACACTAATATTTAAATTATTTTCAGTTTGGCTTCCTTCAAATTCAGCTTTGCTCAGGACCAGCATTTGGCTGAGCTATACATAGCTGAGCAAGAAGTGGAACAAGTACAAACCCGAAAGCACTGAATTTCTGGCACTAAGCAGGTAACGGCACTTTAGTTGTCCACATTTTTTTTGGTAATAAAAGCCTGAAGAAAATTTCTAAGGCTAATTAACATCCCAGACAACAAAACCAGAGGCTGATTTACAAGCACATTAGTTATACAAGCAGCTATATTTGAGTCTGAGAGGTTTAAGCAGTGTCACTGACAACTGGCCAAATCCCAGTTTATGCTTGCTAGAAGACAGACAAAAACCTTTTTCCATGATAAAGCAAACCCTTCTTTTGCCTCCTCTTTCTCAAAACAGACACAACATATCAAAGGCAGATGATCTTTCCGATAGCCTATAATTTTGCCGCTTTGCACACTAGAAGAGGAGGAGATCTGACATCTCCTGTGGCCATTCCAGCTCTTCCTGCTCTCTCACTGACAAATGCCAAGATGTTTTTTTTATTGTCGTCGAAGTGGAGGTTAACTGGTGGCAGGCTGTGTCTGGGAAAAGAAGTCCTGGGTTCCTGTCTTCACTCCCAAAATAATATATGTAATTCTGAACTTGTTCTGGCGTTGAACTCTAATTAAACCAAACATTCAAAAAAGCTCTTGTCTGCTTTAGCTCCCAGGCTGCAGTCATACACCCTCAACCTTTCTCTGCCTCCCACCCCATTAGTTTTTCACTGGTTTGCACACAGCAGTGCTGTTTCACAAGCGTGAGCAGTTTGTCCCCCCCCCGAGAAGGACAGACAGTGACAAAGACATGCGTGTAGGACAGGGAACTTACCCAGAGCCACCTCCGGGAGGCACATCCCAGCCACCTCCACAACAATGCAAAAGGTGAGAACCACTTGCCGGTGCACCTTGCAAGGGCCCTGGCCACCCAGAGCATGTGTTTAAGCTCTGAATGTGCCTATGAGCTCTGGGGACTTTGTCATCCTTAATCCTGTTCCTGAATTTCTGAGCTGCTTAGGCAGGTATTATACACCTACCTTCCTCACACAGATAGCTGTGGCTATGGGAACAACGCAAGTCAGAGAACTTTCAGGTTAAAACAGAAAATTCCACAATTACCCCGTCATTAAATAAGGGCAATTTAGGATGACAGTTTTTAACTTGTCTTCAGAAAAGCTATACATACCTTGGTTTTTCAAAAGCCTGCAAAGAAATTGGATTCATGAAGCAACAGTAAGATGATTAAAAAGCCCAGAAATCAGTCAGCAATGGTCTGCTGTAAAAAGAGAAAAATTTCTCAAGTTCTGAGCAGTGTTGGCCTAGTAAATCTGCAACCAGAAAGTAGGTTGGACAAGATCAGAGCTCAAAGTGATCACCAGAAGCCAGAGAAATAGTAAGTAGAAAGTCAGTAGACCAGACCACAGAATTTTACATATGTGTAATTCTTGCTTGTCACCGAAATAAAAAAAGGGGGAAACAGCTTCAAAGCTGTTCTTCAAAACAGTTTGCATAAAAGGGAGAGAGAAAAATATGCTACTGCAGGAAAATCCAAACCACAATAATGGGGCATAAACTGCAGTGCAGCACATGAGCCCCGCGGACTCATCTAGCTCCACGTGGCATCAGCGAGGGCACGGAGCAGTGAATCACTGAAGGGGAGCAGCAAGGGCTGTAGAAAACGTTACCTCTCAGAAAATAAATTAGAATTTTAACGAGAGAAGGAGCAATGACTGCAACAGGAACGACAACAAACTTTAAGTATGCAAAAGGCTGTTGCAGAGAAGGAAATGCCCTGTTCTCTGTGGCCTGACGGACAGTGGGCAGGAGGGAGAGATGGAGAATATGGCAGGAGAGTTGCTAACAGTCAGGAGAGGGGAGCACCGACCAAAGACTGGAGTCTCCTGCCCTACAGCCCTTCCAGCCAACTGGACAAACGCTGACAGATCTCTATTATCATCATCTGGGGGCGTGTGGGACAGGGAACACCCCAGATCCCCTCCCTTCTTCTTGCCAGCCTACTCTACAAAAGTAAACTTTTTGGTTGCTGAGGATATTTTGGGGTTTACCTTTCGGTCTCTGAAAGGACTCCAGGGAACGCTGTTTACATTACGGTTTCTTTCAGTTATTTCACTCCTTTCCAACGAGATTACGTAAGCACAGCTTTCAGAAATGTCAAACTTCCCAGGCAACACCTTTCTGCATTTTTTTCTTATTGCCGCAACTTAACAGTCACAGTGACACACCACCCCTTGCAGCAATGAGGCCTTTCCAAACTGAAATCGGGCTTACTTCATCCACAGCAGATGAATACTCATTTTGTCTCACCCAAAACAAGGTAGGGGAACTGGTTGTGACCCTAACCAGCAGATCGGTTCATTTCCATAAACTAAGTTGCCTTTAAAATACCAAGGGATTATTTACCACTTCCAATTATGACCATGTGACTGTATTTAACCTCTATGCCTGGCAAAGGGAACATTTTGTACTAAACAGTGATTAATCAGGGTTTTGTCTCAGGTAAAACCAGTTCAAAGAAATATAAAAAAACAACCTAGTGCAAGAACAGCAGCCAACTCCATAGCTCCATACAGAATACTCTATTGACAGTGTCCAAAGGCACCAAAGTGCAGAAGCACTCAGCACTCACCCTGTAAAAAAGCACAGCAAAAACTTCCACAGAGACTGACAGAAATACATAAGACAGCAAAGGTAGCACTTGCTGGGGCTCTAGACAGAGGCAACTTCAAGTTTCTGTGAGGCTTGCTCTTTCTGAATACACATTTTAGTTGCACATTAACATTTATTTGAATGCAAGGCATGTTTTAATATAAACATCCAGATTATAGAAAGCTTTCTAACAGTAAAAACAGATCTGTATGGTCAGATCTATTTTACAAGATTGCAAAGCCAAACACTGAGACCAGGCTTGAAAACAGCATCTCTTGTCATACAATCTAAATACTGTACATACAGAACACAGCTCGATGCTTCTCAAGTTCACCAGCAAAACAACCAGTTTGTCAAACCTTCAGCATTAGAAATTTTTTCTAGCTACAAATGAGCAATAGAAATTCATCAATAATGGCAAGTGCTCCCACCCTACAGACTTCTCACCAAGGGGCAAAAATGCCAAATGTGATGCTTTGGAAAGTGATACGAGAGTGCAAGACCACCCTTACTAAAATATATATAAATTATGCTTTAAACTTTGGCCAAGACTTTCAATAATTAAACAGTTTTCTACAGATATCTCCCCTCAAACATTCTGATTTAACTGTTCAGTATCTACACAACTAGATGAACAGAACCTCACCAAGTATTTCCAAGCATTCCAAGATTGGAAACTCTTTAAAATCATTCTTTATTTTCTTCAGAGCCATTATAATTTAAAGATATAGCTATGTTTTAAGAGTCAAGTCCTCTTAGGTAAAAGGAATGAGAGATGCTTGCTTCAAGAGCAGGCCTTCATCACACATATTTCAACACACCACCTTGGGTCAGTCGGCAGATACACCTTAAAAGCCATGTGTTCAGAAAGACAGAATGGTCTTGTGAATTATTTCGATGCACTCTCTGATTTCATCCTCCTTAATCACAAGCGGTGGTGCCAGCCGAATGATATCGCCATGCGTAGGTTTGGCAAGAAGTCCGTTATCACGAAGCCTCAAACACACCTTCCAGGCATCATAGTCTACAATTAAAGGAAAGACACTTAAATTGAAGCAGAAAAAGTGGCACAATTGCACCACATGGTATGTGGGGCCTGATTGAAAACTGGTTGCCAGCTGGCAGTGAAAACCAAGACTGCTGCAAAACTGCAGTGGGTCTGAAGGGACTCACAAGTTTGCTTCCAGCACACCGAGTTTTGCTCCTTCACTACTGAGTGCTTGCCTGAATTAGTGTTTAATAAATTTAAAACAGGGAACCATGCAAAGGGAAGGTAAGAGAACATCTGGGTGGGGCTTTAGACAAGGTTACATTTAGGCTGGGATTTCAGTGCATCACATGCAGGTCTTAGGAAATCATACCACATCCCTGCAGCACTTAGCATATTCATGACAAAAATAATCACCTGCTCTGGCTCCTAAGCAGTTTTCTGATAGAATTCAAAGTGTTAATTCCTAGAAACTTGTTCTCAGTCATCAGCTTCATCCTTTCTTGTACCCTCCTGTATTTATTGTACTCTTCTAACTATCCTGGAAACAAACCAACCTCAGCCAATCCTTCCATAATCTGACAGAAACTAGTGTTCCAGATGTAGCCAGTTTTCTTCCAGTGAGGAGACAAAAGGGTAATTGTTGGGAGTTAGATTCACCATCAGGTTTGAACATTATCAAACCATTAAAAAAAAAAAAAAAAATTTATTTTTTTTTTTTTTTTTAAATGCTCAGACTTACTTAGTAAAAAAACCTTATATTTTTAATAGCAGTCACTTGAGTAAGTTTTCAGTAGGTACTACCATAGCTGAGATCTCAACCCAAACATGATGGCTATAAGCCATACCCCTACTCTGTTAATATAGTTTCAATTTAAGTTAAAAAATAGTTTTTCATGCCGTGATTGTGCAACTGATTACATTTCCTTACCTTTGGTTTCCCGAATTACAATTGCATTCAATAGTCCTTTTCCTCTTACAGAAGTTACAATATCAGATGGTGTCTTCATGAGCTCGTTTCTTAGGATGTTACCCATTATTTCTGCGTTTTTAACCAAGTCTTCTTCTTCAATTACCTAAACGGAAGTCAGATCTACAGTCAGCTGAAAGCCACTGCATTTGTTTTATGTACCATGGATGAGTAGTGACACTATGGTTACTGACGTACAAAAGTTGCTGCATCCAAAGTGTCACTGCAAAGGCTGCATATCCAAGCAGATTAGTATTAAGCCTTTACTCATTCATGTTTACAAGAAACAATAATCTCTTTGAAATTTTATTCTAAATGAACTGCTTTTCATTTGCCATTATTTACAAGTGAATGGTAAACCTCTGAAGACTCTTAATGGGTACAGGTCCACATACTGGGTAGTGATGAGGCTTTCTGAGTGACTTTCATTACATGTAGTCAATTATGCCATCACAGAATAATTAAAATATGGACTCTGGACAAGGCATTTTACTAGCTTCTGATTGAGCTCCAGTAGCATATATGTGTTATCAAGCTCACAGAGAAGCAGCCTCTGCAATATGGTATAGTAAAATAAGCCAATTTAAAAATGGCTCTGTGAAATTAGTGAAACTATTTTACCAAGTTTACATAATTTACATTGAAACTGACCCTAGATAAATTTTATTTTGTCATTTAAGACAGTAAGATCAAAAGAACACAGAAATTAGGACATGTTTCCAGCAAAGACTTTAGAATTTGTTTTGTGATCTATGTTAACCACGACCAATTTTCCATTCCTACTTAAAGCTCTATTTCTACTCATAGCATAACAAATATTATCATTCACTTAAGCAAAGACCACATCTGTGTGACACCCGTTTTCCTCTGGAATCAAAATCTCTATTTCAACACACAAACCTCCAGGGCTGCCATTGCAACACGGCAAGCTAATGGATTTCCTCCATATGTAGATCCATGTTCACCAGGCTTAATGGTCAGCATAACTTCATCATCACACAGTACTGCTGAGACCTAAAATGGGAAGGTCAGCCAATTCATTTACATATATATTTAGAACAGTAAAATATAACTATCTCCGAAGCAAACTTTTCCTCAGGGGTCAGGAAAGGGTAATTTTCAGCCTATGGTGAGAAATCACATTTACATTCCCAGCTCTGTGTAGAGGAGAACATCTCTGACAATCATATAACAGCTTAATCCCTTAAATGCACTTAGCTATAGAGGTAACATATAGCATCTAGCTATAGCTGAGGGGCATTTCTCCAAACTGAATATTATTTTAAGAGCTTAAACTTCAATACTCTATTTAAGAACTCAAAAATACCTTCAGCTGGCCAAGATAGTTTGAGGCACATTGTAATTTCCAGCCTAATCAGCAGGAATTTAAGTCACTCCAAGAGGATAAAATCAGTCATACAGGCATGCTGAACATGTGAAGTAAAGCCAGTTGTTCAGAAATAGCTTTATAATATATGTTTTAACACACATTAGCTTTTTTTTTTTCTCCTTTACAGAATTCATCTAGAAATTAATCACAGCAAGACCATAATAAACTACTCTCCAGAGAGAGCAGAAACAATTACCCAGTAATTTCAGAATGAAAAGCTGACCACTGGACACTTACTTTCCTGACAGAATATCAAACTGAAGAAAACAGAGATATACCAAATGTATTCAATTAATTGACAAGGGCCAAAACACCTAAAAATCACCATCCTAAGAAAATGGCATCTAATAACTCGCCACCTGAACAAGTCAAGTATCAGCACAAAAAATTCAGGACATTATATAGCCATTTTGGCTATAAAGGTAATGCTATGTAATCATTATTTTCTTACGTATCTCTCACATGTTGGACTGTCTGGGTTATAAATCGTAGTTAATCTTGTACAACAAACATCAGAATTATTGCTCTTCCAACTAGTAGACTTTCAAGTGTTAATTACTTTAAAATCATTATTTAACTTTCTTTATTACTCACAGGATATAAGCCACCAGAAAGGGCCTTTCCAAGCAGAATCAGATCGGGTCTCACATTTTCATGGTCAACAGCTAGCATCTTCCCTGTTCTGCCTAAACCAGTCTGCACTTCATCAGCAATAAATAGAACCTTTATAGAGACAAAAAGAAGAAAAATCCACACATAGCAGAGAATGACTTTCACTCCCATCCCCAACTCAGTTCAAACAATGCAAGATAATTGCACAAAGTAAGTGAAAAACCTTCCAGGTGCATTGCACTAAGTACGTGAAGGTGCTTCCTTTATCTTCTCCCAACCTCCTGGAGACATGCATACTCTAACAAATGTCAAAATACTGACAAGTGAACATACTGTTCTCTCTCTCTGACATCTTCAGCATATTCTTTTCTATGTAAGGCACAGCCCACACAGGGTTGGACACTGTCCAAACAAAATCTATTTGCAATACAACAATGAGTAGGATTTCCAGAAAGTTAGGATCCGTCTATCTTTACTCCTAGGGCATTGTTCATACACCGACCTTTGGAAGCTTCTGAAAAATGTCATTTTAGCAACTCTAAGTCTTGTTGTCTGATGTCTAATTGTCTAAATAACTCTGAGAGTCAAAATTCAAGTTTTTGGTCTTGTTTTCCTAAGCTGCACTGTTGTCACATACCACTATTTGCAAAGTAGCTCTTATTTTTTTGAAGTATGACAGCGATAATAAAGATAACTTTATTCACTGTATGTCAATACCTTCCTCTGAAGGTATAGAAAGAATTACGGGTAGCACTTGCAAATTAAGAATCACACTTCTATTGGAACAGAAACCACTGATTTTTAAATCAGACAGGCAACACCAAGGAACAAAAAGCTGTAAATCAGCAGCCCTTTCTTTATTGTTTTCCTTACACTAACAAAAGACATGGCCTAGGCCTGTGGGAGAGGCTGACCAAATTGGTCCTGGAATATGAAGGCATGGCAGCCTGCTTGTGAGAAGTATCAGTAGCCAACTGAAGGACATGGAAATATGTACAAACATCTTCCCACCCTTCCAGAGACACTGAATCCAAGTCCAGTTCAGTGTGGCTTCACTAGCAGAGAACATAATTTATGTATCTAACACTCTATTTTCTAAACTAAACATTTCTTAGTAGAATTCAGGTAGGACGTAATAATCAGAGCAGGAGTCAGGAATGTGGTATGAAAGAGAATCTGAGAAAATGTCAACAAAATTATAAATGCTGCTCTTCAGAGATCTTAAAAATAACATCCACAAGCATATGATCATCATCAGTGTTTCATTCTGTGACCTACTACTGTTACTAACTCTAAGTAGCACTTATGCACTCCAGCAACAGGGTCCCTTGATAGACATGGTAGAACCTCTGCAGTAATTGGCTTCTGGCCCAAGAAATTTATGTGAAAAAGACATTAAAAGTTAAATTAATTTAAAATAAATGCAGTTTCAAGAACATTCACTAGAAACTTAAAAGTAGTGACAGCAGTAAGAGACAGTGAAAAATGTGCACTGCTAAGAAGTACTTCCTAGTAAGTATTGCCAGGAAATACAAGAAGTATCTCTACCCTATTCCACTGAAAGAAAATTAAATTATTAAATAGTATATGAAGTCCTGTACCTTGCATACAAGGATGACCGTACAAGATACGTCAGTAAACACAGTGTAATGCTTAAGCCACCTAGTTATAGCAAATTCCTTACATTGTGTTTTGTGCAGAGGTCCCGCACTCCTCTGAGATAACCTTTGTCAGGGATAACCACACCTGCTTCACCTTGAATTGGTTCAACCATGAAAGCTGCTACGTTGGGATCTTGAAGGGCCCGCTGGAAAAATGGACAGATGGATAGGAAAGACAAAAAGAAAAAGGTTTTACTCAGGTCAAATTTAGAAAATACAGAGATGAATACATGTAGCAGAACCTAGGTCAAACCCTGGTGTTCTCCCTCAAATTATGATAACAGTATTCAATGTCAGGCAGCTATCCCTGAGTGCCGCTTCAGTTCCAACACAGAAGCCTCTATCATTATTTGCCTTGAAAAATCAGCTGGTGTGCTTGCTGGGAAATTACAAACCTTAATCTGTTTGCCTGGGTTTGCAATTTTTATCGGATCAGTTCATAGATTACCTCAGAAATACACTTAGTTTTGCATTACCCCATACAAGACAAACATTTGCTCAACACAAAAAAAAAAAAAAAAAAAAAAAAAAAAAAAGAATGGAGCCTCTCCAGAATGATTTTGTCACCTTAAAGCAAAGTCCACGGCTAGGTTCTTTCCCCATCAAGTTCTACAAGGTTTAGAAGTCCATGAGACTCAAGATATGTCATGATTCCCTGCATGGATTTACTACAGCTATTCTCAGTATTGCCCCATAAACAGAACGAATTCAGCTATCAGCCTGATGGATGTGGATCTAAGTTTCAGGTCTCCAGAGCACGTTCAAAGCCTCAATAAAGTTGGCTGAAAGCCACTAAATACTTGCAGAGCTTTCACAGTGGGCAGCCTTATGTAGGTTCAAATGTAAGTAAGCTTTTCCACACTGCAGTTATAATACACTGAGAGCTTTGTTTCCCCTAACCAAACTCCTAGGAGACAACCATCTCTGTTCTATAAACCCTCCACTCTCCACAGAGGATTCATTTGTACTCGGCAGACCCAAAAGGCACAGAGGGCTAACCAACATGTCACTCATGGGGACGATGCACACAGAGGATGGAAAAGTGGCAACGCCAACATCCCTAAAGCTTCAATACTACCTGTGTTTGCCTGGAACCCTCTTGCCTCCCAGGTCCCAAGTCCAGCACCCTATGGCTGCCACCAAGCACTGTCTATCCCTTAATACCTAAGCCCATATATTATGAGGGTGGGAAATTTTAGACTAATCAAGGTCAACCCTCCCAAACAGCTTGGCAGGATGGATCTCAGAAAACCCAGGGAAATGCAGGATCACTAGTGTTTCAGTAGCTTAAGTGAAACACCAGCCTAGCATGGTTTTAAGGATGCTGTGAAACTGGAAAGACTTGTTTGTGATGCAGTGAATCCTGGGCATCTGGTTATTGAAGAATACACAACATTTCTGAGAAAAGCAGGCAAAGATATTACTTTCAGAATCCAAGTCCTGACATTGAAATGTGTGCTACTGATCTGAATTCATCTTCATTTGTACCTTCGAATGTCTTAGTGATGTGGCAAATAAACAGATTGTGTGGTTTTCCTTTTACATCCTAAACTAAAACTGAAAATCAAAACCAAAGCAGAACTTACACACATTTCCTATATGCAGTTCTAACATATATATTTCTTTTATGTTATATATTTCTTATATGTGTCTAGATACATATATCTTAATGTCAAAACACATGTTTCAAAGGATAAACTTCTGATTTTCCTGCCTTGCTATTTACCAAAGAAACGCTGTAAATTGATTTCTTACAAGAGAACAAAAATTGTCAAATACCTCAAGAGCTGGTAGGTCATTGTATGGGATCACTTCAAAACCTGGCATAAAGGGTCCAAATCCATCATAGCTGGAAGGGTCTGTAGAACTAGAGATAGCAGACATGGTTCTGCCCCAGAAGTTGCCAGCTAAAAAAAAAAAAAAAAAAATTTTTGCAAAACTGACTAAGAGCCAGAACAGTTTACAGGGTATCACACTTTCTATTTGGTAATGCATTTTAAGAGTTGTCTAACATTAACATATTAGCATCCTTCTGTTAATTGTTAGCATTTTACATTGATGCCATAAATACATTGTGCTGCTCTATCACAAGCACATATTGAAACCAAAAGAAAATTATACTCTAAGACCTGGCAAGTATACAAAATTATTTCCATAAGCTTTGTCAGTAGTATGAAAAATTGAAGATAATTCAGGAAGGTAATATCTTTTTAGGGAAGATGTACAGCTTTTACATATATATCACTCATTAAATGGGGGGAAAAAAAAGTAAACACCGCCCAGAGTTTAGGCCAGTAAGCCTAAATCAAAAAATATATTTCTGTGCATTCCAAAAGTTCCAGGTGAACCCATTTATATTTGAGAAAAAATACTGTGACATTGCACTATTTCATATAGAAACATCAGTTAAAATGTCTAGGAACCAGCTATCAGCAAGACTATGACACATCATTGTAATATTTCAGTTAAATCAACATAGTCTCAGCTAATCAATAATAATGTGTGTAATAAGACTAAGGAAGATTAAGGGTTCAACACCTTCACATAATTACAAGCCTTGTCCTTCCCCACCAATTTCTTTGTGTAACTGTGATCCTGGGGGCAGAGGATGTTTTCAATCTGCAGGAAATCCTGAAGTCCATTATTAGTGACATTGTCAGCTGCAGGCACCCCTTCTTTCTAATCACCAATATAAATAACATTACACCCTTCACCACAGCCATGTCTCCTACCAGAACAGTCCCTGCCATGCTTTGCTGAGTCACAGGCTTATCACCTCAAGGTTATGTTCCTGCAGTTTCTGTATCCTGAAACCAAGCCCCAAAGACTGAATGACAATGAAGCAGAGCAGTCTATCTGCTGATGGCAGGCTGTCTCCACCTTAGCACTCCACTCCTCCTCCTGGCTCACTACCAAGCACAGAATCTCCCTCAATTTCTATGGATTGATATTTAAAGCTATTCTTTGTTTTGACCCTAGCTACCCAGGAGAGCATTTTTTTTTTGCCAAAATGCTGATTTCTGCCAAAAAAAAAGGATTAGTATTTTTTTCCAACTATTTGGCACATAGTTACATATTGTGGTTAAGGGGATTGGATCATAAAAATGGAGAGCAGATCCAGTTTATCGAGAAAGCACTTACTAAAAGTTAATTGACTGAACTGCAAAATAAAATATATATATATGGAAGAGAAGGAGAAATAAATATACCTATTCAAAGAATTCCCAGAAGAAAAAAAAATCTAATCGGTCCTAGAAATCATAATACAATATTCAACTAATGAATTTCAATTTATAAATGTTGCCTAATGACAATTTATGGTTCAGCTACTATAGGCACCAAAAGTCACAAATAGTATTTGCAGCTGTATAAATTTAAAAAAAAGTCAGTATTCAAGTAGTAACCTTTATTCTGGAAGGTTTTATACAATACAGAACCATTGAAACATTAGAATTGACAAAAATACTTTACCCATAACCAAAGAATACCAAGTGTTTTTTTTTTTTTTTTTTTGCAAAGTACAAGAGACTCTTCAGGGGCAGGTAACTTCTCCCTGTTATAGAGCCAAGCAGAGCAGGCCGATGAAAGAATGAAGCATACCACGACATTGCAGGGCTCCATATTTACTCTGTCAATATTGCTTTTACCTTCATTGTATGATCAAGACTACAATATAGCTTTACCTGGGTTAATACCAACTTCTGGAAGATCTTAAGAACGCAGAAGAAAACCTCTGGTAGGGAAAGCCTGAGAGGGTAGCAGGCTTAACCCAAATGTGCAATCTATGAGAGGGGTGGCAGCAATTTGAGGAATAAATTCAAGAGAAAGGTACATAAAAATCAACCAGTTAGGAATAAAAAGACACTGCAGTTTAACACCCAAACAGCAGTTAGAAGAGCATGGAGGACTGAATGCACTTTCCATGCGACTTCAGGCAGCCACTCATCAATTTTTGACAACTAAAAAGGTTAAGTAGTACAAATAAGGTCCACTTTACATATTCATTTGCTGTTTATAAAGCTGTATAAACCACTGTATTAACTATGGTTTCCTTCCTGGGTTTAATTTCATTGTTGCATTTCCCTTGCCAAACCAGACATTACCAACAGCTCCTGACAAAGCACAACTATCCTCATTGCCTCTTGATTGATGCACAGACAGACCCCCACAAGGGAGAGGATCTGAAATCGATTTGTCATAGTAATTATATTCCTATCTCTTGCTTTTACAATCACTTCTGTTAAGATCACGCTTCTTAAAGGACATCACATGTAAAGAAATGTTTATAATTCATTGTAACTATTTCAGGTTAAAATCCAATAGCCAGAAGCATACACAGAGTGTTTTGTCAATAGAATATATTTAAGATAGAACTTCACAATTTTAGGAGGAGGCACTTAGAGAACCCTAAGGTCCTGCACAGACTGTTGTAGCCACAACAGTATTTTATCAGAATCACTAACTGCAGATATGCGAGTAAAATACAACCTGTTAATAGGTTGAGATCTTAGCTCACACTATCAAAAATGTCGAAGGTCACAGAGACCTCCAACAGACTTGAAAAATGAAACATTAAGAATACTGCAAAGTAATCACTACAGCTATAAGAGAAAAGAGAGTGCATCCAGGATCTAGAGCTCTCTTCCTCCTCGATACCTCAACTTGTAACTCACACTTTACATACCTGCAAAAATAATTTTTGCTTTGTATTTTGGAATTCCTTTCACAGTGTATGCCCACTTCCGAGCCAATTTACAGGCAGTTTCTCCAGCCTCCACTCCTAAAACACAAAGCAGGAGCATTATCACACTTGTACATGAGACAGGCCACTGATGCAGTAGAAAACGTTACAAAACTGTCGAATCTCACAGACAAGAAATAATAATATTTTTTTTTACCTGTGTTCATTGGAAGAACTTTGTTATAATTGAACATTTTGGTGACAAACTCCTCATATTCACCAAGTACATCGTTGTAGAATGCCCTGGATGTAAGTGTCAGTTTTTCAGACTGAGCTTTCAGAGCGTTCACGATCTTTGGGTGACAGTGGCCTTGATTGACAGCACTGTAAGCACTCAGAAAGTCAAAATACTTTCTACCTTCAACATCCCACACATAAACACCTAGGAAAACAAAGGTATGGTCAGTGCGCAACATAAAAGAAGACATGAGATAATACTAAATGATATAAGCTAAGACAACCTGGTCAAATATACACAGTATTCTCGCTGTTCCTTAGAGCATACGTGAAAGACCTCTAACCAGAAAATAATCAGTTGACAAGGAGAGCATAAGCAACAAAGCAGTACAATACAAATAAATGCCCAATGAGGAACCAAGAAAATAAGCATTTCCCATATAAAGCTGTTATTCCACTAAGTTAGTAAGGAATATGAGAATATTATTTCCCCTCCAAGTCCCTGTTTTGGGTCCTAAAAAGTAGATAGAGAAGAATACTTTTGTAAGAGAATAAGTAAGAATTAGAGGCCATAAAAGAAAGAACAAAACCCAAATAGTGTCAACACTTAAAAGCCTGACAGCTCTGAGCTGTCAAAACATGTACTGATAAATAAAAGCTATTGGATCACTACACTGATAACATTTCAGTAGAAACTCATAGCATTTAACCTGCAGAGCACAAAAGCCCCTTGAACATAATTAAAGACCAGAGTAAATTTAAATTAAGCAGAAATACAGGAACAGCACACAAGGAATTAAACAGGGTTCCAATGCACCTTTTCATGTTCACATTAACATTAAACCTCTCCACACAAGGTAACATAAGAAATTTTCTTACTGAGTTATTCTGAATTATGAAGATTATCAGAATTTAGATCTCTATTTAGATGAATCATTTTAAAGAGTTTTATCCGGCAGCCTTATGCTCCAATTCTCTAACCAGCAATCAGCTGTCTTTATTTCATCTATTATCTCAGTCCCACCCATCCCACCCCCCAAAAAAATCCCAAAGGTTCAGAAATCGATTAGATCAAAATCATTAAGCCATGATCCCATCCCATCTAGACACACACATCCCATCTAGACTACCCAGGCAAACCTAAATAAAATACCTTTTCCTTTTTCCAGAGCAACAGGTAATGGGTGATAATTGTGGGCACCATATTTAGCCTCACGTTCAAATATTAAATCAGAGGATGGAGGCCCTTGAATGGTTTTTTTGGTAGCAACTGAGGTTGCAGAATTCAGTGAAGCGTGAACACCTCGACAGAGAACTGCAATGTTCTGAGAGCGGGTTAACTTGGAAAACATTATTGACTTCAAGTAGGCTGTTATAGATCTGGAGGGGAAAAAAAAAAAAAAAACGAGTTAATAATTAGCACTAAGAATACTTCAGAAGAAACATGATGTGATTGAGGTGTTTTTACTGCCAGGATTACAGGTTTTTCAACTCTTCTGCAATTCAATCAAGAAAGATTATGTGAAGTATAAATGAATGTGGTACTAACTTCAAGTATTTTTTAATGTATATTCGCAGTAACAGAAAGAAAACTAAAACATGTGACTCACCCACTCTAAGAACTAGTGATGTCATTTTCCCTAGAAGTGTTCCTTTTTCATTGTGCCTTAAATTTGAACTAAATTTATTAATATAAACTACATTAAGAAATGTTTCTCAAACTTTTCATGCTATTGAAAAGGCCTTTCATCTAACAAAGATTTCCGTAAGGCAAATCTCATTACAAAATCGGAAAGTAAATAATATAATATTGGAAAGCAGGCCCTGACCCAACTAATGTTTAGCTGATCAAGGATCAATTATTTTTAGCTGCGGTCAGCTTTAAGAAGCAGTATTTGTGACTTTTTATCTAAATTGTGTTCTTGATTTTAAAATGTTGCCATCTACACATAAAGCACTCGCTGTTAGCAGCATTTTAAGACCATCAAAAAATAGATGGGACATAACAATATGTTAGATGCTAATGATAATTAATACCCTGTATTTTCTTAGTAAAGCTCAGCGATTTCCCCTGAATGCATAACCTTGTACTGTTAACATCTAAAGATAATCTGAGGGTAGAATTTCATGAGACAAACACACTTGCATTTCCTCCCTGTGCCTTTACCTCACTCAACATAAAGATATGTCCCAGAGAAGGGGCATTTTAGAAGCTGTTGAAGCAAGCTCTCCTCACAGCACCAAGTATTGGGATCAGCAGACAGCCACCAAGGAAACAGTGATCACTTTAGCAAGACCAAGAATTCTTGAAGCTCATGTTTCTAGGCATGCAGAACAACATACTTACAAACTGGCAAAAGGTATTAGCCCAAAAGGAAGATCCCGGATTACAGTGACAAATGCTCAAGATTATTAAATGCAGCCTCTTTTGTAACACACTCTATATCAAACTGAAGAGCTAAGTAGACTTGACACTGCTGCACTACCTAACAAATAAAGCGTACTGCAAAACTTAACCAAAATATACTTCCAGGAGAATGCAGGCGTGGTTTACACAAAGGTGTTGTTATTTCAGGCTGCTTGCAGAGACAGAAAAATTAAGTCACAGATTTATTCTAAATTTATTTTGGAAAAAGCTCTGCACACTGGATGTGGCACCTTAAACAGAGAGGCATTTCTTTCAGCAGCCTCCTCAGATATTACGATGCTGCTCCTCACTTCTAAGCAAGGCCAGAAGACTATTTTCTACAGCTACCAAAATCAGCTACCAAAATCCAAGTCTTCAGGAAGAGTCAACAGTCCATTCCAGCAAGAGATGGACGGCAGTTTCACAGCTCTGGGCATTTTACCAGCTGTCATCAATGCCATTAAACATTAGCCATTTCTTTTAATACTTTTCAAGACCATTATTCAAAGATTTTGCAAATAAAAAAGACAAATACTTCTCTGTGCAAGAAAAAAATTTTGACAGAAACTCAGCTCAGCTGTGCAACTCCTAAAACTTAATTGGTCTGTGACATCCTGGCCCCTGGCACACCTCCGTGGCAGAGCAGCTAATTCTATCACAAGCTTCTATATTTTTGGAGATTTTCCAGACATTCCTGAAATTAAAACTGTAAAGAAAGGAAACTCTCATCTACCCTGTTTCAGAGAGCTACCTTTCCGCGTGAAGAGTTACAGACCACCAGTTTGAGGTGCTTCTTTTACTTCCTAAATGTTAGGAAATATCAATCAGAAATTTTTAAAAGGACTTTCCCTGTCTCCCCTGTAAACTATGCGAGTGAGGCCACATCAATGATTTTAGCCGAGGTGCAGGAGATTACATGGAATAGGGCTGAGCAAAGCTGAGCATTATGGATGCATCTGGAGTTAAAAGGTGAAGAAAAATTTGGCTTGGATGCGCAGCAGGACAAAACGAACGGAAATTTCAGGAAAGAGAAAGGATGCAATAGGGGGGGGGGGAAGAAAGAAAAAACCCAACTTGTTACCAACTATGAGGAAGTGAGAAATATGATCACGCCCTGCAGCATGCAGTACTGGAATCAGAAGCCAGGGCATTTTACCAAGTAGAAAAGGTCTTGCATCAGAATAGAAAAGCTCCTCAAAGCACAGCTGTAAAACATACTTGAACAACTTTGCTCAGCTGTTGAGCAAGAATATCCAAACAAGAGCACTGTGCCTGCAGACCTCACAGGTCAGCTATGTACCCAAGCCCTGAAATACACCCCAAAGTACACGGCATGTATTATCAAATACGTGTAAAAGACTTTAAGATTCATGGTGATACAGCACAGAAGCTGAATTCAAAGGGGGTGAATGTTCAAGAGGCCTATAGCCGGAGGCATACCGGTCTGAACAGGGTAAGCCTTTCCAGACTAGCACCCCATCAGGAACAGCTCAGGACCTCGACTAGCAGGCAAGAAACCCGGCGGTGAGACACCAGAACCCTCTGGCCATCCTCCGGCGAAGGCCAAGGCCACGGCAAAGGCCCAGATGGTCATCGCGAACGGGAGCGGGGCTGGCAAGGGGCGCGGAGGAGAAAGGCGGCTCTCTGCCGGCTTGGCTGCCCGCCCCTCGGGGACAGGCTGTCACATCCCAGCTCCGGGGGACAGGGGAGGGGGCTGGCATCCCGTCCCCGCCGCAGCGCCCTGCCCCGGGAGGCAGCCGCTGTAGGGCTGCCCGAACCCTCCCGTTGCCTTAGCGACAGGGCCTGCTGCGGCCTATGCCCGCACCGCCGCTGTCCCCGGCACCCGCGGCAAGGC